>NC_084834.1:106439807-106739807 GCF_033115175.1 Lepus europaeus | reverse complement strand
TGGCTGGCACACCGCGCTGATCCCAAGGCAGGAGCTAGGTGCTTCTCCTGGTCTCCCATGTGGGTACAGGGCCCAAGCACTTGGGCCACCCTCCACTGCACTCCCGGGCCATAGCAGAGAGCTGGCCTGGAAGAGGGGCAACCGGGACAGAATCCGGAGCCCCGACCAGGACTAGAACCCGGTGTGCTGGCGCCGCAAGGCGGAGGATTAGCCTGTTGAGCCACGGCACCGGCCTTAAATAAATAAATCTTAAAAAAAAAATAAAAAGATGGGGCCAGTGCTGTGGCGCAGCAGGTTAATCCCCTGGCCTAAAAGGCCAGCATCCCATATAGGTGCCAGTTCAAGACTTGGCTGCTCCACTTCTGATCCAGCTCTCTGCTGTGGCCTGGCAGGGTAGTCCCCCAAAAGAGGAGACCCGGAGGAAGCTCCTGGCTTCAGATCGGCGCAGCACTGGCCGTTGCGGCCAATAGGGGAGTAAGCCATCGGATGAAGACCTCTCTCTCTCTCTCTCTCTCTCTCTGCCTCTCTGCCTCTCCTCTCTGTGTGACTCTGACTTTCAAATACATTTTTAAAAATTATTTTTAAAAAGATATTATCAAAAAAGATATTATCTTTATTTTAGAAATCATGACTGTACTCAGATTTTAAATATTAACTTTCCCACTTGAGTTCAGAAACTGTTCTTAAAAGAATAGCAAGCAAAACAAAACAGAAAAATATTCTTAGCAAACAGAAGAGGTGGCCTAAACTGTCAGGGTTGGCGATATGAAGTATTCTGGTATAAAATCTCACAGGATTTAATTCCATAAAATCTGCATGCTTAAATGAAACATGAAAGTCAGCTTCTCACACACCTTCTTGGATTGTGTTCCTTTCTGAGTCTGAGTGCTGGCAGTCTCCATTTTTATGCTAGTAACTTATATCTTGTGAAATTCTGTACTTTTACAAGTGGCATGTTAATCTATTATTGTTGTCTAGATGTCTTACAATACAAAAACACATCATACTAATTTGCTTTTCCTGGTGTGAACCCCAGGATGCCCTCTGCTACTCCGCTACACATTTATTCCTTATCAAAGGATACTACTTTTGAGGTTGAGTTTTCCAGGACTTTTTCATGTATTCATAGACAGGCATGTGTTTGTTCCTATTTCATAGTATCTTTTCTCGCTTGGTATATGACCTTCCATGACAGTTTCTTGTCAACTATATCGGATAAAGCTATGGAATGCCGTGGTACAACATTTTAATAGCTTCCTTTTCCATCCTAATGTTAGAAACTGTCTGGTGCATGGGCAAGATGGATAGGAAAAGGCTTCTCCCTATGCAGGATGGAAGAGATACGCCCACTGTTTGCATGATTACCGGCTTCTGTGTACTGTTATTCTTTTGTCTTTCCAACCCTCAAAACTATAGCAGACATTTATGTTTAAGGCAATGCCATGCAAACACCCCATCTCTCTGCCTTTACCTTTTCTCTCCCAGTTAACAGCAGTATACAAACAGTGTCCCACCCAGGAAAAAGCTTGCTTTATGTATTTGTGTGTGCTCTTTTGAGATGGAAGATAGGCTGGAAGAGGAACAGAAGTGAAAATCAGACTCTTGGAAAGGACTGGCCATGTTACTACGACTACCCACTTAAAAGTTGGGTACACGTAACGATGAGTGCCAAGCGTCTAGGGGTAAGCCCTGAGTAGTGCAGAGAATGAGACATCTAGATGCATTTGATTGTTTCTCGGAAGCACTTGAAGAATCTGTGATGTGGGGGAAAGAATATACAACTTACATATAAACCCAGCAACTAGTGTTTTAGGGGAGAAAATCAATTTTCATGTTTACATTCTCTTTTAAGAAGGGTCTTCAGCTAGTTCATGTGAATTGCATATTATGAAAAAACTATACAAGGATTTCAGTACTCTTTGCACCAGAATAAACTTACCTTTTAATTCCGTCTTCTGCAAACTTTCTGAAGTACCCTTGTGTGTGGATATACATACACAGATACATAGATGTGTGTATATCTATATTAAAAAGTGTGTATATATAGATATGTAGATGTGTATATATAGCATGTGTGTATAAAGATACGTGGATGTGGCTGTATATTGTGTGTGTGTTTATTGTAGTTTATACTTCATGGACCATCCCAATTTCTGTTATTGGCTCTCTTTCTTATTTTTTAAACTTAATAATACTCTAGGAAACATACAGGAGTTGAATATACATTCATCAGTTCATCTGCTGTGTGCCTTTAAAAAAATTTCTTTATTTTACTTGAAAGTCACAGTTACACACAGAGACAGAAGGAGAGGCGGGGGTGGGGGTCTTCCATCCGATGGTTCACTCCCCAGATGGCCGCTATGGCTGGAGCTGTGTCAATCCAAAGCCAGGAATCAGGAGCTTCTTCCAGGTCTCTTGCGTGGGTGCAGGGGCCCATGGACTTGGGCCATCCTCCACTGCTTTCCCAGGCCATAACAGAGAGCTGAATCAGAAGTGGAGCAGCCAGGTCTTGAACTGGCGCCCATATGGGATGCCGGCACTGCAGGCGGTGGCTTTGCCCACTACGCCACAGCACCAGCCCCTGCTGTATGCCTTTTAAAGTCTGAAAAGTACTTGATTCTATTTTGTAAATATAGAGGTACCTACCCAAGCTGTGAGATATAGAAGGAAGGATCAAACCCTCAGAACCTCAAAGTCTTGAGCATTCACCTTCCTACAAGTAGATTTTGAAACAACAAGTTAATTTGTGATTTTTTTTTTTTTTTTTTTTTTTTTTTTAGAAAGACACTCCTTGGTATGTTCAGTATAGATCAGCACCCATTTACCATACTGTGATTCACAAGTCTGTTAGCTTTCAGCTCTTCTCCTGCCTTATTAAGAGAGCAAAGACATTTTCTGATCCATGAAATGTTATTTTGTGAAGTGACAGATAAAAGCACCCATTATCAAAAAAAGAAAGAAAAATCTGTGAGAAACATAGCATCATCAGATTATGTATAATTGTAGGTAAGTGACCTCTAGAGAACTGGAGTTAAACCATTAAAAGTATCTTAAGTGGGGCCAGCATTGTGTTTAAGCCTCTGCTTACAGTGCCCGCATCCCATATGGGCTCTGGTTCAAGTCCCAGCTGCTACACTTCCAGTCCAGCCCCATGCTGATGTGCCTGGAGAGCAGTGGAGGAGAGCCCCTGCACCCACTTGGGAGACTCAGAAGAAGCTCCTGGCTCCTGGCTTTGTCCTGGCCCATTGCAGCCATTTGGGGAGTGAACCAGCAAAAGGAAGATTTTCTCTCTCTCTCTCTCTCTCTCTGCCTTTCAAATTTAAAATTAATTAATTAAAAAAGAAAGAAAAGAGCATTTAAGTGCAGCTAGCTGCTCTCTGTGTGCAGCTGAAATGACCTGGACCATCCTGAGTTACTGAGGGGCAGGCAGCTTGGTCACCTTCCCGTTTCCTGCCTCTGTTGCTCACCTTCCTGGCTCTGCTGCTGTTACCCCTGCTGCCTGAGCCATCATAGGTTGTTCTCCATGCCATCTTCTCTCCTCCTCTTCTGCCTTTGCCCTTGTGTTTTCACTTGTTCTTCCAACCTAGTATAATCAAAAAGTCAAATGGCATTTCTGATTGACAAAGCAACCATTGCAGAATATGGGACTGACCCTTTGAATCTTTGAATTTGCTTTGGCTGCTCCCCTTTTGATAATCGTAGGTCATTTATGAAGAGTTTTCTTTTTCTTCTCAGCTTCATTCTGGTTACTAGAGGATGGGTCCTAAAAGGCTCTTCATTTATATAACAGAGGCTTACTGTAGCTTTCTCACCCAAAAAATTTACAATAAAGAATGTTACTAGGCCGGCGCTGCGGCTCACTAGGCTAATCCTCCGCCTGCGGCACCGGCACACCAGGTTCTAGTCCCGGTCGGGGCGCCAGATTCTGTCCCGGTTGCTCCTCTTCCAGTCCAGCTCTCTGCTATGGCCCGGGAAGGCAGTGGAGGATGGCCCAAGTCCTTGGGCTCTGCACCCCATGGGAGACCAGGAGAAGCACCTGACTCCTGACTTCGGATCAGCACGGTGCGCCAGCCGCAGTGGCCATTGAGAGGTGAACCAACGGCAAAGGAAGACCTTTCTCTCTGTCTCTCTCTCTCTCACTGTCTAACTCTGCCTGTCAAAAAAAAAAGAATGTTACTTGTAAGATAATAATAGAAATTGTGATTTCCATTTGTGGGATTTTTTTTTTTTTTTTTTTTTTTTTTGAGAGACAGAGACCTCTTATCTGCTAATTTACTCCTCAGTTGCTTGCAACAGCTGGGTCTGGGCTAGGCCAAAGCCTGGAGCTGAGAGCTCCATCTCTCTCTCCCCTGTGTGTGTCAGGGACCCAAGTACTTGAGCCATCACCTGCTGTCTCCCAAGGTATACATTATCTGGAAGGTGGAGCTGTGACTCCAATCCAGGCTTTTTGATATGGGATGTGACCATCCCAACCACCGTCAAAGCCATTATGTCAAACACTTGTCCCTTGTAGAACATTTTTATGGGTCATACAGAAAACTAGTTCTTAATGATTTTTTTTAACTGAAGATTAGAGAATGAATATTCCTAAGTAATCTGAGCCCAAAGTCCATGTTCTTTATCACTTTGTGTTCTTACCAAGGTCTTACAGAAGCCAGTTTGGGCAGAGGGCAGAAAGGGTTGCTGATTGGAGGGTGAACAGAAAAAAGGTGGTACAGAAACTAACTTTTTTTTTTTTTTTTTTTGACAGGCAGAGTGGATAGTGAGAGAGAGAGAGAGAGACAGAGAGAAAGGTCTTCCTTTTTTTGCCGTTGGTTCACCCTCCAGTGGTTGCTGCGGCTGGCACATCGTGCTGATCCGAAGCCAGGAGCCAGGTGCTTCTCCTGGTCTCCCATGCGGGTGCAGGACCCAAGGACTTGGGCCATCCTCCACTGCCTTCCCGGGCCATAGCAGAGAGCTGGCCTGGAAGGGGGGCAACCGGGATAGAATCCGGCGTCCCAACCGGGACTAGAACCCGGTGTGCTGGCGCCGCAAGGCGGAGGATTAGCCTGTTAAGCCACGGCACCGGCTAGAAATTAACTCTTGCAACTGAAAAACAAGTATTGACCTCAAGCATATTCACCTGATTATGTTCTGCCTTGCCTCTTTTCCCTTTTTGTTTGCTTTGTCACAGAACTCTGTAGACTAAAATGGTAGAATTTCGTTAATAAACAAAAAGAACATGTTTTTCTAGCATAGAATATAGGCATGGGGACCAGCATTGTGGCATAGCTGGGAAAGCCACCACTTGCAATGCTGACATCCCATATGGGTGCCAGTTGTGTCCCAACTGCTCCACTTCTGATCCAGCTCTCTGTTGATGGCCTGGAAAAACAGTAGAAGATGACCCAAGTGTTTGAACCCCTTCTACCCACATGGGAGACCAGATGAACCTCCTGGCTTCGGCCAGGTTCAGCCCCTGCCATAGCAGCCAGTGGAGTAGTTGGGACTTAAGCTGGCACCTATATGGGATGTTGGCACAATAAGTAAAGCTTTTAAAAATATACATGCATGTAAAAAGTCTAGCTATGCTGATGAAAAGTATAACAGAATTAGCTGGATGAGATAATGGTTTTTCTTTGTTGACTTAATGTTTTTGAAAAATTCCTTAATTAATGAAAGAATTGACTAAAAGACGGGCTAGCCCTCCATTGCATATAGGCAACCTGTGGCCACCATAAATAAAGGTAGAATCTTATTTTAGTGAGCTTGGCAGGATATCATAGCTGTTGCATTTCTTCCTAAGTTCTGTGAATATTGCTTCTCTCTGCAGTGCCACGTGGCTCAAGCATGAGCTTTGCCAATCTGTCTTGGGAAGTCAGTGGTGCACCATACGCATTAGAGTTGATTTGAAATTAGGTGAAAGGACAGGCTTTTAGAGTCCACAGTGGTAGAGCTTGAGAGGGTGTCAACATGGCTGTGACTGCACTGTCGCCTTCCTGAGCACCCCAAAGATGCTGGCGCACGTGGGATTCCAGAGCCTTTAGCATAACTGCCTCGCTGTAGATTTGCTCCCTACCAAATGGACTCAACACTCTGCATGTGTCAGAGGTGGTGGTTGGACAGAGGCCAGGAAGCTTGACCAAAAGGGGAGGAACCTCGTGATGTGTGGTGAGGGAGAGACTGGTGGCCTAGCTAGCCAGGGGCATGGAAAAGCAGAAGTTGTTTCAGCATGTTTCCTCTTAGAGTGTGGTTCTTCTGACTTAATGTGTTTCGGGACTCTCCACAGACATTTCTCTGCTTCTGCTGTCTTTTTAATGTCCAGTCACCAGATGTGAATGCTTGGTAAAATCCTGACCCATCTCTCTACCCCTTCTCAAGACCAGAGACACCACAGTGTACCCTTTGCTCGTGGGGTGGTCAGTGTTTTCCAGATCTCTCAGAAGCACTTATACTAAGCATAATGGCTGACTTTGTTTCCTTGCTGCTTGCTTTGTGCCAAATGCCACGCTAAGCATTTTACTGACATTACTTCATTGAACTCTGAGGCAGTTAATTTTCCCTAATTTGTTCATGAAGAAATGGGCACAGAGTGGAGCAGTATGGCAGTCCTGAGGTTCAATGTGGGCCTTTGGACTCCAGGGTCCACAAGTTCCATCATACTGCTTTTCAGGCAACAACCCTCTGGTTCTTTCTACTCACTAACAATGAATGAATGAATGAATGAACAAATGAAATGCTCAGATACCCAGTTTGATAGAGGAAAATATGTATGTGAACAACCCTGAACAGTCCATGTATATAACAGGGACATAGGAATTTTTTAAATATATGTTGCTTATTGCCTTGTTTTTCCTTCTGTATGCTAAACCACTGATACTTAGCAGGTGTCCTGTACATGTTAAATGAATTAATCTGTTCTGTTACATGAAAAATGCCTATGTTATGATAGTGGTTTTCAAGGTTGAAGTAAAATAAGAAGGTGGAAGAATACAATTGTAATACTATGAAGTGCTTTAGAATTACATATACCATGCACCAAAGTTGTAGTACCCAGGATAAGCTACTGCCTATGATGCCAGAATCCAACATGAGCGCTGGGTTGGGAGTCCTGGCTGTTCCACTTCTGGTCCAGTTCCCAGATAATGTGCCTGGGAAAGCAATAGAAGATGGCCTAAGTACTTGGTCCCTGCCACCCACGTGGAGTCTTGGGCTCCTGGTTTCAGCCTGGCCCAACCACAGTTGTTGTGGCCATTTGGAGAGTATGCCAGTGGATGAAAGATCTTCTCTTTCTCTTCCCTCTCTCTCTCCCTCTGTAACTCCACCTTTCAAATAAGTAAATAAATTTTTATTAAAAAAAATTAAAGAATACATATACCAACAAATTGGTTTAGGGTACTATACTAGCAAGAATCTTTTGATAACCTGGCATTTGGTAGGTACTGTTTTGAGCAGGTGTATAAATGGTATACAAAACAGGCAAATTTCTTCTCATGTACCCTTTGAAAAGCAGAAAAAGAGACTGTCCTTCTGCTGACTCATTCCCCAAATGCCTGCAACAACCAGGACTAGGCCAGGCCAAAGCCAGGAGCCCAGAACTTAATCTGAGTCTCCCACAATTACTTGACCCAATTACTTGAGCCATCACCTGCTGCCTCCCAGAGTTAGTGTTAGCAGGACACTGGATCAGAGGCAGAGCAGGGACTTGAACTCAGACCTTCTAATACGGGATGCAGGTATCCAATGTGGAGCTTTAACCACTGCACCAAATGTCTGCCCTGTGAAACTAGCTTTTAGTTTCCTTTTACAGTAAAGCTGAGTAAATTGAGGCAAAGGAGGATCGATTTCCCAAGGTCACCCACCCACTAGGTTGTTGTAAGCTCTTCTGCTGTTAATAATTGCCTACTGCCAATGAGCCATGAAATCAATTTTACTTTTCAAGATAGAAGTTACTCTAGTGTTATGCTGGTTAATTTTAATACATGAAAAAGATGATGCATTATAATACTCCTGGTGGCATTTATTTCTAAAAAAATAAGAACTCAGCTTCCCAGGTATAATTACTATATTATTACTTATTGTCACCCTTAGTTAATGTCTACAACCAAGTATATAAAACTAAAATTGAAGAAATCTCAGAGGCAGAGGTAGATGGAATAGATTTTGGTGCTGGGAGAGGAGGGGAGGTGGTTGTGGACTGGGAGCATGTGAGATAATCATGGACATTCAGATGAGTACTCTTGCAACTTAGCAGAAACATCTGGGCTTTCCACCAGTGTCGTCATAATGATAATTCATCACAGACCTCCTGTCATGCTAACAGCAAGTAGTAAAAGGGGAGGTTAATGAGATTTTTCTTCTCATATTGTGAAACCATGACTCAGGAAGCCTCAGAAAACAGATTTTGTGGGCTTTACAGATTGATGTAGTACACAGCTGACATTTTAAGAAGCAATATTATGTCTAGAATAGGAACAGCTAAATAGAAAGAGGTTACTATCAAATAAATGACATGGCCTCTTTCCCTCAAACCTGTTAGGAAGAATTGGCATACTTGCCAAAAAAAATCGATTTCTGAAAAAAAAAAAATCTAAATAATATGCCTATAATTCAAAACGAACAAAATTAGAAATATTCCAAATGTCCACCAGTGTGAAAATGAATCAGAAAATTGCTTATACATACAATGGAATATTTCCTTATCCATCAGCTGAAAGGATAAATAAACCACAACTGCACATTACAGGGTGGGTGCATGTTAGAAGATGAGATGTTGAGTGAAAGGCTTAGAAGGTTGTATGCGGCATGAAACCCTTTCTATAAAGCTAAAAAAAAAAAAAAAGAGCTAACTACAACTACATTGTTTTTAATATCCATACATTAATAATAATATTTTTTAAAGATTTATTTTATTTATTTGAGTTACAGAGAGAGGTAAAGACAGAGAGAGGTCTTCCATCCGATGGTTCACTCCCCAGGTGGCCGCAACGGCCGGAGCTGTGCTGATCCGAAGCCAGGAGCCAGGAGCTTCTTCCAGGTCTCTCATGTGGGTGCAGGGGCCCAAGGACTTGGGCCATCTTCCACTACTTTTCCAGACCATAGCAGAGAGCTGGATCGGAAGAGGAGCAGCTGGGACTAGAACCATTGCCCATATGGGATGCCAGCGCTTCAGGCCAGGGCTTTAACCCGCTGAGCCACAACACTGGCCCCAATAATAATATTTTAAAAATAGGAATGATCAGGGCCATACATTGCTCTGAATCAGTCATAATGTGGAAAATTCAGTGTTTAGGCAACAAGAACATACAATTTTTCTTGGATTTGAACTTCACACAAGTGTAACCTGTTTTAGAGCCACAGATTGCATCACACTCTCCACACAATCATCTTACAAATGTGAGCCATTATTCATGAATGAGGATAGATGAGAAAATACTTGAGTAAAGCTTGTAATTAGTGTGTCTATGAGAAAAAAAAAGTCAAAGTGTATGTATCTTATTGGCAGCTTAATATTGTCTTTATATTTAAGGCCAGTACATTTACTTAGTAAAGACCCAATGGTAAAAGCAATACTAAGCAATCTTTAAAATTATTTTTTATTATTAGTCTTGTATAAATAATAAAAATTTTTAATGAGTTCATCATTTATGAACAGTAAGCAACTGCTCATTCTGAAGACTCAATGACATTTACCTAAAGAACAGGTGTGATTCCAATAGTGGAAGTACAGGTTTTCCTGCTCACCCTCAGTTCTTATTTCTGAAATGACTGTTAATGCCTCCTCAAGTATATAGACCTGTGAAGCTAGAGGGTGACCAGGCTTTTTTGTCCTTGCCAAAATTTCAGTTGTTTTGGGCTTCTGTCCCTGTATAATCTATCTGGAGAGAAAGGGGGTTGGGAGGGATCTTGGAAAGGAATGTTAACTAAGTTTTTTACTTCCTAACCTAGTTAATCCTGTTGTGCTGGTGTGTTGTAATCAATCCAAATCTCCTATTCAAGGTTAATAAATGCTTATTGGTTGGTGAAAGATTGTTTATCAGGGTTTGTGACAAGGCTAAGTGTAGGGACAGTAATCCTGTCTTACCCAGTTTTGCTTTCCACAGTTTGTTACTGACAGTCCACTGTGATTCATTACATGGAAAATTCCAGAAGTAAGCAATTAATACATTTTAAATTTCACTCTGTTTTCTGAGTAGTGTGATAAAATCTTATACCTTCTTGTTCTAGATGTGACTCAATCATTAGTCCAGTGTATCCTTGTTACATACACCACCCTTCCATTAGCAGATAAATTGTTTTGTTCAAGTAACCCTCATGTGGTAGCCTAATGCTGGGTCATAATGCCCACATCATTCAGTTACTTCCCACTCACCTTGTAGGCATTGTTTTTCATATCTTCACAAGAAAAGTGAGAACTATGCAGTAAGGTACTTGAAAGAGACAGACCACAATCACCTTTTTATTACATTAAACAAGTATTGCTGTTATTGCCCTATTTATCATTAGTCATTGTTTTCAATCTTACACTGTGCCTACTTTATAAGCTAAGATATATCATAGGTATGCATGAATAGGATAGGAAAGGTCATCATGAGTATAGTGCTACCCTCAGTTTCCTGCATCCAATGGCGATCTTGAAATGTATCCCCTTTGGAAAAGAAGAGGCTATTGTATTGGACCCCAGGCAGTAGCCAAACATTTAGATTCTTCATGTATTCATTGTTCTATTTTTTTTTTTTTTTTTTTTTTTGGACAGGTAGAGTTAGACAGTGAGAGAGACAGAGAGAAAGATCTTCCTTCTGTTGGTTCACCCCCCAAATGGCCGCTACGGCCAGAGCTGCATCCATCCAAAGCCAGGAGCCAGGTGTTTCCTCCTGGTCTCCCATGAGGGTGCAGGGGCCCAAGCACCTGGGCCATCCTCCACTGCCTTCCCGGGCCACAGCAGAGAGCTGGACTGGAAGAGGAGCAACTGGGACTAGAACCCGGCGCCCATATGGGATGCCAGCGCCGCAGGTGGAAGATTAACCAAGTGAGCCACGGCGCCAGCTCATTGTTCTGTATTTTATGGATGTCTCAGGGACCTAGACGCTTGACATAGCTAATACAGATAACAAAGACTGTAGTTGTGGTTCCTGGAACTGTTCAGTGTAATATATAGGTTTTAATGATGACTTAATATGTTTTGAAGTAGGCAGAAATTCTGTGTTAATATATGTGATGGAAATATGTTTGGCTAAAAAGGAATTGAACTGCAAATACATGTGAATGTGGTAGATGATAGCCTGTGTTCTACATTTGGGTATGTAACTATTGCCTTGATAAAAGAGTCCTGTCTTTGCTGCATGTACATTACCTAGTTTGCCACCTGGCGTGGAGAGCACATCTCAGTGAATACTTGCTGACTGAAGAAGTAAATTAATTACTCTGGGTCCAGATGTTGGGCGATAATGAGAGAGAAATAAATTAGGAATGTTTTATTTTCCTTAGTAATTTACTGATTACCCACCCCTATTATAAAGAAACATGTACATAGAGGGTCCTTGAATTACAGTGTTTTGACTTTGACAAGAGTGCAAGAGTTATAAACATTCAGTAGAAACTGTCCTTTAGATTTTGACTTTGGCTACTTTCCCAGGCTAGCCATCTTAAATACGATCCTCCCTCCAGATGCTGAGCAGGGGCAGCAGCTACGGCTCCTAGGGGGCCATGCGATCACAAAGGGAAACACCTGAGATTCTACAATGCTTCTTATCTCAGGATGGAGTTATGTCCTGATAAAGTCATCATAGGTGAAAGAACTTGAAAAATGCATTCACTACCCTTAACCTACCGAATGTCATAGCTCAGCAATATAGTACTCTGGGGATATCAGTTGTTCCCTTCATGACTGTTGTGCTGCCAGGCTGCATTCCAGTAGAGTATCCTGCATCATATGGTTAGCCCTGGAAAATCTCAAGAGGCAAACTCTGCTTTTGACAAACTACAAACCACTTTTGCACCATTGTAAAGTCATAAACTGAACCATTGAAAGTCGAGGACTGGTTGCACTGTATTGTCAAGCTATGATGTTCTGCAGGAAAGGTGTACTTTAAAAAAAAAAAGATTTGTTTTTATTTATTTGAAAGAGTTACAGAGAGAGGTAGAGACAGAGAGAGAGAGATCTTCCATCACTGGTTCACTCCCCAAATTGCCACAACGGCCAGAGCTGTGGCAATCCGAAGTCAGGAGCCAGGAGCTTCCTCCGGATCTCCCATGCAGATGCAGGGGCCCAAGGACTTGGGCTATCCTCTACTACCTTCCCAGGCCATAGCAGAGAGCTGGATCAGAAGAAGAGCAGCCGGGACTAGAACTAGCACCCAGGTTAGCTGTATTAAATGCATCTTATAGTGGATTTATAGGGATGTAACCCCATTCTAAGTCCAGGAACATCTGTACATACATTCTCACATTATACCAGTTTATCCTTCTTCTAACAATGCCTGTTTGCAGAATTCAGCTCTTAGCATTCTTTCTTTGAACTCCGTCTCCAATTAAGGTGGAGCATTTATGAATATTCCATGAATATTATCCAAATAATATTCTTCTAGTTTTCAGAGATCAGGTAAATCAAAATGTCCATCTGATAAGAATCCCTACAATGGAATAAATAGTCTTAGGTTATATTTTTTGAAGTTGTATGGTCTTTCTTAAAACCGCAACTCTTAAATAGAAAAATCATCTGCTATAAAAACAGAAAAAAAACCTTATATTCAGTTGTCGAAAGCAGTTTCAAAGAAGATCCATTTCATTCCTCTCCTTGTTATTTCTGTAGCTCAGAAAGCATGTACCTGCCCTTTTGGTATCTTTTGGTTTAAGAATACTGATTCTTAAACAGAGTAATTTAAAACAACATTTAATTAATTTCAGACCTCAGCGGCTAATATCATAAGTTTGTATATATTGGTTGGTTGGTTCAAGTGAGTGTGACAGTGAGTCTTCAGTATGGATGGGAGGATTTTTAAATAGAACATGGTTTTATCTTCTGCTTACAAACAATAGGTAATATCAAAAAAGGAGGGAAATTGCCATTAATCAGGAAGGATTTTATTTTTTTCAGCTTTAACTTTCTGTCCTGCATTTCTGCCTAGTCTAAAAAGTCAGGTCTTTGTACTTTGGAGATCAAAATCATTAGTGAGAACAAAATCTGCTGTAGCTTTTCTGAAAATACCGCCTTTAACATAGAATAGAACTTTAAGAGCTGTGTACCTAAGGATAAAAGAGGTGAGATATGTTCTTGTTAAATTGATCTCACTGCCTCTTTCACCATCTTTGCTGTGGAGCATTACCCAGTGTTCATTGTCCTCTTGTTATTCAGCCCTGTGTTCCCCAGTGCGGGCAATTGATGAGGATATGTGCATTGTGTTATGTCTGATCACAGTTTGACTAGCACGGTCTGGAAGTGGGCTGTACAGAATGAGAGAGAGCAGCCTAATTGCTCTCCCTGCATCAGCAGCATCTATAAAGCATCCTGGGAATTGCTCGCCTGACGTTCAGAGCAGCTGGTCACATGAGCCTGAATTTTCAGTTCAGTTCATTAGTCAGCCATTTTGGTCAACACCCTGCTTACTGCGCACAACCAATCCTATTAGAACTCAGCATCCCGACTCATCTGAGCAGATCCTAGAAGTGATTTCTACAGTTCAGGATTTTTTAAAGCTAAATTGAAAACACAGGTTTAATTTTTTGTTCAGGTTTTCTTTTGTGGTTTTTTTTCCCCTGCACAGAGAAGGAGGATTTTTTTTTTTCCACTTCTTCATGCCAAGGCCAGTTTTTTAAAGCCAGCTAAAGCAGCATCGGCTGGGCAGGATTTCAAGGCTATTGCTGAGCTGCGGAGAAAAGGGTAGGGAGGGGACGATCAAAGGACAAGCAGCTGAGAGAAGAGAGGCATCATCGTATTTCGCTATGTGGTAGGAACTGTCCATAAGAAGAGATAGTACAGAATTTTCTTGAGCATTTGGTTCTTAAACCATAAGGTATTTTTCCTTGTTTTTCGCTTTTTGTTTTTTATAGCCTCCCCCACCCCTTTTCTGGAAAGCTTTGTTTGAGAGCTTTGGGTCGGGGTTTTTTGGTGAGGAGCTCTTATTTATTTTTGTGGTGTGTGTGTGTGTGTGTGTGTTGTGGTCCCAGCTGAGTCATCATGTCTGCTCTGACACCTCCGACCGATATGCCAACCCCCACCACTGACAAGATCACACAGGCTGCCATGGAGACCATCTACCTTTGCAAATTCCGAGTGTCTATGGATGGAGAATGGCTCTGTCTGCGAGAGCTGGATGACATCTCACTTACACCTGACCCAGAGCCTACCCATGAAGGTACGGGTGTCTCACCAGCATCCTAGTTGTTACAGGGGGCTGGGAGGGCCCTGGGGAGGTAGGAAGAACCTACACTCTATAAACTGTGAATGGCCCGGAAACCCTTTCATCCTTACCTACCACTCTGCTCCCTGTCTCACTTACCAGGGAAAAATTATATTTTTCCCTACTCTCTTTCAAAAGATGCTGGTGCCTATTTAGTGTTCTTTATCTTTAAGCCTCTCATGAGAACATTAGAGGTCACATATCACATCTTATCCTAATCAATAATGAAAAAGCTGTTAATTTTATTCATATATTATAGAAAGTATAGTAATTCTTAAACAGTAATTTAACACAACATGGCTATAAATATAGGATTGTACATGATAATATAGTAGAAACGCTTAGAGGGACATATGTTAGACTTACTGACATCTAGAAAATACTTGATAAAGTATTATTTTTAATAATATGGATTATTAGGTTAGATGAGAAAGCAGATTTACATTCAGCATTTATTTAATAAATATGGACCTTTGAAAAAAGTGTAATGCATTGGAAAGGTTATGCATGATTAATATAGTAATCCCTACCCTAGAATCTATGGGCCATTGCTTTTTATGTCGTTTATGTGACTATTCTGAGCCACTTGATGAAATTTCTACTGTTAGTGCCTTGGAGACCTTTGAAGTCTTTTGATTGTGCCTTTATCCTAGACTCTTTCCTCATTTATTTCAGCTTCTACCCCTTAATTCTCTTAATACCGTAGCAAAAGAGTTGGAGCCATAGCTGTGGATTGTTTGTTTTTCATACAATGACTTCTTAGTGTTTTTTCTTTACCTTTAAAATAATGAAGCTGGAAATGCCCATGAGGAGATGTTCTTCATAAACATCTGCCTGATACTGAGGCAGAACTGCAGGACAGGGAGGGACCTAACGAGAATCATAGCAGATGGGGTTAGGGAAAGTGATTTCTTGCCCTTGACCTTGTGTTGCAATCTTATCATGACTCAGATTTCACCCATTTTGTTTGATAAGGATTTTATCTTCCCACTCAGACTCTAAATTTTGGGGAAGGATGAGATAAGAGAACAAAGCAGTGATGTTGGGTGTGTCTTTAAAATGTTTAAGTAGTTTTTAAAACTCTGCCTCAGTTAGACCTCTTCCTCAGGCTATAAGTTTCAGAATACGCACAAAGATTAGAAGACATCAGCTAAAATCCTGTACAATGCCAGCACTATTTAAAACAGCCTCTAAAGTTTTAAACATCTTGGAGAAGAAAAATACAGTTTTAGGAGGCTATCAAAAAGTCTTTTAGCAGATGCCTCAGTGCACGTTTTAAGATTTTTGCCATTCATTTTGAAACATTCACCAAGTTTGAAATATTAAATATGAAATATTCACTTGTAAAATCCAGTTTCTCAGTGTCTGAAAAATAATCATTAACAATTTTAGTACTTTGAATGTATGTTTGTTTTTAGCGTGATTCCTATGAGTGTGTAAAAGTAGATTTATTAGTTCATGTAAGCATTTGGAGCAGTGCTCTTTGAATCCTTCATGCAGAAATATTGCCACAGTTTTTGAGAGCTACAACCTAAGTGCTAAGTGGCATATCTGTGATTAAGGAATCCAACACATAGGAAGTTTTGGAAACCTTTGATCAACTATAGATGATGTGGAAGAAAGTGGAGAAATGCTGACAGTGAGTTTGGGAATTTCCCCTTAAATTGGGAAAAGTTAGAAATGAAAATAATGAGGGAAAGCACAGGTCTTTGGAAGCATTTATGGGCAGGTGTAATGATCTGAGAAACCAGGTGGTGCTTCATGGGGCTTTTATTTCCTTGTCTACTGGCTAATTCCCCTGATCTCTACATAGTCCTTTGGACCTAAGAAATGCCTGCTTTAATGTTAACACCAGTGACTATTGTTAGATTTAATTTAGCTACATGTATTTAAGTAGTATTCACCAAGACAATGATTATGTGACTCTCAACTCAGTGACAAAAAGGAATTGCTGGTGCTAGACACTTAGAATCTAGTCTACTTCTGGCTGATTCACAGTAGAAGACATCTGACCACATAAATCTTGCAGTAGGACTCCTGACTCTCACTGAAGAAAATGGACAAAAAAAAATCATAATGTCTCTTCTTTAAAAAGCAAAAATAAGATTTATTTGAAAGGCAGAGTTACAGAGAAAGAGAGGGAAGAGAGAGAGCTCTTCCATCCTCAGGTTCACTCCCCAAATGGCTACAAGGGCCAGAGCTGGGCCAGCTGAAGTTAGGAGCCTGGAACTCCATCCGGAATCTCCCAAGTGGGTAGCAGGGACCCGGGTACTTGGGCCACCTTCCACTGCTTTCCTAGGCACATAAGCATGGAGGTGGGTTGGAAGTGGAGCATTTGGGCTGTGAATGGGCATTCAAATGGGATGCTGGCATTCTAGGCAGTGTCACAAGCGGCAGCTTAACCCACTGCACCACAGCACCAGCCCTATAATGTACTGTCATCGTAGTACAGACTGGTTGTGTTTTACTTCTGCAGCAGAGGCTTTGGAGTTTCCAAATTTAGCTTTCAGAAAAATTCCTGTCCTTCACTGTGCAGCCCACAGTGTAAGCCTGCACCCCGAGGTTCTGCCTCCATAATCCTTAAATACATGAGGGTAAGAACACGCACTTCATTCCCTCAGTGTTTATTGGTGGTCAGTGAGGTGATTGTGCTCTCTCGCACGCATGCTCTCTCGCTCTCTCTCAAAACCAGGAATGTTATCTACAACTTTTCTTACAAATAGTGTTTCTGTAAAAACAATTACCTAGAATTGATTCCACAGAGGGCAGAGTGATCAGGAGAGGCTTCCTGGAGGGGGCCTTGGGCTGGAGAGATTTCTAGGTGGTCAGTAAGCAGACACGGACAAGAGCATTGCAGATCATGCAGTGAGTTGGCGAAGACAGAGAATAGCAGGCAGTTAGGAGAATAAACTGCATGTGGTTGTCACCATGAGGTGCCAGGCTGGGAAGCTAAATAGGCTAGATTGTAGAAGTTACCTCCTAATCCTGAGGACTCCGGACTGGATTCTATAGTGAAAAACCACTGCTGGTGCTTTGTGTCTTAGAGTACCATGAAGTAAGGTTTCTATTTCGAAATGTTCACTCTGGCAGCAATATAGTGGATATAAGCTCTCCAGGGACCCCCTAACCATAACTATTAAAATAGTCCGGGTCAGAGAAGACAAATCCAAACTGAGTGGGTGAGAGCGAACATGAAGGGATAGCAAAGTAGACTGTAGCTGATGGTGAGTGGCTGTGGCCTGGAGGATGAAGGTGAGGCAATGCTTAGGACTCTGAAGTTTCTGGCTTCAGGTCCTGGGTCTCCTGTACCCTTAGGGAAGGCAGAGGAAGAGGACATTTGAGTCCCTGATGGTAATCACCGTCAGTTTAGCCCTCTGACCACCACCACAGAAGTGTGAATCAAGTTACACTTTTCCAGATTATGTGCTCTGGTTTTATCTTCTACCTCAGCTTCCTTTAGTAGTTAGAATCCTTGCACTTGAGGGGCAAGGTGGAGGGAAGGAAAATGAGACTTGAATGGACATTTAGTGATTTGACACTGTTGCAAATCAACAGCAGAAGCCTAGATTATATAAAATTCACTTTGCATTTTCCTGGCTTAGGAAAACATGTGCCGTCATTTAAAAGGACCTTTTAGAGACATTGTTTGAATTTTTTGTTGGTTTTTGAAGGAAAGTAAAATTTCACAGTAAAGCACCATGGACTTTATATGTGCCCTTGTCTTCCCAAGAAGGGAAGCTCAACTCCTCAGAGATTTCTTGACACATTCCTGTAGTGATTTCAGAAATGACACCAGGGCCAGTGTTGCAGCATAGTGTAGCAGGTTAAGCTTCTGCCTGTGACACCTGCATCCCATGTGGGCACTGGTTCAAGTCCCAGCTGTTCCATTTCCCATCCAGCTCTCTGCTAATGCACTTGGAAAGCAGTGAGGATGGCCCCAATACTTGGGCCCCTGCACCCATTTGGGAGACCAGGAAGAAGCTCCTGGCTCCTGGCCCAGCTCTGGCCCTTGCGGCCATTTGCATGTGAATTTCCTAGAGCAGCGTTCCCAAAACAATTATTTATAATTCCAGGATAAGGAAAACAGTAAGAAGTTTGATTTCGGTTTCCCCCAGAAATTCCTCAGTATGCCCTGTGTGTATACACAAATACGTGAAGAACAGGCTTTAGAGGTACGTTCAGTATCACCAGGTATTTGAACAACAAATTCAACTATAGCTGTGACTCAGTTTATAATAAGCTTAACTGATTAGCAATTTATATGTTGAAAAAAATCTTTGAAACTTTAACAAGACTCTTTAAAGAAGCAAATCCTGAGCTTTCCATATTTTGTTTCTTAAGTGACTAAATTGCAGTTGGCTGAAAAGATAGCAGTGGTGCTGTATTTCAAAAGAGAAAATAGGTCGGTGCTGTGGCTCAATAGGCTAATCCTCCGCCTGCGGCGCTGTCACACCGGGTTCCAGTCCCAGTCAGGGCGCCGGATTCAGTCCTGGTTGCTCCTCTTCCAGTCCAGCTCTCTGCTGTGGCCCAGGAGTGCAGTGGAGGATGGCCCAAGTGCTTGGGCCCTGCACCCCATGGGAGACCAGGAGAGGCACCTGGCTCCTGACTTCGGATCAGCACGATATGCCGGCCGCAGTGGCCATTGAGGGGTGAACCAACGGAAAAGGAAGACCTTTCTCTCTGTCTCTCTCTCTCTCTCTCTCTCTCACTGTCCACTCTGCCTATCCAAAAAAAAAAAAAAAGAAAGAAAGAAAGAAAGAAAGAAAGAAAATAATATTCTGCCTATATTGCCTTTATTCTGTAAAGTGTTCTATAAACAGGTATCTGAACAGGATTTATAGTTAAAGTTAAATTCCTTACTTGCTCTTGAGCTGTCTAGTTTCAGATGCATTTTTCTTTCACATTCCTATTATCCTTTGTATTTACTAAATTGAATCAAAGTTGAATTTTTAAAATAGAACTTTTATGTGAATATGAAAAATATTGTGGAGATCTGGAAATTTTTAATTTTTTACTTTTTTCAAGATTTATTTGGGGGGCGGGGGGGGGGCGGCGCTGTGGCACCGCAGGTTAAAGCCCTGGCCTGAAGCCCTAGCATCCCATATGTGCACCAGTTCTAGTCCCAGCTGCTCCTGCTCCTATCCAGCTCTCTGCTATGGCCTGGGAAAGCAGGATAAGCTGGCCCAAGTCCTTGGGGCCCTGCACCTACGTGGGAGACCCAGGGTAAGCTCCTGGCTCCTGAATCCTGGCTTCAGATTGATGCAGCTCTAGCCGTTGCGGCCATCTGGGGAGTGAACCAGCAGATGGAGGACCTCTCTCTCTGCTTCTCTGTAACTCTGTCTTTCAAATAAAATATATCTTTAAAAAAAAAAAAGATATATTTTATTTGAAAGAGATACAGAGAGTGGAGAAAGAGAGAGATGTTCCATCTACTGGTTCACTCCCCAAAGGGCCAGAGCTGGGCCAGGCTGAAGCCAGGAACCAGGATCTTCTTCTTGGTCTCCCACATGGGTGCAGGGGCACAAGTAGTTGCGCCATCTTTCTCTCCTTTCCCTGGGTGCATTAGCAGGGAGCTGGAATGGAGATGGAACAGCCAGGACTAGAACCGGAGCCCATATAGAATGCTGATGCCACAGGCTGAGGGTTAGCTCACTATGCTACAGCACTGGCCCCAGATTTAGAAGTTTCTAAAAGGAATTTTGGCACAAAATCCAAAATGATCATGAAGAAATCTGGGTCTCTAATGAGCTTATTTAGAATTGGATGGATAGCGGTTAGACTCTGGAAAACCTTGTTGCTCTCAGTATAGTGGTATATCTGATAACAGTCAAGGGGTTATTATAATAGTAGGTTGACTTGGCATTTAATGCTTTCAGCCACTAAGTTAGTCATTAATTGAGAGTTAATACAGGATATTGATTAAAAGCAAAGATTTTGTATCTTCTTTTAAGATTGATTTTTTTTTTGAAAGTCAGTTACAGAGAGGGAGAGGGAGAGAGAGAGAGAGAGAGAGAGAGATTTCCCATCCACTGGTTCACTCCCTAGATATCCACATGACTAGGACTGGGCCAAGCTGAAGCCAGAAGCCAGGAACTCCATCCAGATCTCCCACATGGGTGGCAGGGGTGCAAATAGTTGGGGCCATTTTCTGCTGCCTTCCCAGTCACATTGGCAGGGAGCTGGATTGAAAGTAGAGCAGCGAGGACTTGAACCAGTGCTTTGCTATGGGGTGATGCACCATAACGCCAGCTCCAGATTTTGTCTTGAATCTTGGATCCAGTTCCTTACCCTCCACATACTCAGTAGTCATGTGACCTTGTGCAGGTTACTAAATCACTCTATTCCTGAGTTTTCCTTTCTTCTTTTTTTTTTTTTTTTAAAGATCTATTTACTTATTTGAAAGAGTTACACAGAGAGAGGAGAGGCAGAGAGAGAGAAAGAGAGAGAGAGAAGTCTTCCATCTGATGGTTCACTCCCCCAGTTGGCCGCAATGGCCAGAGCTGCGCTGATCCGAAGCCAGGAGCCAAGTGCTTCCTCCTGGTCTCCCACACAGGTTCAGGGGCCCAAGGACTCGGGCCATCTTCCTCTGCTTTCCCAGGCCATAGCAGAGAGCTGGGTTGGAAGTGGAGCAGCCAGGTCTTGAACCGACGCCCATATGGGATGCCGGCACCTCAGGTCCTGGGCGTTAACCCGCTGCGCCACAGCGCCAGCCCCTCCTTTCTTCTTAATTAGAAATTTTAATGGTAACTACTTGATAGGTGTATTAAATGAAATAATTAATGAAACAGTGGTTGTAGCTGCTACTGTTTAAGCCCCTCCTTTAAAAAAAAAAAAAGATTTATTTATTTGAAAGACAAAGTTACAGAGAGAAATATCTTCCATCTACTGATTCATTCCCCAAATGACCCCAATGGCCAGGGCTGGACCACGCCAAAGCCAGGAGCTTTGTCTGGGTCTCCCACGTGTGTGACAGAGACCCAAGTGCTTGAACCATCTTCCACTGCTTTCTCGGGTGCATTAACAGCAGGGAACTGGATGGAAAGCAGAGCAGCTTGAACTCAAACCCACACCCATATGGGATGCTGGCATTTCAGGCAGCAGTTTTACTTTCTGTGCCACAGTGCTAGCCCTTCAGCTTGGCTTTTACATTTGGCCCCCTCCGAACCAATATATCTTCTGAGGGCACGCCTCCAGTGTCCAAAGGACCTCCCACCTACATGCATGATTGGATTAAATGTCTGCCCTCTCAATGCCATTAACTAAGGCTTTAGAGACTAAGCCTTTTAACACATGGGCCTTTGGGGTACACTCAAAGTAATATCCATACCATAGCAAGTATAAATAAGGAAGTAATTGGTTAAAAATAAAACTCAGTTACCAAGAAATGTGTGTTTTTCTATGAACCTTCTTTTAGTTTGGGAATCTGACTTTGAGGACTTGATGCACAGACATCAATTTAATACAATTAAATACACCACTAGGTTTTACACAGGCAACTTTGTGAGCTTTGAATTTACTCTTTCAACTCATTCTCAAGTACAGATCATGAGAACCAGACTCTGAGGTTATTCTATATGGGATGGACGTGTTAAGAAAAGAACCTTTACTCAAGTCTTTGAGTTTAGGATTACTGTGGACAATTGCAGATGGTGGCAGAATTCCCATGTGCAGTTTTTGCCTAATCGAAGTTTTCCCTGATGGTTGCATTTGCTTTGGTGATCATTTAGAATGTCTGACATTTATGCAACAAGAGTGTTTTGGTCTACTAGTTGGCTATAAATATTCATCAGGCACCCTTTGATGACTGTTTAGTCCGAGACTAAAAAATAGATAGCTCTTACCTTCTTCCATGAATTCACTGTCAAGGTAAAGAAATGGAGTCAGATGTCAAAGGCTGATGAAAAACAGATGTGAACTACTGAGTTGCAAAAGGCCACCCCTGTTAGGAACTGGAACATGGAATTCAAATCGTGATAGCACTTAGAATGACCGTGTTTCCCAAAGTATAGTGTTCGTACAGCTTAGAGGTCAGGCTTTTCCATTCAATACAGAATACACTAATCATATGATGATCTCTCAAGATGAAATGGAAAGTGTTCATCATTTATTGACTGAAGGAAGTGTCTGGTACTGAGATCATTTCATTGACTTTGACTATTTCACTTTTACTCACTAAAAATCACCACATTAATGACCCCATTCTGCTGGGGAACAGCATAGGTTATATGAAAAAAAGGGCTTGTTCCAGTGGGCATTTTGGTAGGGGAAGCCAAATGGCTGTTTACTGAGAGACTTCACAGCCTAAATTCAACATAGTCTAGTACAGGGCTTCTAAACCTTGGATCTGTCATCCCAAAAAACTATATATCAAATTTTGTTTCTGTACATTCCCCTTACCCCACCCCAGGGAAAAACTCTAGTGTCCATTTGAACCACAAAAGAAAAAAAGTTTTCAAAAAAAGGTACTTAAAAACCATGTGATTTATATGAAAAGATCAGACTTTCAATGCTTCATCCAGCAAACATTTATGATTGTGCTTTAGACCTAACACTATATAACTAGTTCATAGGGACACGGCACAGTGATACAACGTAGTCCTGTGTATTCTCTGAGTTTACTGACAACAATTTTTTAATGAATGGAATGGGGTGGGGTTTCCAAGAACGATTTCCAGTTGAAATAGTGTTTGAGTCAAAACCTAAAAGATGTGCTGAAGCTAGCTGACCATAAACTAAAGGTAACTGTTGTTGGATGGGGGGATACCACAGTTGTAAGATATTCAGTATTTTTAGCCGCATTCCAAAATTTCCTTTCCAGTGAATCTTTACCTTTTTTATCAGAAGTAATAATAAAGCCACATGCTTGCTCTAGCAGGGATAAAATGTTAGGGGTAGAGATGGTGTAGCTTTCTTTTCTCTTCTGGGTTATACACAATAATAGTTTTTCAACATTAAAAATCTGAAATGTTTGAACAGTGGATGAGTTCACTGAATACATGCATTTACTTCTATACTTTAATAAGGATATAGTAAATATTTAGCATATGAATTTAATGACTCTAAAACAAGACTTAATAGGAACCATTTTCCTCCAATTAATAGAAAAATAAGACAACTATTACTCTTACTGTTGAATATGATAAGCATGTAATTTGTGCTTAGACTTCCCATTTTCACTTATTTATGTGTGACCCTTCCTTTATCCTTTTGATGCTAAACATATGTTTCTTCTACCAAGAAAAATTACAGCCATGGAATATTCAATATTTCTGAAGTGAAAACATTTAGCTGAAGCTGATAAAAAGTCAAGACTTCAATTATTTTCATAAAACTTGTTAATTAAAAAAGGCTTAATGATCTGAATGACCCTTCCATATTTAATACAACACATGGTGTGTGTGTGTGTATGTGTGTGTGTGTGTGTGAAATATCATATGTTTAAAACATCTGATTATATCTGTTAGGGTTAAATAGGAAAACAGTGCCATGCATGTTTAGAACCTAAAAAGGGGTGTGTATTTGCTCTAATCTACAGTGGTCTTGATTTTGTCTTTTGTTTTCATTTCTACAACTGCCAGGATCTAATCTTGTCACATCCAAATTCCTACACCTACTTTCCAACTTTTCCCTCAACCTATGTCTATTCCCATTCCAATCCATTCTTTGTAAAATCATGAAAGTACATTTTTCCTTCCTGTACTGGAGCTCTTGTTTCAGGTGCCCAGCTGCATTGAATGTAGAATATTCCTGGAAAACATTCAGTGGTGGTTTAGCAGGAGGAAATACTCTCATTTACTGAGCAATTACTTTGTGCCAAAACGGTTTTCTGTTAATATGTGTATTAACTCTTTTAATCCTTATGGTAACTATTATCATTCCTACCTTAAAAATGGAAAATTGACTGAGTATTAGAGTCAGTATTCAAACTCAGGCAGCCAATGGCTCAGCTCATAAACAGCACACCTATTCCAGAACCCAGGAAGTCCAACCACATACCTGCATGTAATGAGAGCCCTTCCTTCCAGTCTCTGAAGATATACGTTAGTTGAAAATGGCATAGGCCACACAGCTCAGGTTCAACAAATAGCCAAATAAGGCCAAAACATGGCATTTGGGACATGCTTGGTGGTTGCTATTAATTAAACTGGAGACCTGAAATTTTTGCCCACAGACTTTTCCTTTTTTTTTTTTCTATAAAGATTTGTTTCTTTGTTTATTTGAAAGTCAGAGTTATGGAGAAGGAGAGGCAGAGAGAGAGAGAGAGAGGTATCTTCCATCTGCTGGTTCATTCCCCAAATGGCCACAACTGTCAGGGCTGCGCCAGGCCAAAGCTAGGAGCCTAGAACTGCATCTGGGTCTCCCACACAGATGCAGGGACCCCTTGGACTATCTTCCACTGCTTTCTCAGGTCATAGCAGGGAGCTGGATCAGAAGTGGAGCAGCCAGGTCTTGAACGGGTGCCCATATGGGATGCTGGCATTGTAGATGGTGGCTTTAGCCACTATGCCAGAGCACCAGCCCCTCATTTTTCTTTTTTCCATTCATTTTTATAAAATAGTACATGAAAGTATTTACATATTTGAGCAGACCTTGCCAAACAGCAATATTGTGCACTGCTAAAACTGACTGTTGGCTGATGGCCCCTTTGTTTGCTGTGTTTAAAATGGTCCTCAAAATGATGCATGCAAGTGATATGAAAAGCTGTTTGTGATAGCAGTAATGTCTGTAATTATGTATTACTTAAGATAACTATACTGATTTCTTATTTTTTTAAAATTTTTCATTGTATTTGAATAGACAGAACTTCCATCTGCAGGTTCACGCCACAAATGCCCTGATTAGCTGTAGTGGCCGGGCAGAATCCCAGATCCCAGAACTCTGAGTCTACCATTTAGGTGGTAGGGACACAACTACTTGTCATCACCTGCTGCCTCCCAGGATGCACATTAGCAGGACTTGATCAGAAGCAGACTAAGAGTAGCCAAGATTTGAAGCAGGCATCTCAAGTGGCGACTTACCCACCGTACCCAAATCCTCACACTTCAGACAAGCTTGCCCATGTCCTTCCCTGGATGAATTCACTTATCCAGTGTTTTTTCAAACTCCTTTTTAAAATACTTACCTGTTCCAGCCAGGCTGTTGATTCTGTACTTCACCAAAACCCTAACTGTTATTCCCTTCACCCCTGACTCACTTCATCTGCAACTCTCTGATAAACCCAATACCCTTCATCTACTGAATCCCTGGGTACTGACTGTGTCCATTGTTTGAATATGCTTGGCATCAAAGTCTGTTTATTTTATGTGGTTCCTTGTTTCTTAAATTATATAGAAATTTCTTTGGGGCAAAACATTTTTCTGCATCTTCAGATCTTATAGTATTGTGTACTATTTATGGTAGATGACCAACAAACTTTCATTGAATTCAATAATTTCCTTGTAGCCCCAAAAACAATTCATTATAAAAGAAGATTATTGGAATGCCTTTCCTCCATTACACACAATTTAATTTACTTTTTTTTTTTAAGATATATGTATTTATTTGAAAGGCAGCATTAGATAACTTTATCAGTATGAGCTGGGGGACTTAAAAGTTAATTCCTGACCACAATACCAGACATCTATCCTAAGGAAATAATCAGATAGATAGACCAAGAGTTCTATATGCATATTTATTGCAGTCTTCTAAAGTATAGAGGCAAAACCTTGAAATTATTCCATGCACATCTGTATAGCACACACTAAAAATTACTCTGGATTATTGAATGGCATAAGATAATGTTTGGAACATAATGATTTTTCAAAGTTGTATCCCAAACCACATATACACTGTGGTAACAATTTTTTTTCATGCAGAATACAGATAAACACAAGAAAAAGGAGATGTACCAAAAATGTAAAAAGTGATTATTTCTGCGTAGTGGAATTACAGTTTTTTTTTTCTTTTTTTAAAATTTTATTTGTTATGTAAGCTTCATGTCTTTCTTTCTTTCTTTCTTTCTTTCTTTCTTTCTTTCTTTCTTTCTTTCTTTCTTTCTTTCTTTCTTTCTTTTTTGACAGGTAGAGTTAGAGAGAGAGAGAAAGGTCTTCATTCTGTTGGTTCACCCCCCAAATGGCCGCTACGGCTGGCATGCTGTGCCAATCTGAGGCCAGGAGCCAGGTGCTTCCTCCTGGTCTCCCATGTGGGTGCAGGGCCCAAACATTTGGGCCATCCTCCACTGCCTTCCTGGGCCACAGCAGAGAGCTGGACAGGAAGAGGAGCAACCGGGACAGAACTGGTGCCCCAACCGGGACTAGAACCCGGGGTACCGGCACCGCAGGCGGAGGATTATCCTAGTGAGTCGTGGCACCGGCTCATGTATTTCATATATACAGATTTAGGAACATAGTGACACTTCCCCCCTTACTCTTCCTCCCACACACACTCCAAACCTTTGTCCTCCCACTCTCACATTCCCACTTTTAATTTTTACAAAGATCTATTTTCAGTTTACTTAATGATAGTATAGTTAACCCCATACTAAGTAAAAGAGTTCAACAAAGAGTATGAAAGCAAAAAACAAAAACAAAAACTGTTCCTCAACAGAAGAGACAAGGGCTGTAAACAGTCATCGACTCTCAAAATATCTATTAAATTACAATGATTTTTATGATATTCTTTATTCATTTATATCTTCCAAATAGTCTACATGTGAAAGTATTATTCCAGTCAGCATGAAAAAATGGTTATTCTTCCCCAAAGCAAAAAGCTTCATGAAAATGATAGTTATACAATCCCCCATCCATGTGACATATCATATACTGTTGCCTTCTGTAGTGGTGTTTCACATTCCATGAGCAGGGAAAATCACCTGAAGGCAGAGCTATATTCGGGATTCAATTTCCATGGTAATTTTTTGGTGTTTCTATTAGACATAGTGAGTAGTTCAAGTTACAGACCTGTGTTTAGTTACTGGCATGTTTTGTTTTTGTAGCCGTCTTAAATGCAGCATACAGTACACAGGGTGATCCGCAGGGCCTAGGCATAAAAACATTCAATACATTTGATGTTTTCCTTTCCTACTTGTTCAGAAAACAAAATGAGTTGCTCAGATCCTGTCTCCTGGAATCTTGTTGTCCTTTGCTTTGACTGCTCTCCTCCCCACTTTGTCATCAGCCCTTGGTGAGATTATGAGAACCTTTGTTGCCCCCAGGGCAGTTAACCTCAAACTCTCAGGTTCGTGTACACAAGGCAGTCTTTGTAAGCCTCTCAGAGTGGAGATGGTTGCAGCTTTAATACGGCCTCCGAAACCTCTGGGGCAAAGTTCCTTGGACAAGGTTCATTCCTCATTGTACTGCACTGGGAATAACCTGGCTTGTCACCCTCAAGGTAAGCTTTTCCCGGGTAACCAGCAGGATTTTGTAAAACCCTCAATCTGGGTGGAAAATAGCAGTAGATTGTACTTGTCCCCAGTCCCTGTCTAAACCCCAGAGAAGCTTTGGGGTGCCTCTGAGCTGATTGTGTTGGCTGTCCTGCAGAAAGCCGGCGCTGGCCCTCCTGTTTCAGGTCCACTCCTTTCTTCCCCACTCCTTTGATGTTCCTGTACTATCCTTAATCACAGTACCTTGCAGTCTTTCTTGATGAGCCTTTTCTGGATCTTAGAACAGAGCTTCTACTTAAATCTTTAACTTGTGCCTTTCTTAGTTCACATTAATCTCTGTTGAGTTGTCAGCTTCTAACACCTAAAAGTCCTTTGTCCTAAACTAATGGGAGAGATAATGTATCATTTTCCAAAACTAAATGCTGTGGCAGATTAGATAACTACTGCTGGTGGTAGAACTCAGAATAGAATTCAAGTTGTTGGGTTCCCAACCATGGATACAGACTCCTGGCTGGGAAGAAAGCACCTGCTGCCGAGCATCCACCGAGGAACTGCTGCCTTCAGGGGCTGCACTGGCAGGAAGCTAGAGTCAAGAACCAGAGCCAGAAATCCAGTCCAGGCACTCTAATGTGGGACATGGGCATTTTAACTGCTAGGCTAAAGGCACACTCCCTCAATGACAATATTTTATCTGGTTCTTTAAAATAACAGCAAAACTAGCAGTAATGTCCCAACTGTAATTTATGCAATAAGAAACTATAAAAATCTAAAACTGAAAGTGTATGTGAGCTGTACTACATTTATAGATCTGTGTTTAGCAACTCCCCCACTCCATTCTACCACAGAAGTTATCTCAGCTGGTGCAACCATCCAGATAGAAAAAAGTGCACTTATGGGGGCCCCTTTTCCCTGTCCTTTCATCTTTTTAACTTCTGTTGCCTTAGTAAAGTGCTCTGCTCACCATAGATGCTCAGGTGTTAATAACATAGTGTATTACTTTTTTCTAGGACCATTTGTAATTCTTTACTGATATTTTGTTTTTAGTATATACTGTGGGAAGATCTACCTTGGCATAAATTGCTGCCTTATTAGTAGCAAACTTCTTTAGCATTAACAAAAATCAGCTTGGCAGTTTGTTTACAGTATGTTTCCAACCTAATTATGTTATTGTTCACTTAACAGCACTTCAGCTGTCAAAAGTTGTCATTTGGTCTATAAGTTGACTAATTTTTCCCTATGTTTAACGTTGAGCCTAGTTGATTTTTTAAAATGCCTTTCATCCTCTCTATCTCCCTCCCTCCGTCTCTTTCCTTCTCTCCCCATTCTCCTTTTAAATAGTTGTAACAGATACACTTAGATTAATCCAGTTTTTAGCCTAACCGTAATACAGAGGACACTTTGCTTTCTTATAAATTTGAAGTTGACATTGAATAGTTATGATGTGCCAAGTACTTGAAATTCATTAGCTTTTATTTTCACAGCAGTCCCATAAGGAGTTATTTGTGATTGACCTATCAGGAGGGCAGTCCACCAAGAAACTGTAATAAACTTCTAAAAATTAACACTCTCATCCAAAGACTCACTGAGTCAAGCAGACAAAATTACTCCAGGTCTTGTAGAATTTGACTATAACTTGGTTGTCTATGGTTACTACTGCTGGAGAAAGATTGTATCAAAAAGAGAGATTTTGCAACAATGCATAACATCAAGAACAGAGAGGCAAATTTTGAACTTGAATACTTTTCTGTAGAGAAGGAGCCTTGTGGGCACCATGCTAGCTCTGTCTCAGCATCAGATTCGGGCCAGATCAGACTGCTGCCCTCATACAGTCACCACGTACTTTCAAAGCAAACCTATTGAAGTACCACTTAGTATTTCTAGAGACACATAGTGTGCTGATTTATTCATTCTTAGACCTGAAACAGAATGATAGTCAAAAAATAGTTAAGTAAACCTTAAATAAATATGCATTCTAATTGAGAGTTCTTACACAGTTCTGCTTTGTCTCTTAAGACCAAAAAAGTCTTTGTTCTATGTGCATCTCAAAGGTCACTAACTTCTTCTAGGTGCAGCATTCTTAACCATTTAACCCAGGTGTTTGGAGCAGACAGTCACAGTGTTTTGTTACTTGTCTCACAGCCCCGCATGTGCCACTGTCAGCTCCACATTTCTGAGCTGGGCACTCCGTTCCTTACTGAGGCAGTTCCCAAGGCTAATTGCTTAGCCAGAATAACTTTGGAAACTCCTCTTTACTACTTACTCTAATATTTATGGTATCCATGTAGCACAATTCTGATTGGTGCTGCTCTGAATTGTGCATTATCTCCAAGGAGTCTTCAAAAAGGTTCATGTAAAACATGTATTATGAAAAAAACCTATCCATTGATTTCCAAAAATTTGTACCAAAATAAACTCATACTAACTTGTTGTAACATGTCTGGATAGGATCTCCTTTGAGGCATGAAGAAGCCTAAAACATTAGTTTGAAAACAGCACCTTTCAAAGCAACATTAATTCTGCTAAAACTGGAGCAAGAACATCAAAATTTATGAGGAAATTTAGGTGGAAAGATATGAAAACACTGATGCTTTATGGAAAATTTATAGGAACAATGCCTCCAAAGACATCAGCAGTTTAAGGATGGATAACTCATTTTAAGAAGGGATGAGACAATATTGAAGACAAAGCCTGCAGTGGTATACCATTGACATCAACTTACAAGGAAAAAATTAATCTTGTTCACGCCTTAATTGAAGACCATTGATTAACAGCAAAGTCAATAGCCAACACCATAGACAACTCCACTGGTTCAGCTTACACAATTCTGATGGAAGAATTAACGTGCAGCAGACTTTCTGATCAGTGGGTACCCACATGGTTACACCCAGATCAGCTGCAAAAAAAAAAAAAAAAAAAAAAAAAAAAAAAAAAAAAAACAGATTTCAGTGGAGATTGTAAATGAGTGGCATAAGGATCCTAAAACATTTCTCAGAAGAACTGTTAAGTGGAGATGAAATATGACCTTAAGTATGTGATTCTGAAGACAAAGCACTAAGTAATGTCTGCCCAGGAGGTAGAAGTGTTCCAGTTAAGCCAAAGGCAGACCGGTTGAGGATTAAGGTCGTTGTGACTTGGGGTGCTCATTGCTTGTTGACTTTCTGGAGGACCAGAGAGTAATAGTATTTGCATTATGTGAGGGTGTTTGCAGAAAGTGAGCCAAAGCTTTAGCAGAAAAATGCCACAGAAAGCTTCACTCATCCTTCTCATCAAACCAGGGCAGTTTTGTAAGTTTCCATGGGAAATCATTAGACATCTGCTTTAGAGTCCTGATTTGGCCCTTTCTGACTTGATTCCTAATCTTAAAAAAAATCTTTAACGGGCATTCATATATTTTTCTTCAGTTAATAATGTAAAAAAGGCTGCATTGGCATTAAATTCCCAAGGCCCTCAGTTCCTTAGGGATAGCTAAGTGGCTGGTATCATCACTTCCAAAAGTGTATTGAACCTGATGGAGCCTATGTTCAGGATTAACGTTTACATTTCTTGTTATTATCTTTTAATTCCATTTTCCCATGAACTATTTGAAGTCCCCTCATGTAGCAGAATTTTAATCCAGACCTGTTAACTGTTATGAACTAGCAGGTTTTTAGAACTGCTTCTCCCTGTAATTTGTGAAAGGGAGTTTTTCTGATATAAATTATGTTAATACAGCTTTTTAGACCAGGCAAAACCTGAATGAGCTCTCAAGAAATGAAACATGCTGGAAAAGAGACAGGAGTTGTCCATGCTGCCACCCACCTCTTTGGTATGTGGTAGATGGCAGCTGTTGTTATAATAATTTGAGCATATTCTAAAGGCACAATTTAAAAAAATCTTTTATACATCCTTCTTTTGGCATTAAAAAGAATGGCATGGGATTTTTGTTAATACAAGAAAATCCTCAGGACCTTAAGGTAAAGTGGAGAACTTGTAACAGGAAATACAGCATCTTTTACCCTTTTGTGAAAAGAGGATTTTTTAAATTCTGTCATTCTAGTGCTTAAAACTTTAAACTCAGCTTTAAAGAGAAAATGAAAATATGAGTGGTTGAAAAAGAAAAGTACCTCTTGCTGGCACATGCAAAAGGGAAAGCCAGAGAGCTCTTGGTACCAACCGCACGTCCTTACCTAGGAGTTCACTTTCTAGAGCTTTTTCCTGTATAAATCCTGGAGGATTTTTATATTTTGCCTAAAATAAGGTAGGCTTTTATTAGGTGACAAGTGTAGCTTCTTGTTAAATGAATAAAATGGGAATATTTGGTCTATTACTTTTAAGGTCACATAAGCAAGTCTATAAAGGCACTCATGTATATGGTTAAAAGAGTACATTCTTGGGAATCTAACTCTACATAATACATCTGTAGCACATATGTTGTTTATGTATTATGTCTGAAAGTAGCATATGAAAATATGTCTATGTATAATTATTTTAGCATTAATTTACTGTAAAATCTTAGCAAACACAGTTTTTTTCCCTTTTTCTTCCTGTGTAATACAGTTTTTAAGTGCTTTACATAGACAAATAAACTACTCCAAATTCCAAAAACAGCTCTAGAAACTAAAAGCACTTTTCATAAATTTTCCTGAACTCACTTAGTGCTTAAACATGCCATGAATTAATTTGAGGCTGTTTATAGTCCTTATTCTATTTAATCTGAATATTCAATTGACAAAACATCTGGCTTTGTGGAATAATACTAATTTATTTTGTGGATTTTCAAAATAATATCCCTTATTTATATTTTGAGAAGAAAAATCGTAGAGATTAGAAGAAGTGTTTAGATTTTTATTGTTATTTTAAGGAAAATTATTTGTTTGCATTCTGACATTTGTCCTGAGTCTAAAAAAAAGAAAATCCACATGCTTTTCAGATTCACTGAAGTGACCAAAATAAATTTTGAATGTGATTAATGTTGTGTACACTAAAGATAGGAAGAACCTAATTTGATTTTCAATAGAAAAGTATCTCTGTGTTATTTTTTTATGGAGTATGCATCTTTGTTTTCTTTTACTAGAAACTTTGAAATTCCCGATCTTAGCTTTGAAAGGTATTCAGGAAAGCTGCTCAGTTGGATGCATCCCCAGCCATTGTCAGTGTTAACCTCTGTGCCAAGCAGAAAGAGTCCTAGGAACTTACCTTTCAGTTATCCCTTTGGAAATCTTGTTTTTAATAGCATTTTTTTTTCTCGGCTTGCATGACATTTTATCTTTCTTTTCCTTTCTTTTTGCTGTTTGCAAAGACTCTTGGGAGGATTTGACAGATTTGGTGGAGCAAATGCGCGATGATACAGAAGGTGCGTGCCACACCAGCATCTTTCAGCTTTTTTTTTCCCTTTCTTTTTAATTTTCTGACCACCTTTAATTGTTTTCCATAAGAGGGAGTGTCAGCTTTAGGTTTTATTTCCCATGGCAAAAGTGGAAATCTTTATTCTTGTGGTCCTAAGTAAAATAGCATTAATACATGTTTTCACTGCTCTTTTAAGATATTTGTTAAATAATGTGTTTAAAAGGGACATTATTTAAAGATTTCGTCGTTTTTCTGTGGCCGTTTTTTCATTCGTTTGTTGGGAAAGTGTAAATGTTATCACTCATGTAAAAATACACGTGTTTATTTCTGTGATTTTCATAGCAGTCAGAAACAGATCCCAGCCATCGTTTAGCCTTTGGTCTGTAGTGTTGCTCTAAATTGTAGGTTTTCATTTCATGTTAAACACCTTCGGCTTTGTCATGTATTAATATTCCTTTCTGGTGGAATTGCTTTGAAAAGTACCTCATGCATGTGTTCCAATGTATGAAGGTTACCCAAACCAGTCATTTTTCCTTCTGTAATTTTAGCACCTAACTGGGGTGATTTACATACTTATAGTAAAAATAGACGTTAGAGGTTTGACTCCACTTTGCATTCTTCCACCTTGTCCTGGCATCTAGAGGTATCTCTGAGTGTGCTCCCCTAGCTCACACACACTGGTCTGCTTAGTGCCTTTGCGCTGGTCTCTCTGCCTGTGCTGCCATATACTCTCCTGCTTTTGTTACTATGACATCACATGTGGAGTGTTTACCACCCCCTCCCTCTGCCTGTGCCACCTGTCCAGCCTGTTGGTCTAGACAGGGGCTTCACAAAATACCCCTGACATTTGGCCCATACTCATTTCGCCATTCGCATAACTCCTGCACAACTTGGAGCTTAAAGTTTTTTACTTGTTCTTTAATTGTCATGTGTTTATCCACCCTAGTTAAAGTTTAAGTTCCTTGAGAGCAGAGATTGTCTTAAACATCTTAGTGTCTTTATCAGACCTGGGACAGTGCTCTCCTCAGTAGATCTGGTCCCACCAAACAAAACCAAGGCGCATTTCTCTCTCCAATAATGCCTGTGACAGTATCTTCTTCAATGCTTCCCTTTGAATGAATAATTTAGGATCCTGAGTCTCATCTCTTTTCCTATGGTCAGACTATTTTTCAATGCCATCTTTGTTTCTAATATGATTACATATAATTTAATGAAAAAATAAATGTGTATTGTCTAGCAAGTTCTTGTTCACAGACAAGAAAAAAAGGAGGTTTATTTTTTCAGTGAATAATGTTTACTGTTATGTTAACTATTGTGATTATGATTATGATTATTTACCAGTCACAATCAGGTTTTAGGTTTTTATTACTTTCATAGACTACATAACAAAGAAAAACCTACATAAAATCTTTGACCTTCTTAAGGACTTGTTCCCTGGAACTCAGGGAAAATTCAATTTCTGTAATCAAAACTACTACAAGAATTAAGTGTACTATGAGAGAATGTGCCTCCTTTTTTTAATTTTGTTTTTTCTGGAGTCTTTAATGGGTGATTATAGATGAAATCTGAAAGAAAACAAGATTAACTTTAAAAGTATAATACATAAAATACCCAGAAGATATGAATTGTGGCAGTACTTCAATGATCTTAATAAATTACCAGATAAATGCTGTATGGTAAATCTAGTCCTATTTGCTGAAGAATCTTTTGGGAGACTGTTTTTTTAAAAATCAGTATGAAAGGAAGGGGGTATCTTTACTTGTTAGCTTTTTTGTGTCATTTCATTTTTAAAATATCATTTTCTACTTCTCTTACCTTGTGGCTTAACCACAAGTATTTGAAATATCATAAGTGAAGTGTATTACATAACTTAGAGGCTTTGAAAATGGGTACCAGGAGCAAGAAGAAATGTGAGTTGTGGAATGTTATCCACACGTAACACATAGAGCAGTTTGGGGCCCAGGGAGAATCATGGTTTGTAGGCAGGCTCAGATTTTTTTCAGAATACCTTCCTTGCTGAGCTGTTCCAATTCTGTTTTGGAGCTGTGATAATGGATGTGACATTTCAGTTGGCTTTTTAATAAATGTGTTAACACTGACATCTGACCTCTAAGAAAATTTACTTTTAACAGCAACAAACTCGAGTAGATTGCAGTTTTGTACAGGTAGTTTTTTTTTATTTATTGTTTATTTTTTGCAAGATTGAAACTTAATTACAGTGATGATTGGTGTCACACTTAGTATGTCTATGACTTATGTCCAGTAGACTATGAAATATCTCCTTAGGGTCAAATTGTATTTTACTTACATCATTGATATCTTTTTGAATTTTTATTTATTCATATTTTATTTGTTTGAAAGGCAGAGAGACAGATATTTCTCATCTGCTACTTCATTCCCCAAGTATTGACAGCATCCAAGGCTGGGCCAGGCCAAAGCCTGGAGCCAAGAACTCAGTCTCAGTCTCCCAAGTGAGTTTCAAGGACCCAACTACTTGAGCCATCACCTGATGCCTTCCAGAGTGCACATTAGCAGGAAGCTGGATTAACCCTGGCACTCTGATACAGGCTATAGGCATCCCAAGTGGCATCTTAGTGCCTGCCCTGATTATCTTGCGTTAGCCCAGTATGTGCTAGTAATTTGTGTCTAAAAAAGTTTTGAAACTCACCAGGAAAATTAGAAAGATTAAATTAAGTAATAGCACGTGATTTGCTACCTTTGGTTTCTCAATAAATACTGAATTTCCACCTAACTCATTACTAGCCTGTTCAACAGATTTTGTGAATGTGCAGTTGTCCATATCACTTCCCACCTCCTGGGAATTGAAATGGTCAGGACACTACTGGAATTTGTGAGATATTTCCTGGGCCGGCGCCGTGGCTCACTAGGCTAATCCTCCGCCTTGCGGCGCCGGCACACCGGGTTCTAGTCCCGGTCGGGGCACCGATCCTGTCCCGGTTGCCCCTCTTCCAGGCCAGCTCTAAACTGTGGCCCGGGAGTGCAGTGGAGGATGGCCCAAGTGCTTGGGCCCTGCACCCCATGGGAGACCAGGAGAAGCACCTGGTTCCTGCCATCAGATCAGCGCAGTGCGCCGGCCGCAGCGCGCCTACTACGGCGGCCATTGGAGGGTGAACCAACGGCAAAAGGAAGACCTTTCTCTCTGTCTCTCTCTCTCACTGTCCACTCTGCCTGTCAAAAAAAAAATTAAAAAAAAAAAGAAAAGAGATATTTCCTGACTGAGAATGGTTACTGTGTTTTTGGCATTGCTTTTATTTAAAACTTTATTCTACCATGTTGAAAAACAGAAGAAACTATCTAAGAGACTTTCTTAGCTTCTTAGCTGTGCCACTCCACTTAGTCATTCACTGAAGGTTTATTAAAATATTTTTGGAAGATCATAATAATTATAGCTGGGCCGGCGCCGTGGCTCAACAGGCTAATCCTCCGCCTTGTGGCGCTGGCACACCAGGTTCTAGTCCCGGTCAGGGCGCCGGATTCTGTCCCGGTTGCCCCTCTTCCAGGCCAGCTCTCTGCTGTGGCCCAGGAGTGCAGTGGAGGATGGCCCAAGTGCTTGGGCCCTGCACCCCGTGGGAGACCAGGAGAAGCACCTGGCTCCTGCCTTCGGATCAGTGCGGTGTGCTGGCCGCAGCGCGCCAGCCGCGGCGGCCATTGGAGGGTGAACCAACGGCAAAGGAAGACCTTTCTCTCTGTCTCTCTCTCTCTCACTGTCCACTCTGCCTGTCAAAAATAAAAAAATAATAATTATAGCTAACAATTTTTTGTTCTTACTATGTTCTAAGCAATTCTCGATACATAACATATATGAACTTGTTTAACCTTTAAAACCCTCATCATTTTATAGATGGGATGGCAAATCTAACAGAGGTAAAGAACTTTCCCAGTGGTATACAAGTACTACTCACAATAAAAAGGAACAAGCTGTTGATACGTGCAGCAGTCTGGGTGAATCTCCAGAGAATTAGGCTGAGTGGAAAAAATGTATTTAAAATGTTACATACTATAGGTCTCATTCATATAACATCCTTGAAGTGGCAGAACTGTAGAAACAAAGAGCAGGTTATGGGTGCCGGTTCAAGTTCTAGCTGCTTCACTTCCAGTCTAGATCCCTGCTAAACTAGGGAGACCTGGATGGAGTTCCTGGCTCTTGGGTTCATTCAGGCCCAGCCCTGGCCATTGTGGCCATTTGGGGAGTGAACCAGTGATGAAAGATCTGTCTCTCTCTCTCTCCGCCTCTCGTTGCAACTCTGCCTTTTGAATGAATCTATAAAATCTTTTTAAGAAATCCTTTAAAGAGGGGGAGGGGTCAATAAGAGGGATCCTTGTGATGCAAGTGCTCTGCTTTTTGACTGTCATTCAGTTATCTGTATATAACGTTTGTGATCATATACTACATATAGTTTGAAAGGTACTTCCTATGGAGGAGCTAGGTTAAAGGTATGTGGTATATCTTTGTATTATTTCTCAGTTATCTCAAGATACACATACAACAAGTGAAATAAGATAAATTTTCCCAAGGCTACATGACTATGGAAGAATTTGAGTAGAGTTCAGACCCCCACAGACTAGCTTTAGAGCTTGTTCTTAGCTGTTACACCAAAATTCTTCAAACTTTCACCCAACTTTGACAGGCTAACTTATTAGCTTGTAAGTAGGGTAAACCTCAGACCTGATTTAAAAAAAAAAAAAAAAAGCAACACTTCTATACTTAATTTAACTCTCTGGAATATTGTGCCCCAGCATGTTTGTGCTCCAAATGAGAGAACACCAAAAGTAAATACAGATAAAAGCATGAAATCCCCACATCCTACAGGACTTGAGGCAGACCCCATATGTTGCAAAATTCAGAAAACAGAGGAAAGTATTCCAGGTGACCAAAGAACCACTATAAAAATGTATTTTCATCAGAATTCAGAACACACGTCATTTATTTGTTCATTTCTAAAATACATGTTTTATGAAACAATATATAACCTTACCATGTAGAACACATCAAATTAACTGTATGACCCACTTAAGGGGTCCTAACGTTCAGTTGAAGACACTGCAGAGGCAGGCATTTAGCCTAGCGGTTAAAATGCCAGTTCTGACACCCATGTCCCACATCAGAGTACATGGGTTTGATTCCTGGCTCTGGCTCTTGACTCCTGCTTCCTGTTCATGGAAGGCAGCAAGGATGGCTCAAGTGAGTCTACTTCTTGCAAGGCCTGGATTGAGTTCCTAGGTCCCCACTTTGGCCTGGTCCAGCCAAGTCTTCATGGGCATTTGGGGAATGAACCAGCAAACAGAACATGTTCTTTCTCTTCCCCCCAAATAAATTAATTAGGTGATTAATTAAAACACATAAAAGACTGCATTATCCTGTGATGCCTTTCTAGCTTATATACACTTGAGCCCTAGCCATTCTCTAAGTATTTAAAAAGATCTTTTCCTGCAGTCACTGTCTTGGCTCTCTGTTTCCAGCTATAATGGTTGACACACATGGGCCAGTCACATTGCATTCTCCTGGTTTTCATTAAATCATATCTGGTTAAGGCATCATTTTTAACTTAATCCTTTAGTTTTTGAGGTAACATTTTAATTTACATTATAATCAAAGGCTTAATGGCTCTACTGAATAAAGAGGTCAACAAATAGAGTAAAAATACGGTAGCCCAAGAGGAAAATAGGCAAGGGCTATAAGCAGTAATCATGAAAAGATGTTGAACATTACTTATGTAGCATCCTTCCTCACCATTGCTTTTAAAAAAATTTGTTTATTAATAAGGCAGAATTACAGAGAGGCAGTGGCAGAGAGAGGTCTTCCATCCTCTGGTTCACTCCTCAAATGGCTACAATGGCTGGAGCTGGGTCCATCTGAAGCCAGGAGGCTTTTCTGGGTCTCCCATGTAGGTGCAGGGGGCCAAGGATTTGGGCCATCTTCTGCTGGTCTCCCAGGCCACAGCAGAGAGCGGGATCAGAAGAGGACCAGCGACTCAAACTGGCACCCATATGGGATGCTGGCACTACAGGTGGCAGCTTTACCCACTACACCACAGCACCGGGCCCTCACCATAGCTTTTATTACCAATATACTGTTGACTGTTCAACTCCAAACTTTTTTTTCCTATTTACAACTATATGATAAAAAATGTTGATAGACTATTTATTGAACTTGTTAGTATAGAATTAATCTTATGTATATAAAGTTAATTGAAAATAAAAATGGGGGGCCGCGCAGTGGCGTAGCGAGTAAAGCTACCGCCTATGGTGCCATCATCCCGTATGGGTGCCGGTTCAAGTCCCAGCTGCTCCATTTCTGATCCATCTCTCTGCTGTGGCCTGGGAAAGCAGTGGAAGAAGTCCTTGGGCCCCTGCACCTCCATGGTGAAAGAAACTCCTAGCTCCTGGCTTCCGATACGCCCAGTTCTGGCCATTCCGGCCAGTTGGGGAGTGAACCAGCGGATGGGAAACTTTTCTCTCTCTCTCTCTCTCTCTCTCTGCCTCTGCCTCTGCCTCTGCCTCTCTGTAACTTTGCCTCTCAAATAAAATAAATAAATCTTGGGACCGGTGCTGTAGCATAGTGGGTAAAGCTGCCCTTTGCAGTGCCCATATCCCATATGGGTGCCAGGTTGAGTCCCAGCTGCTGTACTTCCAATCCAACTCTCGGCTTTGCACTAGGAAAGCAGTGGCATATGGCCCAAGTGCTTGGGCCCTGCAACCACGTGGGAGACCCGGAAGAAACTCCTGGCTCCTGGCTTCGGATCAGCCCAGCTCCAGCCATTGCAGCCATCTGGGGAGTGAATCAGCAGATGAAAGGCTCTTTCTCTCTCTCTCTCTCTGTAACTCTGCCTTTCAAATAAATAAATAAATCTTAAAAATAAATTTTTTAATTAAAAATAAAATAAATCTTTTTTTTTTTTTTTTTGACAGAGCCATAGACAGTGAGAGAGAGAGAGACAGAGAGAAAGGTCTTCCTTCCGTTGGTTCACTCCCCTAATGGCCACTATGGCCAGCTCTGCGCAGATCTGAAGCCAGGAACCAGGTGCTTCCTCCCGGTCTCCCCTGCAAGTGCAGGGACCCAAGCACTTGGGCCATCCCTGCCCTCTCAGGCCATAGCAGAGAGCTGGACTGGAAGAGGAGCAACCAGGACTAGAACCCAGCGCCCATATGGGATGCCAACGCTGCAGGCAGAGGATTAGCCTAGTAAGCCTCGGCGCCGGCCCCAACTTTGCTCATTCTTAACACCTCAACTTCCTTAAAAGTTGCTTTTCAATTCAACTCTTTTGTCCTCAGTGACTGCCTACACTTAAAGTTCTACAATTCCTCATGGTTGACAGTTTTTATATTCTTTCCCCAGATTCATTTTTTAAATAAACTAAATTGTCATCATACTGATCCTTTGCTCAGAACCTAGTCTTTCCCATTGCCCCTTCATTAGAATGCATGTGTCAAGTCTAGTTTTAAAGAGCTCTTTATCTGAGAATACCCTACTAGGTTTTTCAGCTCTCCCTAGTAAATACTCCCATTCAATTCTTATTTTCTCCACCTCACTTCACCACAAGAATTCCCACCATTTGGAATACTTCCCTGTGTATTTTCTTAATTTTTCAACATATGGATCTGCCTCAATTCCTGTAGCATATGGAGATTTATCATGCTTTTGTCTGTATTACTTTTGGTGTTTTCTCATTTTGGAGCACAAACATGCTGGAGCACAGTATGCCAGAGAATTAAATTAAAGATAGAAGTGTTGCTGTTTTTGTTTTTCTATCAGGTCTAAGGGGCACCCTCCTTACAAGCTAATAAGTTATCTTGTTACTGTTTTTGGGTGTTGGCACAGACTCAAGATTCCCAGGTCAGAGAGAAAGGACCTCATTACTTGTAACACTGTAAGCAGCCTGAGTATCAACAGATTTGTACCAGTTTCCCTTGTGTCCCAAAGGGTGACACGGGCTTAGCCACCTGTTATGCATGTGAGGATCATGGAGTTTGGGGAATCCATTGCTTTGATAGGACCCAGTAGGAAAGCCCTGTCTTCCATGATTATCAGCTGTAATATAAAAAACCAGAGAAATGACCCAGGTTTGAATGGGCAAGAGCTTTCATTCTTCATATAACTCAGTCACATAGGAGCACTGCAGATCCAACAAGTATTATTCCCCCCAACATTTCACAGGTTAGATGTAAAAGGATGAGGAATTCCCCCCATCATCCTTCAGAGATTGTGAGACAGAGCTAACCCTTCTAGATCACAAATCTAGTCATCATGTTGCCCTTTAACATCCATGGAGTAAATTGAGTAAACAAGAAACTCTCAAATTGTATGCATTACCTAAATTTTCTATGTTGTATCAAAACAAAGATGACCATTCCCAGAAATCTAGGTGTTCTTCTGTGGCATGGAATTGTTTAGATAAGAATACCTGGAGAAGCTTTGGAAATTTTCAAAATGAAAATTGATTATGTTGTGATATGAGAGCTCCCTGCCCCCCAAAAAATGAGTGGTTTGTTAGGGAACTCTAGTGCAAGCTTGAATTATAAAAGATGACCTATTAAAGGTTAGAGAAATGCATACCTAACCAAGAATGAATAAGAAGGTATAAAGAATGCTTTGGGAAAGTTAAATCTCCAAATAAGCTCACTCATTTCAATGCTAAAGATAATCAAAAAGGCTTTTTTGTCTGTCATGTCCAGAGGTAGAAAGAAAGAGCACTTTTATTCCTCCTGGAGGCTAGGAGATAGAATGTGACCTAAAGCAAGATAAAGCAGAATTTCTCTACTTTTAAGCACCTAGAATAGAAAGAACAGCATAATGAACTCTTAACATCTTCATTGTTCAGCTTCAGTAATTATCAGTATTTGTCAATCTTACCTATTACCCCCACAGTTTTGTTTATGGAGCATTTTAAGGCAAACTTCATATCCTGGGTCTGATCATCTGTAAACATCTGACTGCATCTAACAAAGTTAACACTGATGTCTTTTTTTTCTGCTATACATCCATCACCACTGTCTAATTCTAGATTTTCATCACCAAAAAGAAACCCTACACCCAGTTAGCAGTTACTGCCTATTCTCCCCAGCACCTGGCAGTCACTAGTGTATTTTCCATCACTGTGTATTTGCCTATTTTTAATATTACATATAAATGAAATCATAAAATATGTGACCTTTGTGTCTTCTTTGGCTTAACATATTGCTTTGAAAAATTCATCCATCTCGGCTGGCGCCGTGGCTTAATAGGCTAATCTTCCGCCTTGCGGCGCCGGCACACCGGGTTCTAGTCCCGGTTGGGGCTCCGGATTCTATCCCGGTTGCCCCTCTTCCAGGCCAGCTCTCTGCTATGGCCCGGGAAGGCAGTGGAGGATGGCCCAAGTGCTTGGGCCCTGCACCCGCATGGGAGACCAGGAGAAGCACCTGGCTCCTGGCTTCTGATCAGCGAGATGCGCCGGCCGCAGTGGCCATTGGAGGGTGAACCAATGGCAAAAAGGAAGACCTTTCTCTCTGTCTCTCTCTCTCACTATCCACTCTGGCTGTCAAAAAAATAAAATAAAATAAAATAAAAATAAAGAATGGGTATTTAAAAAAAAAATTCATCCATCTTGTAGCATGTATTAGAACGTCATTCCTTTTAATGGCTGAGTAGTAGTCTGTTGTGTGGACATACCACATTTTGTCTATCCATTGATCAGTTGGTAGATATTTGCTTGTTTCCCCTTTGGGGCTCATTTTTGAATAATGCTACTATGAACTGTAACGTAGATGTTTTAGTGTGGATATATGTTTTCACATTACTGATATACCTAAGAGCAGATTTGTGAGGTCAGATGGTAACTCTCATGTTTAACTTTTTGGAGAAATGAAAGATTGTTTTATAAAGCTGTTGCACCTTTTATATCCCTGAGTGTTACCTTTTATACTTTGGCCTCTGTTTCATTTTGTGCTGTTTTCATGTTTTGTTTTTTGTTTTTTTCCATGTGGATAACTAATTGTCCTAGCACTATTTGTTTATTTTTTTTATTATTTATTTATTTATTTTTGACAGGCAGAGTGGATAGTGAGAGAGAGAGACAGAAAGAAAGGTCTTCCTTTTTGCCGTTGGTTCACCCTCCAATGGCCGCTGCGGCCGGCGCATCGCGCTGATCTGAAGCCAGGAGCCAGGTGCTTCTCCTGGTCTCCCTTGCGGGTGCAGGGCCCAAGCACTTGGGCCATCCTCCACTGCCTTCCCGGGCCATAGCAGAGAGCTGGCCTGGAAGAGGGGCAAGCGGGATAGAATCCGGAGCCCCAACCGGGACTAGAACCCAGTGTGCCGGCGCCGCAAGGCGGAGGATTAGCCTGTTAAGCCACGGCGCCAGCCAGCACTATTTGTTTAAATATATATATATATATATATATATATATATTCCTTCCAAGTAGTCTTGATGCTTTTATCAAAAAATTTTTTTAAAGATTTATTTTATTTGTTTGAAAGGCAGAGTGACAGAGAGAGTGGTCTTCCATCTGCTGGTTCACTCCCCAGATGGCCACAACGGCCAAAGCTGTGCCGATCCAAAGCTAGGAGATTCCTCTGGGTCTCCCACATGGGCGCAGAGGCGCAAGGACTTGGGCCATCCTCCACTGCTATCCCAGGCCATAGCAGAGAGCTGGATTGGAAGAGGAGCAGCCAGGACTGGAACCAGTTTTGTTTTGTTTTGTTTTGTTTTTTTAAGATTTATTTATTTATTTGAAAGGCAGAGTAACAGAGAGAGAGGGAGAGACAGAGAGTAAGGTCTTCCATCCGCTGGTTCAATCTCCAAATGGCCTCAATGCTAGAGCTAAGCCAGGTGCCAGGATCTTCCGGGTTCTCCAGATGGTGCAGGGGCCCTAGCACTTAGGCCATCTTCCACTGCTTTCCTAGGCTGTTAGCAGAGAGCTGCAATGGAAGTGGAGCAGCCATGACTCCAACACTTCAGACGGAGGCTTAACCTACTGCACCACAGCACCAGCCTCTTGTAGTAAGTTTTTAAATCAAGAAATATGCATCCTCCCACGTTAGTGTTTTTTTTTTTTAGGATTGTTTTGGCTGTCTCACATTTCCATATATATTTTAGGATGAATTTGTCAATTTCTACAAAAAGACAGCTGGAAAATTATTAAGAACTATTCTGAATCTGTATATCAACTTGAGGAATATCGCCACTTTAGCAATATTAAGTCTTCTAATCTGTGAACTTTGGATGCCTATTTCTTTTGCCAAGATGTTTTGTAGTTTTCAGTGTACAAGTCTTGCATTTCTCTTGTTAAATTTATTTTTATTTTATTCTCTTTTGATGCTACTATAAATGATTTTTTCATTTCATTTTTGAATTGTTTATTATGAATACACAGTATAATTTTTTATGTAGTGATCTTTTTTTAAGATTTTATTTATTTGGGGCGCCGTGGCTCACTTGGTTAATCCTCCGCTTGCGGTGCCAGCATCCCATATGGGCGCCGGGTTCTAGTCCTGGTTGTTCCTCTTCCAGTCTAGCTCTCTGTTGTGGCCCGGGAGGGCAGTGGAGGATAGCCCAAGTCCTTGGGCCCTGCACCCGCACAGGAGACCAGGAAGAAGCTCTTGGTTTCAGATTGGCACAGTGCCAGCTGTGGCGGCCATTTAGGGAGTGAACCAACGGAAGGAAGATTTTTCTCTCTTCCTCTCTCTCTCACTGTCTACAACTCTACCTGTCAAATTAAAAAAAAAAAAAGATTTTATTTATTTATTTGAGAGAGAGAGTTACAGACAGTGAGAGGGAAAGACAGCGAGGAAGGTCATTCATCCACTGGTTCATTCCCCAAATGGCCACAGCTGTCAAAGCTGTACCAATCCAAAGCCAGGAGACAGGAACTTCTTCCGGGTCTCCCATGTGATAGAGGGGTCCAAGCACTTGGGTCTTCTTCTACTGCTTTCCCAGGTCATAGCAGAGAGCCTGATCAAAAGAGGAGCAGCCAGGACTAGAACAGGTGCCCATATGGAATGCCATCGCCACAGGCCAAGAATTAACCTACTGCACTAGCGTGGGCCCCAGTGTGTAATGATCTTGTACCCTGTAACCTTGTTGAACTCATTTACTAGCTAATATATGTGTGTATGTCTGTGCCTGGGTATCTGGCAAATCTACAGACAGAAAATACATTAATAGTTGCCAGAAGCTGGGAGGAAGGAGAAATGGGGAGTGAGTCCTAATTGAGTACAGGGTTTCTTTTTTACAGTGATGAAAATCTAGGATTAAATAGTGGTGATGGATGCACAGCTTAGTGAATACACTAACCAGTGCTTAACTGCATACTTAAAGACACAATCTTTGTGGGTTACAAATTTTTAATTGACATCTAATATTTTTACACATTTATGGGGTACAGTATGATAAACTGGTTCATGGATACAATGTGTAATGAGCAAATTAGGGTGATTAGTATTTCCATCTCAAACACTGTCATATCTGTGTGTTGAGGGCTTTTTATATGTAAGGCCATGTCATTTGCAAATACAATTTTACCTCTCCTATAATTTTGTTTTAAAAAGAGCAGACATCCTTGTCTTGTTCCTGATTTCTGAAAACCTTCTGTCTTTTAGCATCAAGTATTATGTTAGCTTTAAGTTTTTGTAGCTACCTTTTATTAGGTTGATAAAGTTTCCCCTCTCTTCATAATTTGTTGAGTGTTTGTACCGTTAAAGGGTGTTGAATTTTGTCAAATATTTGGTTTGCTTCTGTTGAGATGATCATGTGGTGTTTGTCCTTTATTAATTTGGTGTAATAATAAGCATTAAATAATACTCCTTTAACTGTTGTATTAGTTAACAACAGTAAATTCTTACTTTTAGGTTCTGTGTTCAGTAGTCAAGTTACTCTGATTTTTGTTTGACTCCCGTTTAAGGTAGGAGTTCTCAGTGGGGAAGGGGCCTGATTTTGTTTCACAGAGAATGGCAATATCTGAAGATACTTTTGTGTGTCATAACTGGAGGGTGACACTGACATCTAATGGGTACAGACTTGGGATGATGCTAAACTTTTTTTTTTTTTAACTTTTCCCACATTCATTGCATTGAAAAGGTTTATCACCAGTATGGAGCCGTTGATATTGAATGAAATAGGCCTTGTGGACAAAACCCTTTCCACATTCTTCACATTTGTGGCATTTCTATTCTGAGTTTGGTGTCTTACAGATAATGTTAGTGTTTCCCCTAAACATTCTCTGTTCCTGGGTCAAAGATTCCCTTAGTATTTCCCATAAGAAGATCCCTCTCTGTTTATCTAACCTACCAACAAGTTCAAAAGTTTCTCTTCCTATGGGGTCCTGGTCAACTTCACTTTTGATTCTTGTAACTATTACATCCTGTGGTTCCACTTTTTCCTCAATTTCTTGTTTAACAGTTGGCTCCTCATCATCTCTGTTCAAAACATCCAGTGAAGGCTGGCGCCGTGGCTCACTTGGCTAATCCTCCACCTGCAGCGCCGGCACCCTGGGTTCTAGTCCCAGTTGGGGCACCGGGTACTAGTCCGGGTTGCTCCTCTTCCAGTCCAGCTCTCTGCTGTGGCCCGGGAGGGCAGCGGAGGATGGCCCATGTGCTTGGGTCCCTGCAGCCACATGGGAGACCAGGAGGAAGCACCCAGCTCCTGGCTTCAGATTGGCGCAACGCCGGCCGTATTGGCCATTAGGGGAGTGAACCAACGGAAGGAAGACCTTTCTCTCTGTAACTCTGTAACTCTACCTGTGAAATAAAAATTTAAAAAAAAAAAAAAATCCAGTGAGACCAGGTTTCCATAACTCTCCATCATGACATCCTTATACGGACTTCTCTGAGCTGGATCCAGATAATCCCACTCCTCCTCATTGCCCTGCTCCGATTCTCTATTTACACTGGCTTGTGATCCAATTCAGTTCAATTCCTTGAGCTTCTCTTAGCGTTTACCTTGGGTCCAGGCTTCATGACAGGCCCAGAAGACACAAGGGAAGGTCAAAAATGGTGCCTCATCTTTGGCTCTGGTGTGGGGCTTGGGAAGGCCATTCTGGCCAGAGAATAGGAGTAGCAACTGGGGCGGCGACACAGAAGGGAGCCTCTGGTAAGGCCTACCCTGCAGCTATAAATTAGGCCTGCTGAAGACAAGCCTTCCTGGTTGTGTCCAGCCAGATCCTGCCTCAGTCCCTGAGCGGTCATGACCCCGCAGTTTATCAGACACTCCCTGGCTGCATCCCAACCTTGAACCTCAACCCTTGCGTGGCTGCACAACATTTCAGGCCTCTCTACAGCATCCTTCCAGGTTCCGGTTCCTCCTCCTTGCAGCCAAGCAGCCCTATGACCGTCTGCCCCTGGTCCAGAATGCATCACCCGGAACCTTCATATGCTAAACTTAATTCATAGAACAGCCTCCTTCCCCCAATAAAAAGAACTATCTAGCTCAAAATGTCAGTAGTGCCAAGATTGAGAGTGGTATTTTCTCAAGAATGGATGGAGTGTTTGTGTTTGATATAGGTGAATGTAAATAGGTTATAGGAACATAGTGATGGAGTTCAAGGCATCAGGAATATAATTACCATAAGCACAGGTAATCTTTCCTTGCATCCCTGATCCCAGCTAAATGTTATAAATGTAGCTGCTACTGATTACACCAAGAGCAAGAAGAATCTTTGTAGATGGTTGATAGAAATCTATCACCACATCCTGGAAAATGTCTCAAAACATGATTTTTTTCTATCTACTCCAAATTCAGCTCTCTGCACATAAGAGGTTGGAATCTGCTTCTAAACTTTGACTACCAGCAATGTTTAGTCTATTTTTTAGCTCCTAAATTAACAGCCTACAGGTTCAGAACGAATGTTTTCTTAGGGAAGATAGTTACCCAATTGCAGCCACAGCCTGCTGCTGTCTGTTCAGAGGTGCTAAATGAGGAGTCCAGGTGCTCTCCATTAACATTCATGCCCACACCTGTACCCTGTTGCTTTTGTCCAGTGGTGATAAGAGGTCAGAGACACTAAACTACAAGTAAATGCTAGTGATGAGTAGAAATTAATACCTGATGATGTTGTTTTTTGTGGTTGTCTTTTAGGGCGTAGTTTTCTTGTGTATTTCACTGTCTCTTATGAACTTGCTCTGTGCTTAACAAGTTGATCTGCCATGAACAAAGACAGCCCATTTGCAGCATGGCCCTGAAATATTTGTTTGCAAGAAAGAATTAATGGTAATATGTACCAACTCTCACTTTTATGTACAGTACTTCTCCAAAAGTGCTGCCTCAGAGAGCACTACAATAAACCAAGATTTGTACATCTGGAACTAAAATCTATGTAAACTGTAAATCCTTAAACTTATGGAGAAGATTAGTTTAGAATTTGCCCATTTGACTCTTCTTATTTAACTGTGGTAATAGATATAAATAAAACATTTATGAAGACAACTACTTGGGATAATTGGCATAAAATCATCTCTGTTTTGTATTAAGTGGCTTATTTGTATTATGGAAGTATAGTTTCATTAGTAATTTTATTAGTACTTTTAGTTTTTCTAAGAAAAAGTAGGCCGGCGCCACGGCTCAATAGGCTAATCCTCCGCCTTGCGGTGCCGGTACACCGGGTTCTAGTCCCGGTCGGGCTCCGGATTCTGTCCCGGTTGCCCCTCTTCCAGGCCAGCTCTCTGCTGTGGCCCAGGAGTGCAGCGGAGGATGGCCCAAGTGCTTGGGTCCCTGCAGCCACATGGGAGACCAGAAGGAAGCACCCAGCTCCTGGCTTCGGATCGGCACAGCGCCGGCCGTATTGGCCATTAGGGTGTGAACCAACAGAAGGAAGACCTTTCTCTCTGACTCTCACTCTCTCTCTCTCTCTCTCTCTCTCACTCTCTCACTGTCTAACTCTGCCTGTCAAAAAATAAAGAAAAAACTATGTAGGGCTTTTGATTTGATTAAAAATACTTTTTACTGCTTCATCAAGAATAATCTTAAGAGAAACTGGCATTTTTTTTTTCACAGCAAGTACATGGCAAAGATGAATACAACTAATAGAACAGTGTGGCGCCACTTCCTTGCTTCCTGACTTGGCACCAGCACTCTTACCCACTACTGCCTTTATATGTCTGTGAAATTGGGAACACAGTAAAATTGTATTGAACTTTAAAAGTTGTCATTTCCATTAACCAGGCTTCATCTGCCCCCCCCCTTTTGCTGCAGATCCTAATTATCTCATGGCTAATGAACGCATGAATCTGATGAACATGGCCAAGCTGAGCATCAAGGGCTTGATTGAGTCAGCTCTGAACCTGGGGAGGACTCTGGATTCTGACTATGCACCCCTTCAGCAGTTCTTTGTGGTGATGGAGCACTGTCTGAAACATGGTTTGAAAGGTAGGCTGTTGCCTCACAATACAAATGGGCGTGCATATATACTGGTTTTATATATATATATATAAAAATTATATGTATATATGTATATATATACTGGTGCATATATACTGGTTCCCAGCAGTATGCACTCAAGAAAAGAGCATTGTTTGTGGAACCAAAGAGTAAGAGGTGTGAATTAATAATAATAATAATAATAATCATGCATTGGAATGCTGTTTCAATGGGGGCAGGGTTATTAAATTAAGGATTTGTTGGGCTGAAAAAAGATCCTTTTATGTTACTGATGTAAGGGTTATTATAAGTAATCAAGTGCAAGAGTGTAGTCCATTTGACAGGCAGAAACAGGCTTGCCTAGACGGACTTGCACAGTGGGTTGGAGCAGAGAGGGTTCTAGATCTCAGGCCTCATGATGTGTTCCTCATTGCTCCTCCCACTGAACTATCAGCTTTTGAGAGCAGCACTTGGTCTGGTTCACCGTGATTCTGTTTCTTAGGGCTAAGGCCACAAAGTCTTCCTTAAGAAGATTGAGTGTTTTATTTTCATAAAATCTTCTCTATTATTAAAGCTTGCATAATTTTAGAACTAATAATCTAGGATTGACTACCTGAAAAAAACATTGAGTAGATGAGATGTGTGTGTTTGTGTGTATATATGTTTTGAGTAAGTACTTATGTTGTAAAGAATATTTAAAATATTGCTTTGTTTTTATTTCCTTAGCTAAAAAAACTTTTCTTGGACAAAATAAATCCTTCTGGGGACCTCTGGAATTGGTAGAAAAACTTGTTCCAGAAGCTGCAGAGATAACAGCAAGTGTTAAAGATCTTCCAGGACTTAAGTAAGTCTAGAGTTGGATTCTGCTTGTTAGGAGCATCTTTATCAACTGTCCCCTTAAGAAGATAAAGATGTCCACCACAGTTTATTTCATAACAATCCAAAATATATACCATTGTTATGAATAGGCACTGTTATGAGAGAACTGATATGTAGCATAGTAAGGAAAATGTGCCCTTGAGGGTTAATTATTCATCTAAGAGAAGTTGTTTCCTTGGTGGAATACCAAACATTATCTTACTTTTTATAGAACTTGTGAGAATCAGTTGATGAGTCTCAAGAAGTAGCAATCTTGGCAAGTGGCATGCCAGAGTCGATGTAGGAAAAAGACTGTATTTGATGGAGTTTGAGAGCAAAGACTGAAACAGCTGTCAAGTGAACATCAGAAACTGACTCCTGCAGCCTCCCTTAGAACTTGAAGGAGAGTGGTGATCACTTCCCAAATGAGATTGCTTTAATTTTAACCAGATAGAAACCTAAATTGCCTATGTCCACAGTAGTGTTTGGCTACTTGTATGTACAATCTGCACTGAATTTACCAGGATTTACTCATACATATCTGATGGAACATTTTCAGATTGCAGGCACATTCACTCATTAATATTTTGAGAGAGTTATCATCTGAAATGCACCCCTGTGTCCCAGTAGCCCACACAAAATTCCTTGGATAGCAATGAGGTGGGAGAGGTGGTGGGGAGCACCCAGTGTGCTTGTTACACTGGGAGACCCTCAGCAAGTGAGTCTGTTCCTCCATGACCCCTGTCTCTGTTATGTTTTTGTTTGGTTCGTGTTTTTGTAGGACACCAGTAGGTAGAGGAAGAGCCTGGCTTCGTTTGGCTTTAATGCAAAAGAAACTTTCAGAATATATGAAAGCTTTGATCAATAAGAAGGAACTTCTCAGGTATTACTACCTTCTTCAACTTTCTCTCTCCTTAGTATGTTCAATGTCATACAATCAGCTAGACCATCCATTATCTATTTATGCACCTATTACATAAAGTATTTAATGAAGTTTTTTTAAACTTTTTCATTGTTACCATAGATGACCATGTTTCAACCATGAAGAATTTAATTTTTGCAGCTTTGTTATAATGGAGAATTCTGTGGATTTCTCTTACAGTGAATTCTATGAACCCAATGCCCTCATGATGGAAGAAGAAGGAGCCATAATTGCTGGTTTGTTGGTGGGTCTGAATGTCATCGATGCCAACTTCTGTATGAAAGGAGAAGATCTGGACTCTCAGGTGTGTCAGTCCAAGTCCCATTACTTCAGAATTTTGATGATTAGATTTTTATGCTGACCAAATTAGAAATTCTGTGAGTCTCAAATAGTATTTGCTTCAGTTTTGATGTGAATAATAAAAGTAGCCTGTTTCCTTCCAACTTGGCTCATTTATGTATTATGAATTTTTCGAATTCTTGCCTTAGCCATGATCCCTATTAAACATGTATGAGGGTACTTCAAAATGTTGTTGGAAAGTGCAATTAAATGGCAAGTTCAAAAACAATTTTGAAATCCATTCATATAAAAATATACATTAGGAAAAATCATGTAAAGATTTCAATTTTTTTTTTTTTGACAGGCAGAATGGATAGTGAAAGAGAGAGACAGAGAGAAAGGTCTTCCTTTTTGCCATTGGTTCACCCTCCAATGGCCGCCGCGGCTGGCGCATCCCGCTGATCCGAAGCCAGGAGCCAGGTGCTTCTCCTGGTCTCCCATGGGGTGCAGGGCCCAAGGACTTGGGCCATCCTCCACTGCCTTCCCGGGCCATAGCAGAGAGCTGGCCTGGAAGAGGGGCAACCAGGATAGAATCCGGCGCCCCGACCGGGACTAGAACCCGGTGTGCCGGCGCTGCAAGGCAGAGGATTAGCCTGTTAAGCCACGGCGCCGGCCCGATTTCAAAATTTTTTTACAACAAATAAGCATCCATTTCTATAATCATTATGAAGTATCCTCATATATATATACATACACACACACACACACACACATATATATTTATACCTAGACACACAGTTGCACACCATTTATGAAAAGTCTGCTTAGCGTGATAGTTACCAGTAAAGGCTCTGAAGCCAAACTAATTAGTTTTAAATTCTGACTTCCTCATTTTTTAGCTGAATATATTTTGTAGTTAGTTTCTTGATACTTCAGATTCCTCGATGTAATACAGAGACAAAAAAAAAAAAAAAATATCCCAGGGACGCACATTTAGCCTCGTGATTAAGACACCTGCATCTCACTTTGGAGTACTTGAGCTCAAATCTCAGCTCCTGGCTCGAGCTTCCTGCTAATGCAGACCCTGAGAGACAGCAGTGAGAACTCAAATAATTGGATTCCTGCCACCCACACAGGAGCTCTCTCGCTCGCTCGCTCTCTTTCTGCCTCTCAAATTAATTAATTCGAAAAAGGTTATTTACTTGAGCTATTGTAAGGGGGAGCTATAGGAGTTGATATGTGTAATGGACTTAGAACAGGAACTAGCACAAAATTAATTGCAAAATAAATAATGCTACTTTCACTATGACTGTTTCCCACAGGAACAAGTTTCTGTTATATTTTACTGTGGAAAAATGGAAAAGGAAGTATGATATTTTGATGTGAATTTTAAAAAATACATAAACTGAATAATTGAATGGCAAACCTGAAAGATTAAGCATCTGTGTCAGTGAAGTTTGAGAGAATAGACACAAAAGTGTTAACAGGGTTCAATTTAGGGTGGTTGAGGTTATGACTGTCATAAGACTTTCTTTTTAACTGTATTCTCTAAAACTTCTAGGGGAATGTGCATTGTTTTTGTAATTAAAATTTTTTAAAGTTATTCCTAATGTTGATTCAGTAGCAAAATACCTGAAGTAAACAAAAGAGAAAGAAACTTTAAGCCTTATTTGTATTAAGGATTCCATTGATTGTTACAAGATGGCCTTCCAGTCCTATTGACTTAATCTATCACAAATTTCTGATAATTGTCATGAGTATATTACTGTTTTGAGTACTTTGAGAAATTTATTTTATGCTCTGCTAAAAGTATCTAATTTTATATTCTCTGTAGGTTGGAGTTATAGATTTTTCAATGTATCTCAAGGATGGGAACAGCAGTAAAGGTAGTGAAGGGTATGTACAAAGAAAAATAGGTTTCTTTTTTTTCTCTGATGCAGTAATATTTTGCTTTGTTCATATTTAATACTTAGAGTAATACTTTAAACAGACTTGCTGTAAAAAGTTCTGATGATAAGCTTTAAAAAAGTCTTGCCAAAAATACCTAACTATTCTGCCTACTGCTAAACTAAAAGGGTTCTTTGTTGAGTGATTTTTCTGCTGTGTGCTTTGAGGACAAACAAAATAAAAACTTACTAAAGGAATCCAGCTCTCCATCTCTTAAAGGTGTATTTGAAAATGTGATGGTCTTGACCAGAAGAACTGCAATCTCATTTTGCTTAACATTTGAAATGTGAAAGGTGTCATGGCATTATGTTTTTAAAAACAAGTATATATGGCCGGTGCCGTGGCTCACTTGGCTAATCCTCCGCCTATGGAGCCAGCACCCCGGGTTCTAGTCCCGGTTGGGGCGCCAGATTCTGTCCCAGTTGCTCCTCTTCCAGTCCAGCTCTCTGCTGTGGCCCAGGAAGGCAGTGGAGGATGGCCCAAGTACTTGGGCCCTGCACCTGCATGGGAGACCAGGAGGAAGCACCTGGTTCCTGGCTTCGGATTGGCGCAGTGCACTGGCCGTAGCAGCCATTTGAGGGTTGAACCAACAGAGGGAAGACCTTTCTCAGTCTCTCTCTCTCACTGTCTAACTCTCCCTGTAAAAAAAAAAAAAAAAGAAGAAGAAGAAGAAAGAACAAGTATATGGAAATCTGTACTGTCTTTATAATTCTTCTTGTAAATCTAAAATTATTTCAAAAGTTTAAAATATATTCATTATGTTACTTAGTAATTAGAGGTCAAAAGCATACCTTATATCTTTTATAAATTTAGCAGTTTAAAGCATAATTAGTCTGGTGTTGTTAACCTTGGCTGTTGAGTTAAGATTATATCACTTGTTCTTCTGGTAGTTGTCCAGATACATGACCTTTCTTTTTTTTTTTTTTTTTTTCAGATACATGACCTTTCATATCTTTCAGCTAAAAAGGCAGGCTGTTCAGCTTTGGCCTATTATCTGTTTAGCTGGTTCTAGAAGTGAACCTTTTCCCCAGTTCTATTTTTCATGTAACATTAGATTCTTGATCTTCATGAAAGTTTTTTATAAAGGTTGAGCATCCCTAATCCAAAAATCTAAAGTCTGAAATGCTTTAAAATCTGAGACTGTTTCAGTGCTGACAGTGTTGCTCAAAAATTTTAGATTTTGGATTCCAGATTTCCAGAAGAGGGATGCTCAGCTGGTAAAGTCCCGTAAATATTCCAAAATTTGAACACTCCTGGTGCCAAGCATTTCAGATAAGGATTACTCAACTTAAACCATTCAGTTTGAATGTAAATAGCACTTAAAGGCAAATATTGTACAAAGCCTTTGAGAACAACCGTGTAACACTGGAGTGAGCTTAATTCAGTGCCTATGACAAAAGGAAAATTATTAGTAGGTAATACTAGTGAAGTTGAAAAAAAAAACCACTAGCTCACAAGAAAATGCTTATCCTTTAAAAGCCTCTGAGTGTGACACTACTTAAGTTCTTTAGGTTTGTAAGTTATAACAAGGATTTTATTAATGTAGGGGTTTTTTTTTTTTTTAATGTTTAAACTTCTGAGTGTTTCTTATTGTTGAGAGGGCTCATCACTCTGTCTTCTGGTTCACTGTATCTGTGCCACAATTTTTTCTCCTGTATTATGAAAAAAAAAGGGGGGTTGAGGAGCAGAATCTAAAGTTATTTATATTTATTTAGTTATTTCTAAAGTTATTTATTTTATTGGACTTCCTCTCTTTTTTCCCCTCTAGAGATGGTCAGATTACTGCAATTCTGGACCAGAAGAACTATGTAGAAGAACTCAACAGACATTTAAAGTAATGGATAAATAATCTTAACTTTACTGGGGATTTGTTGGAGGGGAAAGGGACATGCGAAACTATGAACACACCATACTCTTCAAGTCTATACTGAATTCCTGCCTACCATATTTATAGTTCACTTATGAAAGATAGCCATTTTTCATTTAAGTAAGACCTTAATGTGATTATCCAGCATCAGTATAAATTTGGGGTAGTCTTGGTTCCAGCTAGCAAATTCAAAACTAATTTAAGTGAATTTTCTTTGGGGACCAGGAACTAATAAAGACTGTAATGAGTTATGGAAGTGTTACAGCAGATTATTTACTCTTTCTATGCCTTAGTTTTTTAATCTGTGACTAGGCATGCCTCACAGATAGGGTTATTGAAAGGAGTAAGTGAAAAAATGCAAGTAAATTTATTTGAAAAGTTCTTGGTGTGTATAAACAATTACTGTAGCCTGTTATTGTCATATATAGTCATCTTAAAATTTAGTGTATAGTGATGAGTATTTGGAAAGTAAAGTACAGGGTATTGTTCCGCTTTTCAAAAGATGCCATTATGTTTTTTCTTCTCTTGATAGTGCTACTGTAAACAATCTTCAGGCAAAAGTAGATGCATTAGAAAAATCCAACACCAAACTGACAGAGGAGGTAAGTGTTTTGGAAAGTTTTGTTTGACCTGTAGAATTTAATAGTATGCATTTGTGGAGCCAATAATCTTTGTGTAACTTTAGAAATGAAGGACTTGATTTTTTAGATAACATCTACTGTAGTATATATAGACCCTTATTCTGACCAGAACAGCTAATTAACTTCTCACAGAGGTCTGTTTTACCCAGTTGGATTGTGTAGGCAGTGTAACCTGGCCTATCAAGTGTCTCGATTTCTTTTGTGTGTTTTGTCTAGGCTAACCTAGAGTAAATGTCTAGCATATAGCAAAATATTCATCATTTATTCATTCAGTTAACATATTGGGCACTGTTTATTTGCTAGAGCTAGACAAAGGTTTATATGCGCCAAGCGTGGATTTCTGTGTTCAGATTGGCAAGCTGCTCACTCCACACATTCTGCTTTTTCCCTTGAGGGAGGGGATACATGTGTTGAAGAGCTCTGGTGAGAGACCAGTAATTCTGCTTACATGTCATGTGTTCCTAAGTCAGTCACTTGACCTCTAAGAGGCCCAGTTCCTCCACAGCCAAGTGAGGGTGTGCTTACTTCCCCTTTCAACCTCACAGTTACTCAGATCAGATCAGAATATATATGTTAAAAGTCCCCAAAATAAAAACAGGAAAATAATCTAATAAAAAGAATTTTCATGTTTGACTTCTGATTAATAAAGATCTCCCCCTCACACATACACAACTTGCCAAAGGCTAAACTAGAGATTTTTTTCATTAGATATTTCTATGAAAGATTTTAAAATTACCCAGGTGACAAAGAATTTCTCTTCTCTATTTCTAATTATAGTGATCCTGTTACATACAGTGAGATAAATTTGGTTAATATAAGTTCAAATTAAAGCACTAGTCAGGGAGCTGTTGTTTAATGTTTAATACGTTTTTCTTCCGAATGAAAATTTTCATTGTAATTTTGAAATTCCTCCCTTTGTTGGCTTCATTTTTGGATGAAGACTTAAATTTTACATATGTATGTAATATATATATTTAATTCATGGGTATGACCCTTAGAACCTTATCTCACAAGGCTTTTGGAATTTTCAACACAGAAACTGTCCACTGTGATTCTGCTGTCCTGTGTTGAAGCAAATTCTAGCAGAGCTCTTAAGCCTGGTCTCTAAAATTAGCCTACTTGAGTTCATATCCCAGCTGTGGCCCTTGCTGATTTTCTGATCCTGGGCTAATCACTTAAACTTCTACTACTGACATTGTTTTGCAGATTACATGATGTACGACTCAGCCAAGTCTTGGGACAGTGCTTCACACATCATGAGCACTTAATAAATACGTTGTTAATTTTGTTCCTTCAGCCACAGAATTATCCTCCTGACTAGATGTATTATACCAACAATATTTATTTATGCATTTATTTTCTGATTTATTTTACCAATAACATTTATTTTCTTGAAACTTTGAACCTTAAGTGATAGGTAAGCACTGTGTATACTTTGTAGAGAACAGAAAAAGCTAATCAGGTCTGCCTTTTCTCCTTTCTGTTTTTGGTTTTAAGATCAGTTAAAAAACAAATTAACAGACCTCTTTTCTACTCCTGAGTTCTAAACCAGTATGGTAAAATGAGATTAATTAAGCACATGGAGATGTAAATATCCGTATCTTTCAGTTCACTTTTCCATGGACTTTCTGAAGTCCCTGCATAATTACCAGTCCCGTGTAGCAGTAGGGAAATGGGCTTCCAGGCCTGCCTTAGGAAAACATGCCTGAGCCCTAGCTGCTCCGCACTCAGCATGTTAGGCTCTGGGCAGAACCCGTAGCTGCTGCTGGTGAGGAGATAAAGAAGAGGGTGATGACCTGACTGAGCTGCGTGGTTCCTCCTCCCAGTTCATCAGAGACCTTAACTTTCTGCAGGGGGAATTGAGGTTAGTAGGTTCAGAAAAGGAGAAAGTGTTTCCACCTTACTTTTCTCTCCTCTGAAATGGGATGTAAATATTTCCCCTTAGCAATGTACTGCTAAGAACATTACTTTATCTTTTTAGATGATGAAATTAAAAACCTAATCACTGCTTAATTGGATTTTTTTTTCTTTCTTTTTTTTTTTTTTCGGACAGGCAGAGTGGACAGAGAGAGAGCATGGAGAAAGGTCTTCCTTTGCCGTTGGTTCACCCTCCAATGGCTGCCGTGGCCAGCGCGCGGCGCTGATCCGAAGCCAGGAGCCAGGTGCTTCTCCTGGTCTCCCATGCGGGTGCAGGGCCCAAGTACTTGGGCCATCCTCCACTGCACTCCTGGGCCACAGCAGAGAGCTGGCCTGGAAGAGGGGCAACCAGGATAGAATCCGGCGCCCCAACCGGGACTAGAACCCGGTGTGCGGGCGCCACAAGGCGGAGGATTAGCCTGTTAAGCCACGGCGCCGGCCTTTTCTTTTTTTTTTTTTTTTGACAAGCAGAGTGGACAGTGAGAGAGACAGACAGAGAGAAAGGTCTTCCTTTTGCCATTGGTTCACCCTCCAATGGCCGCCGTGGCCAGTGCACTGCGGCTGGCGCATCGCGCTGATCCGAAGGCAGGAGCCAGGTGCTTCTCCTGGTCTCCCATGCGGGTGCAGGGCCCAAGCACTTGGGCCATCCTCCACTGCACTCCCTGGCCACAGCAGAGAGCTGGCCTGGAAGAGGGGCAACCGGGACAGAATCCGGTGCCCCAACCGGGACTAGAACCCGGTGTGCCGGTTCCACAAGGCGGAGGATTAGCCTATTGAGCCATGGCGCCGGCCAATTGGATCTTTTAGAATATGAACTTTGGTGTTCATTTCTTTAATCTTTTTAGATCATTTGTTTTTTTGTTTTGTTTTAAAGATTTATTTATTTATTTATTTGAAAGAGTTACACAGAGAGAGGAGAGGCAGAGAGAGAGAGTTCCTCCATCCACTGGTTCACTCCCCAGATGGCTGCAACGGCCAGAGCTGCACCGATCCAAAGCCAGGAGTTTCTTCCAGGTCTCCCACGTGGGTGCAGGGGCCCAAGGACTTGAGCCATCCTCCACTGCTTTCCCAAGCCACAGCAGAGAGATTGACTGGAAGTGGAGCAGCCAGGTCTCGAACCGGCGCCCATATTGGATGCCGGCGCTTCAGGCCAGGGCATTAACCCGTTGAGCCACAGCGCCAGCCCCTTTTTAGATCATTTGTAAAACAGCTTATGGAGCATTCATAATGTGTATTCCATGATGTGGTTCCATGCATGAGGTGACTTCTTTTACTAAAAATTTTCAGAAATAGATATTCTTGCTTAATATAATTACAAGATACCCAGGAGGACATCCTGGAGGTAAAAATTCTTGTAAAAAGCAGTAATGAAGAGATACTGCTTAATTTTTTTAGCCTGCTTTAAAAGTATTTCTTCTAAAAAAAAAAGTATTTACTTGAAAGAGTTACACAGAGAGGGAAGGAGAGGCAGAGAGAGAGGTCTTCCATCTGCTGGTTCACTAGCCCCATTGGCCGCAATGGCCAGAGCTATGACGGTCCGAAGCCAGGAGCCAGGAGCTTCTTCCCGGATCTCCCATGTGGGTGCAGGGACCCAAGGACTTGGGCCATCCTCTACTGCTTTCCCAGGCCATAGCAGAGAGCTTGATCAGAAGTGGAGTAGCCGGAACTCAAACTGGTACCCATATGGGATACTGGCACTGCAGGCTGCGGCTTTACCTACTACGTCATAGCACTAGCCCCAGCAATAACTTTTTTTAAAATTTTTATTTATGTATTTATTTGAAAGGCAGGCAGACAGAAGGAGAGCTCTCATCTGTTTTACTCCCCAAAATGCATCACACAACAGCTGGAACTGGACTGAGGCTGAACCTGGGAGCCAGGAACTCAATCCAGGTCTCCCACATGAGTGGCAGGGACCCATGTAATACAGCCATCTCCTGCTGCTTCCAGGATCCATGTTAATAGGGATCTGGAAGCAGGAGCAAATGGGACTTGAACCAGGCACTCCCATGTGGAATGTGAGTGTCCCAGCAGGCATATTAACCACTACGCCAAATGCCTACTCCAGCACATTTTTATTGGGTTATATAGATGGCTTTGTTCATTCCCAAGAATATCCAAACCTAAAAAATATGTCCTAGCACATCATGAGTTGTACTATATTAACAAAAGATAAAAGATTCTCTTTAAATTTCATCAACAGCTCGCAGTTGCAAACAACAGGATTATTACCTTGCAAGAAGAAATGGAACGAGTCAAAGAGGAAAGCTCCTACATATTGGAGTCCAATCGGAAGGTTAGTCTAACTGGACTTATAAAGTATTTACAGGGAGCACATCGATGTGTTAGCAGCAGGAGGAGGACTGTTTTAAGCAGCGGGTACTTGCACGTATCAAGCATACTGTTTTTATTTCAATCTCATGCATAATTGAGTATACAGCAAAGGTTGTGACTGGGTTATACCTCTTATCAAAGATGCTCCTTGACTTCCCTGCCTCCTACATCTGTTTAGAAACTGCCAGAAAGTTGAACTCAGTTTCTTGCTTTTATGTACTGATTTGTATTGTATTTTATTTAACTGTTATACTTGTTATATTGAATATACCATTATCTTTATAACATGTAAGTGCTTTATAAGAAGTGACTGACACCTCATTTATGTGATATCACTGGGAAAGAGTTAATATCTTCAAGAGCAAACTTTTTTGTGTGTTTCATCAAATTTTTGCAAACCTTTTCTATATTGCACAATTCTAAATCTCCTTAGTTACAGGACTTAACTTGACACATTTAGGCATGTGTGCTGACTGAAGATCATAATTATCAATCTAGGTAGTTCTATACTAAATTATAAAGATGCTGTGATAGGAAACTGCTAAGATTGATAGAGCTTCAAGCACCTAGATTTCTAATCTGTTGTGACCTAGGAATGCACATTTCTATAGTTACTAAAATTGTTCCTAAAAAGCAGTTAGGCTCTGAGTACGATCTTTAGCAGTTATTTCTAAGAATAGAGTTTGATTTTACTGAATGGACTTAATGAAAACAAGTGTGGCCGGCACCGCGACTCAATAGGCTAATCCTCTGCCTGCGGCGCCAGCACACCAGGTTCTAGTCCCGGTTGGGGTGCTGGATTCTGTCCCGGTTGCCCCTCTTCCAGGCCAGCTCTCTGCTATGGCCCGGGAGTGCAGTGGAGGATGGCCTAAGTCCTTGGGCCTTGCACCCGCATGGGAGACCAGGAGAAGCACCTGGCTCCTGGCTTCGGATCAGTGCGATGCGCCGGCCACAGCGGCCATTGGAGGGTGAACCAATGGCAAAAGGAAGACCTTTCTCTCTGTCTCTCTCTCTCACTGTCCACTCTGCCTGTCAAAAAAAAAAAAAAAAAAAAGAAAGAAAAAAGAAAACCAGTGTGACTGCACAGAAGAGATTTTTGATCCCTACTTATTTCTAGCTGTAAAATCCTTCTATAGTTGAAAACAGTAGATACAAGATTTCTGTAGAATTTATGTATTCCCATTTAAACTTTTGGCACAACTCATAATTTGCAGCAAATATTGGATTTTTTTTTTTTTGAGGCTAAAATGTTACCACCTAGTTTGATAACCCAGCTTACGATTTTAGGTCAAGTAACGGGATTTTAGGTAAAGTAACGGGAAACTTCACAGTTCAGGTCTTTTGAAATTTACTAGACCTTTTCAGTTACCTCATTGTCTTTCTGTGTTGTTAGACCTACTTAGGTATGGTGTGGATTATTTATATGCTTAAATATGTAATATGTATCTCTTTAAGGGTCCTAAGCAAGACAGAACTTCAGAAGGGCAAGCACTAAGTGAAGCCAGAAAACATTTGAAGGAGGAGACACAATTACGACTGGTAAGCTTTGCTTAGATTCTGATAGTTCAGGGTCGGGTGTTGTGGCACAGCAAGTTAAGCCACTGCCTGCAATGCCAGCAACCCATAAAGGTGCCAGTTCATGTCACAGCTGCTCCATTTCTGACCCAGCTCCCTGCTAAGGTGCCTGGGAAGCACCAGAGGATGGTGCAAGCGCTTGGGCTCCTTCACCCATGTGGTAGACCCACATGAAGTTCCAGGCTCCTGTCTTCTACCTGGCCCAGCCCTGGCCATTGCAGCCATTTGGGGAGTGATCCAGCAGATTTAAGATTCTCTCTCTCTCTCTCTCTCTCCCTTTCTCTATATAATTCTTTATATATATATTATATATATATATATATAATCAGGAACACATTAAAAGGTTTTACAGGGGAAGACCAAGATCAGAGGTATAAATGGTGTTGTAAAATTTGCATGTGTGCATTGTATACATGTGTCAGAACACATTATAACTTGTAGGTACACACAGTTATCAGGTGCTAAGCAGCCAGTCTGTTTCAATTATCTAAGGACATGGAAATGCTAACTAAAATGATTTTATCAGTACCTATTAGATATATAAGTGAAATTATCATACTGTGCCCCATAAATATGTAAGATTATGATAATTAGTAAGTGAAAACCTCTTAAAGTTGAAAAAGATGTTTTATGCCTATAAAATTGTTTCTCATTCATTTTCAACCACACTCTCTATAATTCTTAATCTATTTTTTTTTAAGATTTATTTATTTGGGCCGGCGCCGCAGCTCAATAGGCTAATCCTCCACCTGCACCTTTTTAAAAAACATTTGTTGGCCAGCGCCATGGCTTAACAGGCTAATCCTCTGCCTTGCGGCGCCGGCACACCAGGTTCTAGTCCCGGTCGGGGCACCGATCCTGTCCCGGTTGCCCCTCTTCCAGGCCAGCTCTCTGCTGTGGCCCGGGAGTGCAGTGGAGGATGGCCCAAGTGCTTGGGCCCTGCACCCACATGGGAGACCAGGAGAGGCACCTGGCTCCTGGCTTTGGATCAGCGCAGTGCGCCGGCCGCAGCACGCCGGCCGCGGCAGCCATTGGAGGGTGAACCACCGGTAAAGGAAGACCTTCCTCTTTCTCTCTCTCTCTCTCTCTCTCTCTCTCTCTCACTGTCTACTCTGCCTGTCCAAAAAAAAATATATATATTTATTTATTTGAGAGGCAGAGTTGCAGACGGAGGGAGGGAGAGATGGAGAGAGAGGTCTTCCATCCACTGGTTCACTCCCCAAATGGCCAAAATGGCCAAAGCTGAACCAATCTGAAGACAAGAGCCAGGAGCTTCTTCCAAGTCTCTCACTTGGGTGCAGGGATACAAGGACTTGGGCCATCTTCCACTGCTTTCCCAGGCCACAGCAGAGAGCTGGATCGGAACATGAATTGGTGCCCACATAGGATGCTTGTGCTGCAGGCTGAAGCTTAGCTCACTTTGCTACAGTGTGCCCCTATCAGTCTATTTTCTGAGTATTCTCAGCAGCAATGAGATTTAGCTAATCTTAATAGTTTTTGCTTTTATACTTTGTGTTCCAAGAACATTAAGTATACAAAATCTGCTTTGTCATCTCATGCAAACTTCCAGCAGCAGCTCAAAGATTCTGCTAAGTGTTCTAGGAGGGGCCACTCCTCTGTTCCTCACCAAGATCCCTGACAGAGAATTACTCTTTTTCTTTTTTTCTGTTATTTGTAAATTATTCTTGCTCTTAGAGATAAATGGTGAAAATTGTGATTTGGCATTAGAATTGAGAATTTTTTTTAAATAAAAATTATGCCCGTACAAACTCATCATGGGGCCGGCACCATGGCTCACTTGGTTAATCCTCTGCCTGCGGCGCTGGCATCCCATATGGGCACCAGATTCTGGTCCTGGTTGCTCCTCTTCCACTCCGGCTCTCTGCTGTGGCCCGGGAGGGCAGTGGAAGATAGCCCAAGTGCCTGGGCCCCTGCACCTGTGTAGGAGACCAGGAGGAGGCACCTAATCATGTAAAGATAGGAATCTCAGTTAAACAGCCCCTGATGAAAATCTGAAAGTTTTCCATATCCTTTTATTACAATAAATATTTGTTAAGGTAAGAAACTAAAATATTAGCCAAGGTCCTGTGTACAGTGTGGGTGCAGAAGAACTTCAGGACTTTGTATGTATCTTCTGCATAATATTGTGTTAATAGTAGTCCAAACAAAAGGAGGTTTCTTATTAAGTGAACCTAAAATTCAGTTAGCTGTGTAGACCATGTACCCTAGGGACCTAGAATGCCTTCTGGTTTCCTTGGGTTCATGACTATATCAATAATATTCAAATTCAGCAAAATTACAGCTGCCTCATTTTGTGCTGACTGTTGTAGCACTTCATGCATAGTTATATAAGAGGATGTGGCATCCATTGTCTTAATTTGTAATGAAGTGCCTCAAATACATGAATATTTTAGACACTAAGTACAAGTACACTGTCTTTGGCCTAGCAAGTGTTTCAGATTTGTACAATATTGAGCAAATGTTACTGTAATTGTCCTAACTGTGATCCTCGTTGTTACTGTCTCTGTAAATGAATGGCAGCTTATAGCTATTTTGCCCAACTATTCAGTTTTGGTTTCCCCTTTCCTGTGAACTGTTATGAGTTGTACTCTGTCAAAGAGAGTAAGCAGTATATTTACCTTTGGGGTCAGGATGTTGAAAAGGAACTGGAGCTGCAGATCAGCATGAGACAGGAGATGGAATTGGCTATGAAGATGCTGGAGAAGGACGTCTGTGAGAAGCAGGATGCCCTGGTGTCTCTGCGGCAGCAGCTGGATGACCTCAGGGCTCTCAAGCATGAACTTGCCTTCAAGCTGCAGGTAGGGGAAGGAAGAGGCATGGACTTGCTGGCTCTCTGACTTCTTGACACTGCCCTTGCCCTCCTTGTCCTCTAGAATCTTACTTCAAATACAACACATTTGAAGCTAGCTGCCAGTAAGCCACTTTAAGAATTAAACTGTGCAAGGAGCTGCTGTTGCTGTTCTGGAAAATCAGGGCCACTGTTAATGTGGCAGTGGAGATCTGGGTCTTTACTGTCCTATGAGATAACTTCTGTACACCACTCTAACATTTTAGATAAATTGGTGTACCTTCTGATACTATCTGACAGCTGCATATAACAAAACTAATTTTAAATAAATACCTTTTGCTTCTTGTTTTCTATTTGGGAATTAATTGATAAACATATGACCATTTCTGTTTATTTACCCTTAGAGTCAAAAGGCAGATATAGTTATATTTCAAGATTAAATGTTGGAAAAATACACACAGACTGAAAGTGAAAAGATAGAAGAAAGAATGGAAAAAAATAGTCCATGCTAACAGAAAGTAAAAATCAGCAGGTGTAGCCATCCTAATATCAAACAAATAGATTAACACAAAAACTGTTAAAAGAGACAAAGAAGGGCATTAAGTAATGATTAAGGGATCAATTCAACAGGAAGATATGACTGTAATAAATGTGTATGCACCCAATGCCAGGACACCTGGCTATTTAAAACAAATACTAATGGATCTAAAGGGAGACATAGTCTCCAATAAAAGAGTAATGGGGGACTTCAACACCCCGCTTTCATCAATGGGCATATCTAGACAGAAAATCAACAAACAGAGCTAATCTCTATGGACCAAATGGACATAACTGATATCTACAGAACCTTTCATCCCACAGTTGCAAAATACACATTGTTTTCATCAGTACATGGAACTTTCTCTAGTATAGACCATATGCTAGGCCATAAAGCAAGTCTTACCAAATTGAAAAAAAAAAAATGAGGCCGGCGCCACGGCTCACTACAGTAATCCTCCGCCTGCAGCACTGCCACCCCGGGTTCTAGTCCCAGTCGGGGCGCCAGATTCTGTCCCAGTTGCTCCTCTTCCAGTCCAGCTCTCTGCTGTGGCCTGGGAGTGCAGTGGAGGATGGCCCAGGTGCTTAGGCCCTGCACCCACATGGGAGACCAGGAGGAAGACCTGGCTCCTGGCTTCGGATCGGCACAGTGTGCTGGCCACAATGCGCTGGCTGTAGTGGCCACTTGGGGGGTGAACCAACAGAAAAAGGAAGACCTTTATCTCTGTCTCTCTCTTTCTTACTGTCTAACTCTGCCTGTCCAAAAAAGAAAAAAAAAAAATCATACCATGCGTCTTTTCTGACCACAATGGAATGAAGCTGGAAATTAACAACTGAATCTCTAGAAAATATGCAAACGCATGGAGACTGAACAGCATGCTCCTGAATGAATAGTAGGTCATAAAAGAAATCAAAAGAGAAATGAAAAAATTTCTAGAAATGAATGAAGATGACAGTACAGCATATCAAAACTTATGGGATACAGCAATGTTAACTTATGGGAAAAGCAATGTTAAGAGGGAAGTTTAAGGGCCAACCCTGTGGTGTAGTAGGTTAAGCATCTGCCTGCAGTGCTGGCATCCCATGTAGGCACCAGTTCAAGTCCAAGCTACTCCATTTCTGATCCAGCTCCCTGCTGATGGCCTGGGAAAGCAGTAGATGGCCCAAGTACTTGGGCCCCTGCACCCATTGGGTGACCTGGAAGAGGCTCCTGGCTCCTGGCTTCAGATGGGCCCAGCTCCAGCAGTTGACGGCCATTTGGGGAGTGAACCAGGGGTTAGTGTACCTCTCTCTATCTCTCTCTCTCTCTCTCTCTCTCTCTGTAACTCTGCCTCTCAAGTAAATAAATAAAAAAAGTTTATAGAAAAAAAAGTTTATTGAAGTTGGTGCCTGCATAAAGAAATTGGAAAGACACCAAATAAATGATCTATCATTGAATCTCAAGGACCAAGAAAGACAACAAACCAAACCCCAAATAGTAGGAGGACAGAAATTATTAAAATTAGAGAAGAAATAAATAAAATTGAAATGAAAAAAGTTACAAAAGATCATTGAAATGAAGAGCTAGTTTTTTTTAAAGATTTTATTTATTTATTTTAGAGATGAAGTTACAGAGAGAGGGAGAGACAGAGAGAAAGGTCTTACATCCTCTGGTTCACTTGACAAAAGGCTGCAATGACTGGAGCTGAGTCAATCTGAAGCCAGGAGCCAGGAGCATCTCCTGGGTCTGCTACATAAGTGCAGGGGCCCAAGCACTTGGGCCATCTTCCACTGCCTTCCCAGGCCATAGTAGAGAGCTGGATCAGAAGTGGAGCATCCAGGACTTGAACCGGCGCCCTGTGGGATTCTGGCACCACAGGCAGAAGTTTAGCCCACTAAGCCAGCCACAAAGAGCCAGTTTTTTATAAAAACAAACAAAATTGAGAACACCATTGGCTCAAGTAACCAAAAAAAAAAAAAAAAAGACTTAAATTAATGACTTCAGAGATTAAAAAGGAGATATAACAGTGGATACTACAGACACAAAAAGAATCATTAAGAAGTAATTCAAACAGCTATATACCAACAAATTGGAAAATCTAGAAGAAATAGATAGATCCCTGGACACATACAATCTACCAACACTGAGTCATGAAGACATAGAAAATGTAAACAGACCAATAACCAAGATGAAGACAGTTAGTAATGAAGACCCAAAGAAAAGCCCAGGATCAGATGGCTTCACTGCTGAATTCTACCAGACTTTAAAAGAAGAACTAATTCCAATTCTTCTCAAGCTATTCAAAAACAATTAAAAGGGATGGAATCCTCCCAACTCCTTCTATGAAACCAGCATCACTTTAATTCCTAAACCGGAAAAAGATACAAAGAAAGGGAACTATAGACCAATATCCTGATGAACATAGATGCAGAAGTCCCCAACAAAATATTAGCTAATCAAATCCAACAGCACATCAGAAAGATTATTTACCCAGACCAAGTAGGATTTATCCTTGATATGGAGGGATGGTTCAACTTAGGCAAATCAATAAATATGATATATCACATTAGTAAACTGAAGTATAAAAACTGTTTGATTATCTCAATAGATGCAGAGAAAGCATTTGATAAAATACAACATCTTCTTATGATAAAAACCTTAAGCAAATTGGATATAGAAGGAAATCTAAGCACAATCAAGGCTGTTCATGACAAACCCACAGCCATCATATTATTGAATGGGGAAAAGTTGGAGGCCTTCCCACTAAAATCTGGAACCAGACAATCACTATTGCTATTCAATATAGTCTTGGAAGTTTTAGCCAGAGCCATTAGGCAATAAAAAGAAATCAAAGGGATACGAATTGGAAAAGAGGAAGTCATATTATCCCTATTTGCAGATGACATGATTCTATTTATAGGAGAAGCAAAAGACTCCACTGAGAGACTATTGGACTCATAAAAGAGTTTGTTAAACTTGCAGGATATAAAATTAGTACAAAAAACTCAGTAGCCTTTGTATACACAGACAATGCCATGGCTGAGAAAGAACTTATAAGATCAATCCCATTCACAATAGCTACAAAAAGAAGTAAATACCTGGGATAAATTTAACCTAGGAGTTAAAACAAAATTTTTTAATTTAAAAAATTTAATAAATTTAAAAATTTTTTGAAGAAAAAAATAGAAGACACTAAAAAATGGAAAAAGCTTTCATGCTCATGAATTGGAAGAATTAATATCATCAAAATGTCCATACTACCTAATCCAGTTTACAGAGTCAATGCTATCCCAATCCAAATACAATGACATTCTTCTCAGATTAAAAAAAAAAAAAAGGTGCTAAAATTCATATGGAAACACAAGAGACCCTGAGTAGCTAAAGCAATCTAAAATAACAAAAAGCCTGAGGCATCACAATACCAGATTTCAAGGGCAGTTAAAATCCAATATCCTGGTACTGGCACAAAAATAGACATGTAGACCAATGGAACGTAATAGAAACTCCAGAAACCAATCCACACATCTACAGCCAACTAATCTTTGACAAAGGAGATAAAATCAATCCCTGGAGAAAGGACAGTCTTTTCAACAAATGTTGCTGGAAAAATTGGATCTCTGTGTGCAGAGTATGAAACAAGACCCCTACCTTACACCTTATACAAAAATCAACTCTAAATGGATCAAGGAGCTAAATCTGTGACCTGATACCATCAGATTACTAGAAGAGAACATTAGGGCAACTCTGCAAGACATTGGCATAGGCAAAGACTTCTTGGAAAAGATCCCAGAAGCACAGGAAGTCAAAGCCAAAATAGACAAATGGGATTATATCCAGTTGAGAAGCTTCGTGCTGCACTGCAAAAGAGGCAACTGACAGAATGGGAGAAAATATTTGCAAACTATGCAACTGATAGAGGATTAATGTCCAGAATCTATAAAGAGCTCAAGCAATTCAACAACAACAAAACAAACAATCCAGTTAAGAAATGGGCAAAGGACTTAAACAGGCATTTTTCAAAAGAGGAAATTAAATGGCTGATAGACACATGAAAAACCACTCAGGATCACTAGCTGTCAGGGAAATGCAAATCAAAACTAGACTGAGGTTTCACCTCACCCCAGTTAAAATGGCTGTCATACAGAAATTAACAAACAATAAATGCTGGCGAAGATGTGGGGAAAAAAGTATCCTAATCCACTGTTGATGGGAATGTTAACTAGTACAGCTATTGTGGAAGACCGTATGGAGATACCTCAGAAAGCTGAAAATAGATAAACAATATGACCCAGCAATCCCACTCATGGGAATTTACCCAAAGGAAATGAAATCAACATTGAAAAACTTACCTGTACCCCCATGTTTATTGCAGTTCAATTCATAATAGCTAAGATATGGAATCAACCCAGATAGCCATCAACTGATGAATGGATAAAGAAATTGTGGTGTATATATAGTATGGAATACTACTCAGTGGTTAAAAAAAGAATGAAATCCTGTCTTTTTCAATAAAATGGATGCAACTGGAAACCATTATACTTAGTGAAATAAGCCAATCCCATAAAGACAAATACCATGTTTTCCCTGATCTGTGGTAATTAACAGAGTGCCAAAAATGTAATGTGTAAGAGAAATTGACATTTTGAGATTCAATGATTGTTTACAGCTGTTGTTTCTACTGTTGAGGAGCAGTGTTTTTTTTTTTCTTTTTACTATTTGTGGAACTCTTTATTTAGTGTAGGGTTAATCTTATGAGTATAAAGTAAACAAAGTAGATAATTATAAAAATTGAGAGGGAATAAGAGAGGAAGGAGGAGGAAGGGTGGGAAATATCACTATGTTCCTAAATCTGTATATACTGGATATTTGTTTACCTTAAATATAAAGATTAAAGCAATAAAAAAGATTATATGTTGGGAATAGCATAGTGGTATAGCAGGTTAAGCCTCCACATATATTGCCAGCATTCCACATGAGCACTGGTTCAAGTCCTGGCTGCTTCACTTCCGATCCAGCTCCTTGCTGATGTGCCTGGGAAAGCAGTGGAAGATGACCCAAGTACTTGGGCCCTTGCCACTCACATGGGAGACCTAGATGAAGCTCTGAGTTTGACCTGGCCAGTGCGGTCATTTGGGGAGTCAACCAGTAGATGGAATATCTCTCTGTCTTTCCCTCTCTCTCTCTAATTCTGTATTTCTGATACATAAATAAATCTTTTAAAAATGTTACATAAATCATTTCTTATTCTTTTCTGTAACAGAGTTCAGACTTAGGGGTAAAACAGAAAAGTGAACTAAACAGTCGCTTAGAAGAGAAGACTAATCAGATGGCTGCTACCATTAAACAACTTGAACAAAGGTAAAAGTGCTTTTTCCTTCATGAAACATTTTGGGCTGTCAGTGCTGGAAGTGAAGGGAAGTGCTTTGCATTTGGCAAAGAAAAGTATATGAAATTCTTCCAATTTGACAGATTTTGTTTGTGTTTTCTAAGATGTCACTGACAGCATTTTAAAATAATGTTAACCTTTCTTGATTGCTCTGATTGTTGGAACTCTTAATGCATTTCATTGTTGATGTGAGAGAAAAGATCCTCAGATGAAAGCACTTTTAAATATGTGTTTGTAATTTTGTGATTTTATTATTTATCACTAAAGTCTTTGAATACTTTGAGGCTAGGTGATGTTGGGATACTGAGACATAGGTGTTCTCCAGGGATCTATTCTGATCTTTCCCTTCTTTAACTTGAACTCTTTTTCTCCTCTTTCACATCTCCCTCTTCTCTCTACTTTGTCTTGCACAGTCCTGTAGCCTGCAGTGTCTTACCCAGCATGAATCTCCAACTCTGACCTCCATCTGGAGACCACTTTTAAGTTTTCCTCCTCTGACCAGCTATCTCCTATCAGTGCCTACAGTTCCATCTGCCTGAGGCACATCTTCTCCCCATGCCACTCTCTTCTTTCTTTTTGTCTAAAACCATTGTTTTCTTCCTGGTGACTCAGCACTAAGAGAAATGGCTGCTTGAGTGTAGCATGGCACTTCTCATGGTCATTCGATATTTCTGCTTTTAACCTCACTCATCATCCTTCCTGTATATGATCAAAATAAAGTCCTGGCCCTTGGACTTGCATGCCATTTTCCCTGCCTATTCCATTCCTAAAAGTTCTGTCCATTAGAACTGCCCTTCCTCTACTCCCTCCCTTGTTCTTCAGGTGTATTTGTTAAACTAGACTGAAGTGCCACACTCCAGCTTCCTCTGATGGCTCTTCCCAACTAGAAGCCATTTGTTCTCTTGGAATTTCCATGGCCTATATCCTTACGATCCACACCACTTATAACTCTTCCTACTGTCTGCTTTATCTTGTAGTCCTTTTTAACCTGTATCTTATCTTCCAATGAGAGTTCCAATGTAAGTTCCTTTAGATTAGTTAACTGATCTGTTAAGCTCCTTCCCACTGGATCTGTCACAGTGTCTTGAATATACAGGACATTGATTCAGCAGATAAATGAATGGATGACTTCTTTTATTTAGGTGATTCTTAACCAGGGAGAGTCCTGTACAGCATTGCATGTTAACGTTCACTCAAAAGTAAATTGCAAATTAATAAATGAGCTTCAAGCCTCTGGTATGGCTGATAAATAAACACTATTGGTTCACTTCTGAAAGAAAGTTATTTAAGTAATTTCTCATAAGCAGTTACACATTTATTATTTAATAAATCCATTTTCATGTTCATTAATTGTGCTTTTGAAATGTATAAATTACTTTTCAGTGTTTTTTTGACTTGTCATTTAAAGCAGATAGAACTAAAATAATGACATCTCTTTGAATATTAAGCTGACTTACTCTCTTGCTATTTTTGTGTTTCCTATTTATCTGTTTTCTCATTCCCCTTTCGCTCTGTTTTTCATTTTTATTTTATTTAGTGAAAAGGATTTGGTGAAACAGGCAAAGACCTTAAATAGTGCAGCAAATAAACTGATTCCAAAACATCATTAGGCGTTTTGCAGTTGGTCACCTCAGAAGTCTGTTTTCACAACAGTTGTAAAAGGAAGAAATCAGAAAGTTATTATGTTTAAATTCTGACCCTATAGAAAATATCACCAAAAGTTGACTTTGAATTTGTTGGACTTTAAAAAAATAATTGGACATATAGGTTGAATTTTTTTTATTTTCTGCCCAGAGTTAGACAATTTGGTATAGGTTCCTAATTAAATGCCAAATAAAACTTTGAGAAATTAATTATGAGTTGACCAATAACTAAAACACCATTAAAACAGAAGCCTAGGGAATTGGAGTACTGTACATATATTAAGGATGCCTTCACAGCCCAGTCCTTGATAATGTCAGATTCTTGGTGCATTGTTCGTGTGTGTGTCCGCAAGCCTGTTCTGCCATTGCTGTGTAATGAACTAGAGGTGACTAGCGTGTGAACCTGGACTCTTCCAAAGTAGTTCTGTGTCTGTTATGCCATGGCCCCTTTTCAATTTTGTTGTATAGATTTTGTCCCCAGGCCCAGGGATAAGAACTAAAGTATTTCCCTACAGTTCTACTCTCAATAACCAAGATTGCTTGCAATTTTTTTGCCTTAGTGACTTTGGGTGAAAAAAAAAAAAAAGCAAAAAAAAAGCATCCTTAGATTTCTTTAAAGTACATAGAGATACAGTTAGGAATTAGGTAACTTATGATAACATAATGTGGAAGCTTGGGAAAACCCTCCTAATATTTGCCATCTTCTACCTCTGCCATTTTGTTGCAATTCCACTTTCTATTTAGATAACTCAGAGAGAAAAATTTTAATGAAAATGTTCTCTCCTGTAAAAAAATTATAAGCACTACACATTTTTCAAAACTATCCTGCTTTTCTTACTAGAGTAAAAAGACATAGATATAAGTGATTATTTTCTCCCTGCCATTCCTTTCCCAGCAATGTTTTACTTATGAGTTTTTGTGCAGATGGGGATTTGTTAAAGGTTCTGGGAAACTAATAATTTAATTATTAAAAAAAATTTCAGAAAAGGAAATAGATAAATGATAAACTTATATTCTTTGTTAGTAGCAAATAAACATTCCCAGTAGATATCCACAAGCAATATTAGCAGGGCTTTTTTTCTAAGTGATCACAGATCTAACCCTTTTAGCTCTTATGTTGTAAATAGCCCTATAAGTATTTTGATTTTTTTTTCTTCTAATGGCTTTTGATTTGGAGTACAGGCTTCACATAAGCCTTCATTCCTTCAAAAGATCTTGGCATAGTTTTCTGGGTTCCTTTTTCCCTTTTGTTCCCCATTCTGATACACTTTGCGGCATTTCAGCTGCTTAGGTGAAGACAAAGACAACTCCTTTGTTTCCAGCTTTTCAAATTCCTTAGCTTCTTCTTGGCAAAACCATAATTAAAGGAGTGCAGTAGATTCCCTGGGTGCATTCGTAGATTCTTGCAAAGATTTGAATCAAAATCAAGTCAAAGAACATATGTTTAGATCAGCTACGTGGAAGATCCTGTGCTCTTGAACTTATTTTAGTTCTTATAATTTTGCACCTTTATAAATGCAGCTCCTACTTTGTTCTCATCTTCAGCAACCTTTTGTGATAGCCTTTTTAATAAGCATTTGGAAGGAATGATCAAACTACTTAAAGACTGCACATAGCATGCTTCTAAATACTATTATATAAAGCCCCCAATTTTTTACCTTGTAAAACATAATTCTTCATAGGTGCAAATTTATAAAGATTCTTAGGAGAAAATGTCCGTCAGAATCTTCTCAAGAACATGTTCATGAGTCTTATTCAGGCCCAGTGCCGAGGCCGTTAGTCACACACCACTAGGCAGGAATGAAGTAGGAGAGAGAACCAAATTCTTGACAAAGGCTTTTACTATACAGTAACCCAGAGCCTGGAGAAGGGTTGATGTAGAATGTCCCATGAGCTAATAATGTACAAGGTTTGGGGAAAGGACCAGAAAAATTAACGTTACAGTTCCACATATAAGGTAGTTGCCCATTTGCAAGTTCCAGTTATGTGTGTAAAACAGAAATATAAAGTACTAGATCTATTAGGAAATAAGAACAAACAAGCAAGTGGATTTAACTGAATTGCTGTGTATTTGAGGTTGGCTTTGGATATGAATTTTCTAAAAAGTGTTGTTTTAATGTTTATCATCTAATGGCTGTAAACTGTAGTATTAGAATAAAAAAAAGTGCAAAATCAGCTTTTCCTCTGCCTGGTTCACCATCATCTTGTGTTTCTTTAGAATTTGTTCCTTTACCATCTTTTCTGCCCCCTTAATTTCTTCCCCTGTGTCTTCGCAGTTTTTTTCCTCTCTGTCCATGCCGTCTTTGTTGGGTTATTTTATTTTGTGTTGTGAACTTGGTCTTCCTCCCCACCATGGTTTTGTTTTTTATCACAAGTTCATGTGGCTCACATCCAGATTGCGCCAGGCTGAGCGAGGCCGCCAGTCTGCTGAGTTGGACAACCGGCTCTTCAAACAGGACTTTGGAGACAAGATCAACAGTCTGCAGCTGGAAGTGGAGGAGCTCACCAGGCAGCGGTGAAGAGAGGGCAGCTTGAACTGGCAGGGTGGTCATGGGTAATCCAGGGCCAGACAGGAGGAGAAGGAAGGGGGCGCTCATGGCCTTCAGACATCTCAGCTCTGGCTTTTCAATGTCCTTCCTCTGGAGTTGGAATTGAGGAAGCTTTGGTATTCCCCAAATCCTGTCAACATCCTTCAGGAGATTAGAGCCCGTGGTCCTGGATAAATAGTAATTAATGGCCAACATAATCCTAATAATAAAAGTTAATATTTACTGAATTCTATGTGCCAGGCAGTTTACAAACACCTCACATGCAATCTCTCCTTACACGTCTACCCCTCTTAGCAGGCAATATTATTGCTCTGCTTTCAGGTGAAATTAAACCTTAGAGGGGTTAAGTGTATCCCATTCACACAGGTATTTAATGGCAACATGATCATTTTAAAGCCTGTCTCTCTGACTATAAGCCCTTAACTACTCTGTATTCTCTCTCAAATGAGACTCACTCTATGCTGAAGCCACTGACTTCAAACATAGGTAGTGCTTTGTTGGATATAAAGAAGAGAACTAGAAGGAACACTAGTGGTTATGAGGGTGTGAGTGAGGATTGGATAGATAGCTATAAAGAAACCAGCTAAGTAATATGAAATGGAACTGTATTGAAACTTAACTACTGTATGTACTGAAAATTTTAAATTGAAGACCAGAGTTCAGCATTCTTTAGACAATGTGAATGTAGAAATCTAAGTTTTTCATTCCTTTCCTCTCCCACCCATCCCAGGAACCAGCTTGAGTTGGAACTAAAACAGGAAAGAGAAAGACGGTTACAGAACAACAGGAGCATCCTGGGAAGGGCTTCCCAAAAGCTAGAACCCAAGATGGTAATATCTGTTATTCCTTTGTTTACTGAAGTTTAGTTCAGTGTTGAAGGCTACCTTGATGGGCCTATTGGGTTTCTTTGGAGATTCACTGTGCACATTCCTGGAGGATGTGCACAGCAAACTTAGGGATGGAGTGAACAGAGGAAAGCTTGATTCTGGGTCTGCCTTTAGCACATTCGCCAACTTGACTTCATTTGGAAAGGTGGATTTTTACAGACATCATTTTCAGTGACTCTCTTTTCCTTTTAAGTTTTAAAACAAAGATTATTGTGCTATCTTAACAAAAATATGTGTTTTCTTGGTTATCTGCTAATATTTTTAATAATATGGTATAATAACCCCTCTTCAGCCCTGAATTCCACTTTAACACAATGTCTTAAATGTGGGTTTGTTTCTGTGTATACTGTCTTCAAAATCATGAGGATTTCAGTCTGAGTATACTCCGAATCTCCTCTTGGGAATAGGTAGAAAGAGAGGGAACTTAGTCCTGGGAAAGGGAGAATAATTAATGTGGAGTAGCTTAAAGTGCACAAGTGGAAATTTCTACAGAACGGCTTTGGAAGGCAAGGCTTCCAGCACCTACAGTGATGAGTGAACTAAAATCAGGTCTGATCATCGCCAGGAGCCAACCTCTTCAAATAATGAAACCAGAAAAGTGTGACATACTTTTGCCATCAAAGACAAACTGCAGGGACAAAATTGCCTCCCTTATGTACATACCGTATCAAACAAAGCAAGGCAAATTTACATGCCTCCTATTTAGAATTTATAGAGTGAGCTGCTGCTTTTTGAGCTAGAAAGTAGAAAAGAATGGAAAATGCAGTATCTGTTACTAACAAAATGTGCAAAGAACCAAGCATAAAATCTAAAGGGTATACAGAGATTTCTTTAAAATCATAGCCTTTGTTACTCTTCTTCCAATGGACATTAGGTTTCTCAATTCTCAATTGCCTTGCAGTGGGGTTTCCAGGAGGGTAAATTACACTGACCTCCCTTCCTAGAAACTCGAGTTTCCACATTTGGAAGCAGATAGCAATGGTTCAAGGCAGGCGAGGAGAGTGTGCAAAAATCTATCCCAGGGTCAGCATTGTGGTACAAAGGGTTAAGCTGCCATCTGCAACAGTGGCATCATATGAACCTGGGTTCAAGACCTGGCTGCTCTGTTTCCAATCTAACTCCCTGCTGATGCACCTGGGAAAGCAGCAGACTGTGGCCCAAGTGTGTAGGCCCCTGCCATTCACATGGAAACCAGGATGGAGTTGATTTGTTCCTGGCTTCTGCGTGGCTCAGCCCTGGCTGTTGCAGCCATTTGGGGAGTGAACCAGCTGTTGGAAGTTATCTCTGTGTCTCTTCCTCTCTCTCTGTGACTCTGCCTTTCAAATAAATAAGTAAATAAATCTGTTTTTAAAAAGAATTTGTTTCTAAAAACTGTCCAGGCAGGGCTTCAGAGCATTGGGAGAAATACAGTTTGGAACTTGAGAGTAGACCTTTGAGTGGTGGCGGTTGTGGAAGTTGTCTTGGTAGCCAGGCTCCTGCTCGATCGAGTGTCCAGAGGATCACACCGTCTGCTGGAGATGACCACTTGGTTTTTTCAGAGCTAAGTCAGGAAGAATAAAATTATATTTCTCCTAAGAAGTAACTGAAATCTTGAGCCTACTTTATAAGTAAATAGAATACATTCTGGATTTTATTTGAATCTCAGGAATTAAAAAATAATGTCATTTGTTGCAAACACTATCCAAAAATTAAGAAGCTTTTTAGAGAAGAGAAGGAGGAAATGTGCTTGAAAGTCAGATCCCTTTCCCAATTAAAAAGCTACTTAGCTTCACCGAATTTGGGGATTGCAGAAGAAAATTGCAATATCATCATTTGGCATCTGAATACTTAATAAGCTGAGTTTTTATTTTTGTTTTTTTGTGTCTTTTTTTTTGACAGGATGGGAAGCACAAAAATCAAGAGGAAAATGTTAAACTAAAAAAGCCCCTGGAAGAAAACTGCAGGTGTTTGTTAATCGAGTATTACTATTAACTAAGATACATGAAGTTATTTGGGGGAAGCGGGAATGAGGACGCTTTTGATATACGTTGGCATCGACAAAGACCAGGCACTGACTTGTAATAGTCATATGCCAGAAAGACATTTTGAAGAAGAAGTGAATAAATAACCAGTGATCACATACTATTAAATCAGACCCATTAGGCCACTTCAGAAGAAAGCAGAATAATCCAGCTGCCCTCTGAATTCTGGCCTGCTTAATCCCCAAACTCAAATTACCACTTAGAACAGTCTTCCTCATCTTTACGAGTCATGGCTTTTCTCAGGCCCATGAATGACTGTGACTGTTTCCACTGTGTGCCAGGTTCCCAGGAACAATCCTCATTTCCCTGTCAGGAGTAGGGAACCTTGTTTCTGCCAGGGGCCAGCTAGATATTTACGTCTTTCACAGGCCATACAAAATGATCAACTTAAAAATGAGCCTGCTGTAGCTACGTTGAATTTTGGGTCTGCCTGTGGTTGGCTTGGCAGGACCGCGCCAAATGATTTCAGGTTTTATACAGCTCATGGCCAGAAGTTCCCCTCCCCTGTAAGGGGATCAAACTAAATAACTTCATTACTTTTTCATAATTCTTCATCTAACTGGCTCGCTATGAAGAACATATGATTGTTTCAAGGAAGCTGACTTCTTTGAAACACTATCTTTGAAAGTTAGAAATAAAAGTACTCCATAATGCCACTGCATTAAAAAATTAAGGATATCTCTGGAGGCCATTGTGACACAGTAGGACACCCGCATCTTCTATCGGAGTGCCAGTGCCGATGCAGTGTCCTGATAATGCATTCTGGGAGGCAGCAGATGATGGCTCAGGTGCTTGGGCCCTTGCAACCCACATGGGAGACCTAGGTGGAGTTCTAGGTTCCTGGCTTCAGCCTGGCCCGGCCCATGTTATGAGGGCGTGAACCAACAGATGGAAGGTGCCTCTCTTTGTCTCTCTCTGTGTCACTTTGCCTTTCAAGTAGGTGAAAATAAACAAATGAAGGCTATCCAGCTATATGATATTCTAGAAAAGGCCATGGAGAGAATAAAGAAAAAAAAAAAAATCAGTGGTTGATAGGGGTTAGGGGGAGGGATGAGAAGGCAGAACTCTTTTTTTTTTTAAGATTTTTTTATTTATTTGAAAGTCAGAGTTACACAGAGAGAGGAGAGGCAGAGAGAAAAAGAGGTCTTCCATCTGCTGGTTCACTCCCCAATTGGCTGCAATGGCCAGAGCTGTGCCAATCCAAAACCAGGAGCCAGGAGCTTCTTCCGGGTCTCCCACGCGGGTGCAGGGGCCCAAGGGCTTGGGCCATCTTCTACTGCTTTCCCAGGATCGGAAGTGGAGCAGCCTGGTCTTGAACCGGCACCCGTATGGGATGCTTGCACTTCAGGCCAGGGCGTTAACCTGCTGTGCCACAGCGCCAGCCCCCTCAAAGGGTTTTAGGACAGTGGCACTGTCCTATGTCAAACTGTAATAGCGGCAGAGCCAGGTCATCCACACACTTGTCCAAACCCAGCAAACTTGTCCAGCAGCAAGAGTGACTCCTGATGTAAACAATGGACTCCAGGTGATATGCCCTATCAGTGTGTCCTCATCAGTTGTAACAAATGTACCGCTGTGGTGCAGGGTGTTGATAATGGGAGAACCTGCAGAGGCAGGAGGAGAGGGGGATCTCTGCACTTTCTACTCAGTGTTGCTGTGAACATAAAACTGCTATTCAAATGTATTTTCAAAGGAAGGAGAAGAGTTTAGTGATAAGGAAAGATGCCATCGAGGTGTTGTGAGAGAACCATACACTGTCCTTGTTGAGTCACTGTCTCTAGGCTTTGATGCCTGGAGAATGAGGTAGGGGTGTTCTTTGGTCTAGCAGCTAAGAAGCTGTGTGCCAGATCAGAGTGCTGGATTTAATGGCCAGCTCTAGCTCCTGACTCCCAACTTCTTGCTACTGCAGGCCATAGGAGGCAGCAGTTGATGGTTCAAGTAATTGGGTTCCTGCCACCTCTCGGGGAGACTTGCATTGCTTTCCCAGCTCCTGGTGCTTCCACCTTGACCCAGCTGCAGCATTGCGGGCATTTGTGTTTGGGAGAGAGAACCAGTGGATTGGAGTTTTCTCTGTCTGTCTCTGTGCATGTATGCCTCTCAAATGAGTGAAAACTTAAAAAAAAAAAAAGTGAGGTAGTATGTCATCTGCAGTGACAGGAGCTGCTGGAGAAGAGAAGTGACACAGCCCAGCCAGGTAGCAGCTTGTGTAGGGGCTCTGCCTTAAAATACCCTTCCCCGCTGCCAAGGCCAGGGTGACGCCGGAGTCTTTAATTTTCTCTCAGAGAGCATGGTTTAATCCAGCACGAGTCCCTCAGAGATCAGCGTGGACGCAGGAAAGAGAACTAGAAAGACTGTAAAATTTCCTTGAAATAAATAAATTAAATAGGACTGCAAAATTAACTGGGGCTTCCAGGTGTCTTTCAGAGTCAGCCTTGTTCCACACTCAAATCAAATCTTGACCTGAGCAATCAGGAATGTCTGTTAAATGTGAAGTTCTGATTTAGACCCTAGGAATTTGAGAGTTCTTCCTAGTATCCGTGGTGTGCTCTGAGGCTTGGAACATAGGTTTTACCTTCATTTTCTCCTTAATACATTTAGTTCTCATTACTTGAGTATAATTCCTACTTTATAGATGAGAAAACGGGCAGAGACAGGCAAGAGGACACACCACGTTGGTGCTCTGGTTTAAGTCCTTTGTCTCTGCACTCCTTGGTAGCAACTTTAAGGACCCAGTGCAGCCAAAACTGCCATCGTCAGACACACCAGGCTTGCTAGGCTTGTGGTCCAAGGAACACTGGCATATGTCTGGGGGGTCACACTGCCACTCAGCTGAGAGAACAGGCACCAGTGTAGTCTTGGGTACATTTCCCCTAGAACCCAGAGACTTGGCTTGTCTGCTTGTGTGGCTTCCAGTCCAAGTTGGGATAACAGGAGTTCACTCAGCTTAGTCTCATAAATAGTCAGTCTGAATGGCTGTTCATGTGACCATCTCATTTGAGTGAAGAAACTAATACAATATCTGATGGGGAAAAAAACTACTAAAATACATGGCAGTGGGACTTTGAAGCTTTATGTACTGGCCATGAATGCTGTTGCTTTTAATAAAGAAGCATAAACTATAACTCCAAATCTAGTTTTTAAATGTAACCATAATATAGGTGAAGGGTCAGAAACTAGTAATAGATTTAACCAAAATTTCTAAAACCTTAAGAGGTTACAGTTAATATTTATGTTGTTCCCAGCTACAGCTATGTAAAAGAACTGCAGTGTTGCTTGACAGACTGTCTTCTGAGCTTTTGAGGTGGTATCAGTGGAAATACAGTAAATTGCTGTTCCTTAACTCTTTGTATTCTCCCTCCGTTCTAGGCTGCAGTCCCACCCTACCAATGAACAGGTAACTGAGCCTCATGTTTTAAAATACTTTGTAGAAATTATGAAGTTGATTGTACCACGTCTAGCCAGTGAACACGGTAGCATGGGAGGAAGGTGAATGAGGACAGGCCTCTGCGTACCATCCTTTTAACAGCATGGCCCTAACAGTGGACTGCCTGAAGCTCTCACAGGCAGCAGCTCGGCTTTAAGCCATTTGCTAAGTACACAGCAGTGCTTACTTCTGACTTGAAATAACCTCTGGAGGCCAGGAAAGCTCAGCTTACTTCCCTGTCCTTTAGTCTTTTACATAAAATGGAGACGAATACACTTCTTGATCACAGAAATAAACTAACACAAATGGCTGTAAAATATTTGTGAATGTAACAGCATGTGACAGTCCCAGAGAAAGACTATACATGCTACTGTGTCTGAGTCACAGATCTATTGGGAGATAAAATGATGCCTTCTCTCAATTCATGGTAGAGTGAGATAACAGGAATGGGACCACTAAATAAGAATCAGATACAGACCGCCCACCTTGACACATCTCTGATGATCCTGTCAAAGAAAGTTTAAGCCTATGGGGGTGTCATTTCCAGGTAGTCTGTAGTGTGGTTATATAAATTTTATGGCCAAAAACTGCATACTCTGAAAGCATTCATGTTTTTTGACACTGAAATAAACTAACTGCCTCATTCTGTGGTTTAGGATCTGCTGCTGCTCTCAGAGAAGCCCTGGGTGTGTCAGCTGTGCCAGGAAGGCGGCAGCCTCACAAAGGTAACGGGTTCCTCACTGGGCACGCCACTGTACTGCCTGCCCCTTCCCAGGCCCACTAGGGACTGTGTACCAGGGACCACAACGTGTGCAGTGCAGAGTGCCCTCTCCAGAGCCAAGGATGGGGAAGCAGAGGGGATGTTGTGGAGTACCTGTTCTTTCTCAGTCCTGGCAAGTCATGTCAGTAAATTCCCATTAAAATTAGTTTCAAAAACTGTATACATAATTTAGAACAAATAAGCAAATAGAAATTTATGAGTAAATAAGATATCTGTGGATGCCTGTGTAGAATGTGCTGCTCCATGTGCTGGGGAAAGAGGAGAAAAGAAAAAATAGACTGTGTCCTGGTCTTGTACATCCTGTGTCCTGTGTGCCATCTTTTAAAGATGAAGAACCTTGGACTCAGAGACATTAAGCGCATTTCCCAGAGCTACTCACGTCGTTAAGTGGTGAAGTCTGGATTTCAGCCCGACTTTGGCTCGGAAGTCCAGTCTGCCTCTAATACTCGTCCTGCTCAGAACTTGGGAAAGGAGCTCTCCCCGCTCCCCCCCCCCACTGTCTCCTCACTGTCCCCCCTCCACGGGTGCACCGGGATCTCTGCCTCAGCACCTCCCTAGTTTGTCTCCCTAGAGCAGGCCGAGTGAAGGAAGTGTTGAGAGCACGAGTGTCCTTCCATGTCCTGCTGGAACTGTGGCTCCTCACAGTGTCTCCCCAGCATCTGGTGCAGCGCGCGCTCGTGGTAGACACTCTAGAAGTGTTCTTACAGTGAATTTAGGAAGCAAGTGCTTGACGAGATACAGGAGACACACCCAGGTCAGGATTATAACCTGCACACTACCATTTGTGATCATGCTGCATTTTAATGAACAAAACTGGAATGTGACTTCATCTTAGAGTCACACAATCAGATGGCAGAGGAACCGCCTTTATAGAATTGGAAGTTGCAGTTGTAGAAATATGTCTCAAAATAGAAGAAACTGCTAAGTAAAGTCTGGCTTCTGGCTGCGAAGCCATACAAAGTAACTTGAGCATGTCGGATCGAAATTCTTCTCAGGCTCTCAGGTAAGTGATCCACCGTGCCCTCGGGAAGAGGCATTGTTTGCGATGAAAGTAGCATTTCACAGGGGAAATTACTCACAGCGGTTTTTTTTTTTTTTTTTTAAGATTTATGTAATATATGTGAAAGGTAGAGACACAGAGAAAGAGAGAGCACACTTCTGTGCAATGGCCAGGGCTAGGCCAGGGTGAAGCCAGGAACTCGGATCTCCATCCAGGTCTCACACTTGGGTGGCAAAGGTCCAAGCATTTGGGCCATCTGCTGCTGCTTTCCCGGCAGGGAGCTAGATTGGAAGCATTTAAGACCATGGGGCTCTGCAGGCACCAAAGAACTTTACCAGTCACACAACCCAGTGACCCACCCACTCTCTAAAGAGACCACTTTCCCTAAAAGGATGCAAGAAGCCATGTTCCAACTTCACTGATATCCCAAAAGATATGCTTACAGAGCATCATAGGAAAGGACAGTGTATTAAGAATTACAGTTTCAGTTCGTAGTCAGCAAATCTTTTCATCCTAGCCTGTCCACCCAATCTACTGCAAGGTCATTGTGTCATTTGGAGTATGCTTAGATACTTGAAAACTCATTTTAGAATTAGACCATCTGCCCGGTTCAAGTCCTGACTGCTCCACCTCCATTCCAGCTCCCTACTAATGCAACGAAGAAAGCAGCAGAGGATGGCCCAAGTACTTGGGCTCCTGCACCCACGTATGAGACCTGGAAGAGCCTCCTGGCTCTGGCTTGGCCCAGCCCAGCCATTGAGGCCACCTGGGGAGTGAACCAGCAGATGGAAGATCTCCATCTCTTGTCTTTCTGTAACTCTGCCTTTCAAATAAAATAAATCTTAAAAAAAATTAACCCATCTGAGAGTAAATAGAAGCAAAAGTATGAAATGTATTTCAAAGGTGAATAATTTGTGTAGTACCTGTTCTTTCGATTTTGTTGGCACTGCTCCCTCTGTTCATTCAACCTAAGAATTAGACTGAGCTTGTAGACTGGGTCTGTGTGGTCAGGTACACAGCAGACATTCGGTCAGTGCTTAAGTAGGCATTGAGCATCTACCAGGGTTGGCCTTTATAGCCCACACATCCTGCCTTGCTGCTCTTGTACTTCCCACCTAACCATCTCCTCCTCCTCCTCCTCTTATAGAATGTGTGCAAGAACTGCAAAGGAACCTTCTGCAATGCCTGTTCAACAAAGGAACTGCCTCTGCCATCCAGTATCAAGCCTGAGCGAGTTTGCAATCCCTGTCACAAGCTGCTGATGCAGCAATATTCCACCAGCCCGTCGTAAGACTGGAGGCCACAACCTGGACCAGAATGTCCACTCAGGGCCATTCTCTGCCTGTGTTAGGTGTCAGGCTCTCCTCCAGCTCAGTCCTGAGGATCAACTAGAGTTGATAGGAATGATGTAAGTAAACCAGGTCTAGGGAGAAAAGGCAGCAGCAGTGGAGGTGCTAGAAATTTCCCGTAATAACTGTACAAATAAAAGTGACTCAGTTGAGCCTTTCTCTTCTAAATCTAAACAAACCCACTTTGAAGGGTTTATTTGATAGCACATTTGGGGAGGGCTATTTATTTTTTATAGTGATAATATTATCGGGAGGGGGGTGTAATAGGAAAGTCCAAACAGATTACAATAAAAAGGAAAATTATCGTCTCCCTCTATTATACTTGCAGATCCAAGAGGGAAAGGTTAATGTTAATTGAGATCCAAATGATTGGTGTTACCTACTTTCCCAGGTGCTACTAGACATAAGCACTGCTTTCCTCTTCACCCCCACTAACTACCTCTTTAAAGTATATCTTCCAAACTGTGAACCCAGACTCAGGGAAAAGAAATTAAAGTGTAATATAAATTCTGAATGTAATGGCAACAATCTAATATATTAGAATTTGAGGGCCAGCATTTCCTGGTCTTGGCCTTCAAGTGTCTCATCATCACAGCAAGAATGAGCATTGCTGATTTTTCCACTTACTGACTTCAAAATAACATGTCCTTTTCAGACTCTTTCTACCACAAAACAAGCTGGCTCTGGTCCCCAACCCTCCCTTCTCTCCAAGTCATGGTGGAAACTTTAAGGAGTGTTATAGGTAGGGTTTACCTTTTGCACGTACGAAGTATTGATTAAATAAAAGCTAAGTCATTGAAAAGTAAAGCAAGCTAATTTAGTTGGTTGCTGACAACATTTAGCTCAATATTTATTAAATTGTTTCTTTTAAATAAGGAATTCCTTATGCTGTTCCAGAGCTGGTAGATGGGCTTCTGAGAAAGGACAGATCTCAAACATCTCTTAAACCCTTTGTGGGGAGAGAGGGAAGCACATTCAACAAGGGAAGGAAAGACATGGTATATACTGTTTTGATTACGTTACATGTGTCTAGATTGTTTGATTCTAATTAGTACCTGAGAAGAAATGATTCCGTGACTGGTTTAGAATTCTGGGGTGGAAACATCCTGGCACTGTGTTATTTGATAAATTCTGTCTGCTAGCATGGGTTACAGCCTGGGAAAGGGTTATTATTCTAGAAGTCTTGCCTGTTACTTGGCCAAGCTGGAGTTTGAATACTAAGGAAAATAAAATCTAATGATTCTAGATGAGTTTTTTGTTTTGTTTTTTAGTTTGTTAATTATTTCTATTTGAAAGGCAAAGTGACAGAGACAGAAAGAGATCTTCATTACTGGTTTACTCCACAAATGCCCACAATAGCCAGAACTGGACCAGGCTGAAGCCAGGAACCAGGAACTCCATCTGGGTCTTCCACGTGGGTATCAGCGACCCATTTCCTAGAGCCACTATCTTCTGCTTCTATAGTGCACATTAGCAGGAAACTGGATCAGAAGCAAAAGCAGAACTTGATCCCAGGCACTCTGATATGGAATGCAGCCATCCCCAACCTGTGCCACAACTCCTTTGCCACTGATTTTTTTTTTCCCTCATAAATAATTTTTTGTCAGTTTTCATGCTCCTTATCTGACCACCTACATGAGCCAGCACTCCTTATGTGCCACATATATTGGGACAGAAGTGGTGAAAATGAGGATTATGCCTTTTCGTTCTGAATGAAATGGGAAAGGGCAACTCCATAACAGAGGTTGTAAGGAGGAGTAAGTAGTCACTGGAGATTTTACTTAGACGTGCACATAGCTGTTTACACAGCTTTTAACATGTCTATAAACAAAGCACTCTGCTTATTAGTGTAACCTTCCCCCAAAAAGGACCAAGTCATGAATACCTTGACTTAATAATATATCCCTATGATTTCCTGTAAAAATTTTATTCTCCACCATTCACAACAGCACCACAAGTAAAGTATATGGCATAGCGGGTAAAGCTGCTGCCTGCAGTGCCAGCATCCCATTTGGGCACTGGCTGCTCCTCTTCCAATCCAGCTCTCTGTTATGGCCTAGGAAAAACAGTAGAAGATGGTCCAAGTGCCATCTTCAGGGACCCTGAAAAAACTCCTGGCTCCTGGCTTCGGATAGACTCAGCTCGTTGCAGCCATCTGAGGTGTGAACCAGTGAATGGAAGACCTCTCTCTCTACTTCTCTCTGTAACTCTTTCAAATAAATCTTACATAGGCCGGTGCCGTGGCTTAACAGGCTAATCCTCCGCCTTACGTTGCCGGCACACCGGGTTCTAGTCCTGGTTGGGGCGCCAGATTCTATCCTGGTTGCCCCTCTTCCAGGCCAGCTCTCTGCTATGGCCCGGGAAGGCAGTGGAGGATGGCCCAAGTGCTTGGGCCCTGCACCCACGTGGGAGACCAGGAGAAGCACCTGGCTCCTGGCTTCGGATCAGCGGAATGCGCCAGCCGCAGCGGCGATTGGAGGGTGAACCAACAGCAAAAAGGAAGACCTTTCTCTCTGTCTCTCTCTCTCACTATCCACTCTGCCTGTGAAAAAATAAATAAATAAATAAATCTTACATAAAAAGTATGGTGGAGCTCTTAAAAGGGTTTAACTATTTCGTGAAAGGACTCTAGCCTCATGATTCTGAAGCTGCTCTCAGGACCAGCGTCCACTGCAGCCTCATTTCAGCTGTAGGCCCTCTTTTTTAAAGAATTATACTTCAGAAAGCAAGTGGCCTTATGTGAGTTAAATTTTCCTTCAAACAACTTAGCCTAATTTAAGTCCCCATATGTTCTCCCAGGTCAAACTGTAATGATTCTTAGACATTTGCTGGCTTAGAGTTGTCAACTGTTGAGGTCCCCTATTTTATGAATGTACTTAGTTCATGGGAGTGGGCATTTAGCCTAGCAGTTAAAATGCCTGCATCTTACACTGGAGTACTTGGTTTCAAAACCCAGCTCTGCTCCTGACCCAGCTACCTGCCAATGCAGACCCTGGGAGACAGCAGTGATGGTTCAGGTGGGCTCCTGCTACCTGCCTGAGAGACCTGGATTGAGTTCCCAGCTCCCAGCCATTGTGGGTGTTAGGGGAGTGAACCAGTAGAGAGCCCTCTCTGTTTGCCTCTCACATCTATAAAATAAAGTAAAATGGAAAAATTTTAAAGTGGTTTATTTTGGTGCAGAACATTTTGAAATCCATGCAGTTTCTTCATAAACATTCTAGAGCCCTGTTCTCAACACTCCCAAGGCCAGGCTGATGTGACCTCACTACTTTTGGGTAAAGATTTGTGTAAGCACGACATTCATTGTAAGTCAGAAACCAAGTATCTGATAAGCACAGTTTCTATTCCTAGGATAAAAGAGAACAAACGTTTTTCAGACAATGTACTATCTTTAGTGTGAAATTTGTTTAGAAATAGAACCAGCAAGCACTGCTGCAGCTAAGCACAGTACCTCAGACCTCCAGTGGGCAGGCAGAAGGAACCACCTGTGCGAGCCTCCAGGAAGTACAGCTGACCCACGGTCAACTCAGACTCAACTATAAGGCCTGTCTCAAAAACTCTTATGTTAGAGCAGGTTAGAAAGAATACCACTACTTGTACTCCCCAATTCGTCTTCCTACAGAGCCAGGGACAGCGGAATTACATCCAGCCTATCAGAAACTGGGACTTGAGTCTCCCTGGCTCTGGGTCCTTATTCCCAAATGCTGGCCACTTTCTATGAAGTGGCAGGAGGTTGAGAGCTTTATTTCAGTTAGAAGCAGGTATATTTTGGGATCACAAGTTGTTTTTTTTTTATATTCTTGTGAAGTTGTTTGTGGGCTTTTTAAGTGCACTTTGGCAATTTCTATGACCTTCCCTGAACCCATCCACATTCTAGAGTCTGCCTTGTTTACAACACCTTCATACCTCATCACCACATAACGTCCCAAGAATCATTTCCCCAAGATGTCCTATAGCTGACATAAAACCCAGAAACCATAAAAGGGGAGATTTAAGAACTGAACCACTGAAAAATTTCTGGGGGCCAACGCAGAGGCATAGCAGGTAAAGCAGCTGCCTACAGTGCCAGCATCCCATATAGGCCCAGTTCTAGTCCCAGCTGCTCCACTTCCAGTCCAGCTCTCTGCCGTGGCCTGGGAAAGCAGAAGAAAATGGTCCGAGTCCTTGGGCCCCTGCACCCATGAGGGAGACCCAAAAGAAGCTCCTGACTTCGGATGGGCTCAGCTCCAGTTGTTGTGGCCAGTTGGGGAGTGAACCAGCGGATGGAAGCCCTCTTTCTCCTCTCTGTTAACTCTTTCAAATAAATAAATAAATAAACCTTTAAAAAATAATTTCTGGACAAGTGAGGGGGAAGCATTTAGAGCTCATTGCAGCATAAAGGGCTTCAGTGACTAAGTTCCAAGACAAAACCCAATATAGCAAAATGCAGATCATGGGAGGGAATGTACAACTTCTTAAAGTCAGTGACAAATAAGTGGATGGGAAAATCTAATGAAGAAAAACAAGAAAACAGAAACTTCATTTCATTAAAGAAGATATTTGAATGGCCTGTGAACATCAATTGTCAGAAAAAGCAAATTAAACACATGAGGTACCACTATACACACTGTAGCTAACTTACAGACAGAGCACCACTGGTAAGGATATGGACGACTTGGACTCTGTGGGAGCATAAAACAGGATGACCACTCTGGGAAAAGTACGTCAACTTCTAGTAAAATTTAAAATATCAATCTTAAAACTCCAGATATTCCACTCCCAAGTACCTACCCAGAGGAAAATAAACATAGGTTCACAAAAAGGCTTGCACAAGATGTTCACAGCACATAAACTTTATTTATGAGTGCAAAACCTGGAAACAGCCCATTGTCCATCAGTTGTTCACCTAACAGGTCATGGGTTAAACTGTGGCATATTCATACAATGGAATACTACTCAGCAGTGAACAAAGCTGCAACATGGGTGAATCTAAAATATGCTGTCAAAGAAAGGTACACAAGGTTACATACTATATGAATCCGTTTAGATCAAGTTCTAGAGCAGGTGAAACTAAACTAGGATGAACAGAATCTTATCAGTGGTTCCCTGCAAAGGAAGGGAAGAAATCTGGTATGACAGAAACATCCTCCAGCTTGCCAGGGATTTGGGTGACGTAAACATGAAGATTTATCAAATGTCAGACTTAACATTTGTTCACGTGACTGTATGCTTATCTTCTAGAAAAAACAGGCACAAGGGTCTTCAAAAAGTTTATGGAAATATTATGAAAAAACCAATTTCTGTATTTTTGTCATCAAAATAAACTTCCCTTTTCATTCCCTTTTCCTCACACACAGTTTGAGTCCCTTTGTGTGCTGACAAGCTTAAGAATCAAGTACAGATGTCTCCAATTCACTTTGATAGGAATAAAGAAAAGAGACTGCCCACTGGTATGTGAGAAAGAATGCAAAATGTTGACTGAGTAAAGGCATTCTGCTTGTATGCTTGGGACCTGCTATCACTAGGATGTTACAGGGAAAAACAGGCATGGAACCCAACTGTAGTGTGGGGACTGTTTGGATCCTGATTCAGAGCAATTTTTTGAAGTGACATTTCAGGTAATCAGTTATTTTGACAAGAAATTATTAATATTTTAGAGATAGCTTTTTAAAAAGCCCTTTTTAGAGACATACTGAAATATTTAGATGACTTAATGCTCTTTAGGACCTGGTTTTAAATTGATGACAGTTAAATAAACGGGGACTTTAGATGAAACAAGACTGACCATAACTGATAATCACTAGTGACAGTTTACTCTTCTATTTTTGTTACATTTGAAATTTCCCAAAATAAGGGCTTTTATAAAAGAAAAGAGGGACCCGGTGTCGTGGCATAGCAAGTCAAGCCTCTACCTGTGACACTGGCATACCATTTGGGCTCTGGTTCCTGGCCCAGCTGCTCCACTTCCAATCCAACTCCCTGCTAGTGTGCCTGGGAAGGCAGCAGAAGATGACCCAAGTGTTTGAGCCCTTGCACCCAAGTGGGAGACCTGAAAGAAGCTCCTGGCTCAGCTTCAGCCTGGCCCAGCCCTGGCCATTGCAGCCATTTTGGGAGTGTACCAGTGGATGGAACACCTGTCTCACCATCTCTGTTAACTCTGCCTTTCACATAAATAAAAAATAAATATAAAAAAAACTGGTAAGATATGAATACAACGCACAGAAAAAGAACTCAAATGCTCTAAAACAAAGAAACTATCTAGTTAAGGAAGTACTGTTTTTAAATTTTTCTTCACCTTGAAAAAATAGATTGGCTAATACGCTACTACTATGTCAGTGAGGCCCCGGAGAAATGGGCATTTGCATTGCTGGTGCTATGAAGTAACTTCAGATAAGGATTTAATTTTATATTATCAATTATAAGTGCACATAATCTTAACCATTTATCCTACAGAAAAATTTATGGATCTACAAAATGACAAGTTTATACAAGGTAATCATTTCTGCATCATAGTAGTAAAAGTTTGGAAACAATGAACGTGTTCATCAGTAAATGGACAGGCTAAATTACATAGATCCACATTATACAATCATTAAAAAAAGATTTTATAAATATATACACTGATATAAAATGATCTTCTGGATGTTTAAGTGGAAAAAATACAGAATTGTATGCATAGTACACTATAATTTACATCTAAAAAGAAAAATATGTATTAATATCTGCTTTTATGTATGTGTTTATATATATTAAAAACCATTAGAAACTCATGTCAGAAACTGACGGCTGGGCTGCCTGAGAGAAGACAGTGGCTGATGTGAAGATCACTGGGACACTGTCCACCATATACCCCTTCTGGCTCTGAAAGTGTGCTTCCGAAACAAAACGCATACAATTTTAAACTGAACCCATTATTCTTTATTTTCATATCATCAAGGCTTAAGACATACTCAATCTTCCAAAACCCTTCCTAAAACTCAGTAAGAAAACCACCTAAACAAACACGAGGCAAAAGACCTGAGCAACCACCTCACTGAAGATGATACACAGGTGGTAAACAAGGACAGGAAGATGCTTAACAATTATGGAATTGAAAATTAAACAATGAGCTATCTGGGGCTGGCAGTTCACCTAGCAGTCAAAGATGCTGCTTTGCTGTATGCCTGCCTCTCACGTTGGAGTTATCTAGGCTCAAGGCCTGGCTCTGTAAATCCAGCTTCCTGCTAATGCAAACTCTAGGAGGTAGCTGAGTTCCAGGTTGGGGAATGAACCGATGGATAGGAGTGCTCTCTCAAATAAATAAAAAGTTTAAAATAGATAAAACAGCATTGTCACTATACACTAAACAGAATGGCTAAAAAACAAAACTCTGATACTACCAAACACCGGTGAGGATGAGCCCCAGGAATTTCATTCACTACTGGTTGAGAATGTAACCCGGTACAGCCACATTCTACATCCACTCGGCTGTTCCCACAGAACCCAGCAGATGTGTTCCTTGAGATTTACACAAAGACAGCGATAACTGCACACAGACACTCGCACAGAAAGGTTCCGAAAGCTTTCTTTATTCCCTTTGTACAAACTTCAGAGATTTTTTTTTTTTTTTTGGTATGTTAACGTCTTTTATTAACTCCTCATATACAGTTACTTGTCTTCTGGTTTGTTGAAGCAGTAAGTCAGACAGCATTTGCCACAGTAATGTCTGTCGAAGTGGCTGGCCATGAACACGCCAGCACCACATTCATCTGAAGGGCACTGGCGATGCAGCCGACTGATTTTGCCGTTCTCGTCCACCTTACAGTACTTCAGGACAGCCAGCTTAACCTTCTTCCTCTTAGGCTTATTCTTCTTGGGAGTGGTGTAAGACTTCTTCCTTTTCTTGGCACCCCCACACAGTCTCAACACAAGGTGAAGAGTAGACTCCTTTTGAATGTTGTAGTCAGATAAAGTCCGTCCATCTTCCAGTTGCTTGCCAGCAAAGATCAGTCTTTGCTGATCAGGAGGAATTCCTTCCTTATCCTGGATTTTGGCTTTTACATTTTCTATTGTATCCGAGGGTTCAACCTCGAGCGTGATGGTCTTCCCGCAAGGGTTTTCACGAAGATCTGCATCCTGGAGGCGGGCCCACCGCAGATGGCGGACCGAAAAGCAGAGATTATTTTCTCAACTGCTAAACTGGGGTTGAAGAGAGAGGGTCTATTTCTACCATATTAGAACAACTGATTGTGTCGAAGTCTCGCCTCCACGTTACCACTGAGATGCACCATTCCACTTTAGAGTATAGCACCTACCAACTCAATGTGAATTCCTTGACCTGAGTCAGGGGACTTCTCAGAACAATGGGGTGTTTTCAATTATAAAACAAACAGGATATAATCAGAGAAAATTGTGTCTCTCAATGACTAGTAAGGATGCTGGAGCAGAGGATGCTAATAAGGCATGCTGACTGATCAGCCGGGTCAGCACACACAAAGTGGCTTTAATCCAAAGCTTCTTCAATGCAGAAGTGGTGAGGATTTTGAGACCCCAGAGCAGCCTCAGTCTCCTACAGGACAGAAGCCTCAGACACCCAGTAATTAAGGGACAAACTCGGGGCTGGCGCTGTGGCGCAGCAGGTTAAAACCCTGGCCAGCTCTCTGCTGTGGCCAGGGAGTGCAGTGGAGGATGGCCCAAGTGCTTGGGCCCTGCACCCCATGGGAGACCAGGAGAAGCACCTGGCTCCTGCCATCGGATTGGCGCGGTGTGCCGGCCGCAGCGCGCCTACCGCAGCGGCCATTGGAGGGTGAACCAACGGCAAAAGGAAGACCTTTCTCTCTGTCTCTCTATCACTGTCCACTCTGCCTGTCAAAAAAAAAAAAAAAAAAAAAAAACCCTGGCCTGAAGCGCCGCCATCCCATATGGGGCGTGGGTTCTTGTCCTGGCTGCTCCTCTTCTGATCCAGTTCTCTGCTATGGCCTGGGAAGATGGCCCAAGTGCTTGGGCCCCTGCAACCACGTGGGAGACCCGGAGGAAGCTCCTCCTGGCTTCGGATTGGTGCAGCTCCGCTGTTGCGGCCATCTGGGGAGTAAACCAGCAAATGGAAGACCTCTCCTTCTCTACCTCTCTGTAACTCTTCCAAGTAAATAAAACAAATCTTTGGGGGGAAAAAAAGGGACAAACTCTGTGTCTGCTTCACTGGCTGGTAACTTTGAGTGTTACGAGATCAGATCACAATCTTCAGCAATTTTTCCTTGGTATCTATAGCCTCCTTTGCAGTTCCTTGAGAAGTAGCTAGGTCAAAACAAGAACAAGATATGGACACCATGGCCATATACTCCAGTTCCACAATGCTTTTCGATTGCTTTACCATGAAGGAGATTATGACAGCATAAGGAACCCAATTAGCAAGAGGAAACTCAGGGCCTATGGAGTGACACAGAAGGCTAAGCCACCACCTGTGCTGCCAGCAACCCATATGAGCACCAGGTCAAGCCCTAGCTACTCCACTGCCAATCCAGCTCCCTGCTAATGCACCTGGGAAAGCAGAAAATGGCCCAAGTACCTGGGCCCCTGCCACCTTTGTGGGAGACCTGGATGGAATTCCAGGTTCGTTGGCTTCAGACTGGCCTAGTGCTGGATGTTGCAGCCATTTGGAAAGTGAACCAGTGGATGGAGGCTCTCTTTCTGTAACTCTGCCTTTCAAATAAATTAAAAAAAAAAAAAAAAAAAAAAGGAAATTCACATCACCGCTTCCTTCAACACAAATGGTAATGCACAACTCAGTGATAACCAAAATTTTGAGAGACAGAAATGTGTCTGCTGACTGCACAGAAACAAAAGGCTACTTTTATTCCATTACGTGCTTCCTTCTCCCAGGGACGACATTTGCCTTATCTGCATGTCACTGACTGCCTAGCCTGTTATGAACACAAACTAAAGGCAGTACTCCAGCTCCTAGGAGGGCTCCCAAGAAAGGCCACCTTCCCGCTTAGCCTTCACACAGCATTCCAATGCTTTTGCTCTCATTCTTTTCCCAGATTTGCAAATGCAACTTATTAGCTTAGAACGACTGTAAAAAAATTAATTCCTTAACCACCTTAATCCCAGTAGCCCCTTCAGATGTTTTCTAAAGCAAATTAGATACCAACTGTGAAGAGAAAGGGAAAAAAAATGGCACTTTAACAGGGTACAACCAGACACCAGTTCTCCTACCTTGGTGCACTCAACCAGCTACGAAAACCTGTTTCCATCTGAGTATTATGACTGAAAATGTCAAGCTAGTTGACTATGTCATGTTCCTATAGGACAATTAAAAAAAAAAACACACACACACAACAACTTAAAAGGAATCACTTTTTCTTGTATTAATATAGCAGGACTGATAGAAAGAAAATATATTCAGTTGACTCGCACACTCCAATAATAAATACTCATGGGTAATCTTCATTTATTGGCTACTTACAGTACAGTGATTCTGTATCTCAGCTGGTAGCTAAAGGTGGTTACCCATTACGTCAGAGAAGACAGTCTGTCTTCTGCTTTCCAGAGATCACCTTTCAGCAATCTGGGCACATTTAATTTTAAGAACAAGAAACACATCTCCTGGTGGCGGTCATCACCTTGAGACAGGAACAAGGCAAAGAATGTATACAGGACTTGGATTCTCCTATGCAGGTTCACATAAAGTCAGTTTATTAATGACTACATTTTGAAGCCAGCCAGTTTGTCCAATATTTAAATAACAAGCTGTTTAATATTAAAGCAGAAAGGTACTGCCACAACGTGACAGAAGTACAGCTTTAACCAAAAACCCCCTCACACACAATGATACATTAAATGCTATTTTTATTTAAGCAAGGCACCCCTACTTGTTCTAAAACATGGGATGTGCTACCCCATTGAAAAAGCAAATGAGAACTTAAGATTTTTTTTCCTATCTAGAGCTGGTTTAATTCCAGTGAGGCCATTAATGTCCTTACCAATCTGGACCGCTGACACGTTACTCCACAGTTCTGAGACTACACACACACTCAAGGTCACCCAAAACCAAAACACTGGGGGGGGGGGGGGGGGGTGCTTCAGACAACTTTTAAGTTGAGACTAGAATCTCCCCTTAGGTAGACAGGCACCAATGTTAAATGCCTTTAGCACAAGGCAAAACATTTCTAAAGACATAAAACTGTCAAAATGTATGATTTACACTAACCCGTGATTTTTATGCTTTATTTGCTGTCTTTTTAATTCCTACTCCTATCTAAGTCATCAAATACAGCTAAAATTAAAAGTATTCTGCCAGACCACACTGCTTCAAAGGTCTGAAACCTTCCTTGCTTTGGTGAGCATTTGGTTAAAATAAATCATTATTTTACTCCATGAGAAGTACTATATCAGAGTTCTCAATTCATAGGCAAAGAAACAAAACCTCATACAGATTATTTTAAATGGGAGAAAGATTTTAAAGAACTGTGCTAAATAAAAATATGCAGTTTTCATAATGGGTAATATCCTCTATGAAAACAGTTTTTAAATCATATAAAGCCCAGTTTTTAAAATCAAATCCTGAATAGTTTGAACAATTTTAATTTGTGGTTTGTTTCATAATCCCAAACTGAATTTTTTCTTTCTTTTTCTAAATAGTCCATTATGAATTTTTTCTTAGAAGTAATTAATCCAAAAACCCCAAAATCTTTTCTCTAGCAGCTGCTGCTAATAAACTGGAACGTTATAGCCCATGTCCAAGAAAGATGTGCAAATGAAATGCTTCTTGCTTCATCCTGAAAATAAAACAAAAAATGTTGCACATTTACTCAAAATGAAATAGGATCATGTGTGTTCCCATCCCACACTATTTAAAATTCAAATTTATATTTTCTTTCTGATTTAGTGCAAGTCATGGGGAAATCAATTAAGTTAAGGTGGAGACAATTAATTACATATTAGTGTTTATATCCTGATATGAAGATAGATTTTCAGATTTGAGTACAAAATATGTTTTATATAACAATTAGCTAAAATAAATATGGGACTTTATATCCAAAAATAGCCCATGATACCTATTGGTAACAGAATGCCCATGTGTTTTCATGAAAATCATTACAGGTAAGTGTCTTGAAGAATCCACCATTGTATTTAGAGAAATGATTGTAACACAATATATTAAAATATTTAGTGGGGGAAAAAAGACAATGCATATTCAGTCAAAGAAAGGGACATCAAGATGTATTTAGCAAATTTGACTCAGGTAAGTTAACAACGTGGAGCATTTTTAAAACACTAGTTAATAATAAAGGAAACAGTGGCTCAGTAACCGTGTAAGTATTGATGACACACCCAAGTTTCTCATGTATTGCTTTAAACATCTTAAAATATCTTAGAACTGAGGAAAAATGTTTAAATTTTGGTGGAAGAAAAGCAAATACAAGATACATTTTCAGTGTGCTATGATTTATAGCTAGTAAAGGTAGCTATATATATATATATATATTTTTTTTTTTAAAGATTTTATTTATTTTAAATCTGAGAGGCAGAGTTATAGACAGTGAGAGGGAGAGACAGAGAGAAAGGTCTTCCTTCCATTGGTTCACTCCCCAGTTGGCTGCAACGGCCGGAAATGTGCTGATCTGAAGCCAGGAGCCAGGTGCTTCTTCCTGGTCTCCCACGCAGGTGCAGGGGCCCAAGGGCTTGGGCCATCTTCTACTGCTTTCCCAGGCCACAGCAGAAAGCTGGATTGGAAGTGGAGCAGCCGGGACTCGAACCGGCACCCATATGGGATACCAGCGCCACAGGTGGAAGATTAACCTACTGTGCCATGGCACCAGCCCCCGGTAGCTATATATTTTAAATTTTACATTTCGTCTATTCTATTTGAGGGGCAGAGAGAGAAACAGACAGATCTTCCATCTGCTGGTTCACTCCCCAAATACCTGCAATAGCGGGAGCTGGGATAAGCTAAAGCCTGGAGCCAGCAAATCAGTCCAGGTCTCCCACATGGGTGGCAGGGACCCCATTTACTTGAGCTATTGTATGCTGCCTCCCGGGGTGCTCATTAGCAGAAAGCTGGAATCAGTAGTGGAACTGGGGCTCAAACCCAGACACTCTACTACAGGATGCAGGTATCTCAAGCAGCACCTTTTTTTTACCCCCAGGAAGGAGGGGGGAGGAATGGGGAAGAGGGGAGAGAGGGATCGGGGAGAGAGGGGGTGAGAGGGAGAAGAGGGAGGGAGGTAGGGGGGAGGGAGAGGGAGAGCTCAAGCAGCATCTTAAATGCTGTGCCAAATGCCTATTCCTTTAAAACTATTTTTCAGCACATAGCATGAACAATGTTGGGAAATTATAAAAAAAGATTCCATATAGGGATAATGCTCAAATTCATTCTACAGGGGTAGGCATTTGGGACAGCAGTGAAGACGCTGCTTGAGGGGCCAGCACTGTGGCACAGCAGATAAAGCCTGCAACATCACATCCTATAGGGGCGCCAGTTCGAGTCCTGGTTACTCCACTTCTGATCAGCTCCCTGCTAATGGTCTGGGAAAGCAGTGAAAGACGGCCCAAGTGCTTGGTCCCCTGCTCCCACGTGGGAGACCCAGAATAAGCACCTGCTCCTGGCTTCACCCTGGCCCAGCCTCAGCTGTTGCAGCCATCTGGGGAGTGAACCAGTGGATGGAAGATCTCTTCCTCTCTCTCTGTACTTTCAAATAAATGAATAAATCTTAAAACTGGGGGGTGGGGGTGCTGCTTAGGATGGCAGCATCCCCCACTGATGTGCTTGGGTTTGAGTCCTTTAACTACAGCTTCTTGCTGATGTGTACTCTTGAAAAGCAGCAGGTGGTGGCTCAAGTAGTTGGAACCTTGCCAATCACATGCAAGATGTGGATGGAGTTCTAGGCTCCTGATGTAAGCCTGGCCCAGCTCTGGCTGTTACAAGCATTAGAGGTGTTAGATTTCTCTCTCTCTACTTTCCAAATTAAATGAAAATAAATTAAAAATTTAATGAGAAAGCAAAGCCATTATACAATCATAGTGAACTGTATTTCCTAGGAGAGTTTCATTCTTTACTTCAATTATTGTCATTAGTTTGATCTTTATTAAAAAGAATTGTTCCCACCATATTACAAATTAGTAAGCTGATAATTATTAGCAATTGAAAATATTTGTACCTCTTAAATTTACCTTATGAGATGGAGTCCCTGGAAGTCTTATTTTCCTTTTGGACATGAATTTAGGAACAGTTCAATATACCTATGATCTGAGGATAATTAAAAAACAAAAAAAAATTAGCTTAAAAAAGTTGAAAAGGCAGAAAAACACTGGAGCCAATTTTCTTTTTGCCCTTTCCTTTCAGTAATTGAAAAAAAACTAAAAAAAAAAAACAATAACAAAAAAAATCCTACCTAAATCTGCATAGAAATATGCAGGCTAACTAACAGACAAAGTGCTTTTCGTTATAATACTCACATAGCATTTTATCCTGTACTTTAAATTTAGTAGTACTAAAACAGTACATTTTCCCAAGGAAAGCTTCTAAGCCAGTTCCCAGACAGAGGGAGGCATTCGTAAGCACAGACGGGAGCCGGCAGTACTCACGGACATGGGACCGGTCCTTGAGCATGGCGGCAACGGCGTCCTCGTGGGTCTCAAAGTGCACGTCGGCCTCCCCGGTGGCCTTCCCGCTGGAGCTGTATTCCATGGTGATCCTCACAGGCTTCAGTGGAGCAAAAAACTGAACAAAGGCAGCAGAGTGACATCAGCTCCCTTTGCCCTTTTCTTCTTTGATCCGTACACCTGAGAAATGTGTCTTCTGGCTACCTCTTCCTTAAAACACTAAAGCAGTTTGACATCTACCACATCCTCTGACTTCGCTGATTTTTCACAGCTTGCATTTCAAGTATTTGCTCTCAAAGAGCCGAACACTGTGAATACAATTGGTGCACGAATGGCTCTCAAACTTTTTTAAACCAACAAGGACCACTTTTATTATTCCTCCCATACAAATCCTTCCTTGTGTTTAAAAAATGCCCATTAAATATATTCTTAATAATTCACTGTTGGGACCAGTGCTGTGGCACATAGGGGAAAGCCACTGCCTGCAGCACCAGCATCCCATATGGGTGCCAATTTGAGTCCTGGCTGCTCCACTTTAATCAGATATGTACCTAATAACTACATTCTTATCAGTACTATACAAACAGTGCTACCACATTTGAGTGGTTCTGATTCCAAACCAAAGCAACAGAATATAATGCTTTAATGAGAACGTGCAACTTGAGTTACGATATGATTCCTGGGGCTGGCATTGTGGTACAGCAGGTTAAGCCGCCACCTGCAATACCAGCCTCCCATATGGGCATCGGTTTGTGTCCTGGCTGCTCCATTTCCCATCCAGCTCCCTGCTAACAGCCTGAAAGAACAGCAGAAGATGGCCTAAGCACTTGGGCCTGTGCTACCAACACAGGAGACCTGGAAGAAGCTCCTGACTCCTGGCCATTGCAGTCATCTGGGGAGTGATGATCTCTGTCTCTCTCCCTGTCACTCTTTCAAATAAATAAATAAATCTTAAAAAAAAAAAAAAAAAAAAAAAAGGCATGATTCCTATTGGGCTTTGTGAAGTAGAAAACAGAGGCCCCACTATTAACTGAAGACTAATAGATTTGGATCTAACATATATGTCCTCAAGTTCATAAAGTCAAGGGCTTTGTTATTTTATCTTTTTCATTTTTTAAAATGCCTTTTCTCAAAAATTAGGGAATCTTGATGCAAGAAAGCTACAGGGTATCTAATGAAAACTCCAGGCATTTTTGTCTAGTAATAACTGCTTTGTGAGCAACTGCCCGTGAATCTGAATCTCCTAATCTAAAACATGAATAGGGCAATGAGTGTTTAATCTAGCAGTTGTGACATCAATTAGGATGCCTACATCCCACACCGGAATGCCCAGATTTGATTCCTGGCTCCAACTCCCGATTCTGATTCCAACTTCCTGCTAATGTGGGACCTAGGAGACAGCTGTGATGACTTGAATGACTGGGTTCCTGCCACCCACATGAGAGACTTGGATCGAATTCCTGGCTTCTAGCTTCAGGCCCCCAGGTTGCAGGCATTTGGGGAATGAACAAACGGATGAGAGAGCTCTCTCTCTGTACCTCTTTCTCGGTCTTTCAAATCAATATATTAACTAATTTTGAAAAAAATGGTTGAACTAATTTATTCCAAACCAAACTTTCCTACTTTGAAGACTACACCTACATATTACAGTGTATCCATAAACTCTTCTGATCCTTTTCTGGCTTTAAATACAGTAAAAAGCCACACTTTCCACACAGAGGACAAAGTAGCCTCTACAAACAGGGAGATGCCACCTTACTGTTCAAAGATACTCTAGAAATAGTGTATTCTTCTCTATCTTCCCCAAATTAACACAAGTTCAAGGTTGGAACTTTTGTTCAAACTATTGAGATTGGATATCTTACTGCCACACACGTTTATAATGTCTTGGGCATTGGCTTGGAAAGGCAGTCCTCTCATGTGGACAAAATGCAGTGACGGGGTAGTTCCCAGCTCCACAGCCTCTGGAAGCTTTTCTGACATCTCCTTAGGCAACTCTGAGAAGCAGAACAAGAAGTGCTGTGACGAACATAGAAGCTTCAAGGGTTATTAACAGATTATAATTAAGTAGGACCTTCATGTCAGAAATCCACAGTTCCTCTTGAACTGCAAAGAAGTGTTTGAAAACCCAAAATGATCTGAAATTTCTGCTCCTCAGCAAACATCACCTGAACACCCATAAGCATTTAGCACCTCCAACCATTACCAGACTAAGAACTTATCTTTCTATAAATAGCAGAGCAAAAGTGAAATGACTATGAGTTACACTATAAAAGCAGGAGAAACTTTTTGGGATATAGTAACTATAAAAACATAAATAAGCAAAAAAAGATAATCCCTAGGCACCAGGTAAAAAAGTATTTATCAAGCCTTCAAGATTTCAAAAGTTACTCTAGAGTTAGGAATCAAAGTAGTAAAATCCAGAGACAAATAAAAATCCTTACTTCAGTCAGTACTCCTGCTCTCTACCCAAATACTTCCTCCACCTTAGTTTAGATGTTGTCATTTTACTCCCTCTATTCCTTTTTATCACTAAGATTTTGATACATAGCCTACAAAAATTAAGGTAAAAATCTAACTAAATAGGAGCCAGCATTGTAGTACTGTGAATTAAGTTGCTGCCTACAATGCCAGCATTCCATATCTGAGTCCCGGCTTGAGATGGGCTATTTAGCTTCCAATGCAGCTCCCTGACAACATGCCTAGGAAGACAGCAAAAGATGATCCAAGTGCTTCGGCCCCTACCACCCACATAGGAAACCCAGACAGAGCTCCAGGTTACTGGCTTCAGCCTGGACCAGCCCAGAAATTGAGATCATTTGGAGAGTGAACAAGCAGATGTTAGAGCTCTAGCCATCTTTCTGTGTCATTCTACCTTTCAAATAAATAAAACAAATCCTTTATTAAAAAAAAAAAAGACTAACAGTTAAGTGCCTCTGCATGTGTTCAAAGAAATCACTACACTCAGAGAGCTATTAAAATCTGTAACTCAGCCGGCGCCGCGGCTCAACAGGCTAATCCTCCATCTTCCGGCGCCGGCACACCGGGTTCTAGTCCCAGTCGGGGCACCGGATTCTGTCCCGGTTGCCCCTCTTCCAGGCCAGCTCTCTGCTATGGCCTGGGAGTGCAGTGGAGGATGGCCCAAGTGTTTGGGCCCTGCACCTGCATGGCAGACCAGGAGAAGCACCTGGCTCCTGCCTTCGGGTCAGCATGGTGCGCCGGCCGCAGCGCGCAAGTCGCGGCGGCCAACGGAGGGTGAACCAACAGCAAAGGAAGACCTTTCTCTCTGTCTCTCTCTCTCACTGTCCACTCTGCCTGTCAAAAAAAAAAAAAAAAAGAAAGAAAAAAAAGAAAAAGAAAATCTGTAACTCAATTCCCTTGTCCTAGTCTTAGAATTTCACACAACATGATCATAAAGAAAATAGTTTTTAACAATAACCACAACAAACAAGATTAAGCCCAGGAGGTTGCCAAGGAGACCTTACCTATTTCCTTCTCACTTTCAAATGCTGTTATGGGGCGAATATCCTCGTTTACTTCATGTTCTTCAAAAACCACTTCGGGCTCAGTTATATATTTAGCAGTAGGAGAAGATGCCATTTTCTTTCCCTTATGAGAGCCAACGTGTGTTCGAACTTCATTCCTTCTGCTTGGAAATATCTCTATATACCTTTCAAAGCAAACATGAACAGCCATGAGTAACACAAAGTAACTTTACATTGAAGGCATTTAAAACAAACATGTATATATATTTCCAACAGCTTAAGAAACACAGGTTCCCAAAGACAGGGAGGAAAGTAAGAACAGTTATAGACATTAAGTCCATGAGAGTAGGTCATTGTTGAAGTTTCCTTCAAATGCACTCTTCTAAAGATTTACTTATTTTATTTTTTGAAAGGCAGAGTTACAGAAAGGCAGAGGTAGAGAGAGTAAGTGAGAGAGGTCTTCCATCCAACGGTTCACTCCCCAGATGGCACAATGGCCGGAGCTGTGCCGATTCAAAGCTAGGAGCCAGGAGCTTCTTTCAGGTCTCCCACGTGGGTACAGGGGCCCAAGCACTTGGGGCCATCTTCTACTGCTTTCCCAGGCCATAGCAGAGAGCTAGATAGAAAGTTGAGACGCTGGGACTTGAACTGGGACCCATATGGGATGCTGGCACTGTAGGCAGTGGCTTTACTCACTACGCCACAGCACCGGCCCCTCAAATGCATTTTAATAGTATTTTTTTTAATTGTTTTGCTTCATGTGAACAACTATGCTAAGGCTAATTGTGTGCAAAGGACAGCATCTGGCAAGAAGGGTGTCCACACACACACACACACTCGCCCCTTAACAATCTCCAGGAGCCTTGCAATTTCATCTTGCCAAAACTGGTCCTATCTTGTAAGACACAAAGTCACAGTGTGAGAAGAGCTAACTCCCCCGAAAGCTTCAGTATGAAGCTAAAGAGAATTCAAAAATTGTCAATTCTGATTGGCTACCATGGCGACAATGGGACTATTAAGTCCAAGCATCTGGTTTTTTCTCAACACTGCTTTTCCAAACTAAGTTATTAAAAGTAAATTGTAAAAATCATTTATATTGGGGCCAGCACTGTGGTATAGTAGGTTAAGCCTCCACCTAAGGCAGTGACATCCCATATGGGCACCACTTCATGCCCTGGCTGCTCCACTTCCAATTCAGCTCTCTGCTATGGCCTGGGAAAGCAGTGGAAGATGGCCCAAGTGCTTGGGCCCCTGCACCCATGTGGGAGACCTGGAAGAAACTCCTGGCTCCTATCTTCGGATGGGCCCAGCTCTTGGCCATTGCAGCCATCTGGGGAGTGAACAGCAAATGGAAGACCTTTCTATCTCTCCCTCTATCTGTAAATCTGCCTCTCAAATAAATAAATAAGTAAATAAAATCTTTAAAAAATTTTGTATTTACAGAATTTATATAAAGATTAAATGAGCACTACTTCTTTTTTTGTGTGACAAAACAAGTTTTAATTGATATGAACTCCACTGCCAAAGAGAACAAATTATTTTTAACTATATCGTCCAAGAGAAAGAGAAACAACAGTGTGACTAGAAGTCCAGGAACTAAAGGATCTTTGAGGAGAGAAAAAGGAAAAAAATACATCATTCAAGATGAAGTAAAAGGGATCAGCAACCACCGTAAACTATTCAGGGCCCAGGAGTAGATGGAACAGAGGCTGTATATATTTGCATTGTAAATAATGTACAACATACGAACTTAAAAATCTATAATTAGGGGCCAACGCCTGTGACACACTGTGGTAAAGCCACAGCCTACAGCAGTAGCATCACATGTGGGCACCAGTTCAAGTTCCGGCTGCTCCACTATCAATTTAGCTTCCTGCTAATTCACCTGGGAAAGCAGAGGATGGCCCAAATACTTGGGCTCCTGCACCCACGTGGGATACCTGGAAGAAGCTCCTGGCTTCAGCCTGGCCCAGCCCTGGCCATTGTAGCCATTTGAGTGAACCAGTGGATGGAAGATCTCTCTCTCTCTCTCTCTCTGTCACTCTTTCTAACTCTGCCTTTCCAATTAATAAATAAATCTTTAAAAAGAAATCTATAAGCCGGCGCCGCGGCTCACTAGGCTAATCCTCCGCCTTGCGGCGCCAGCACACCGGGTTCTAGTCCCGGTCGGGGCACCGGATTCTGTCCCGGTTGCCCCTCTTCCAGGCCAGCTCTCTGCTATGGCCAGGGAGTGCAGTGGAGGATGGCCCAAGTGCTTGGACCCTGCACCCGCATGGGAGACCAGGATAAGCCCCTGGCTCCTGCCATCGGATCAGCGCGCTGTGCCGGCCGCAGCGCGCCAACCGCGGTGGCCATCGGAGGGTGAACCAACGGCAAAAGGAAGACCTTTCTCTCTGTCTCTCTCTCTCTCACTGTCCACTCTGCCTGTCAAAAAAAAAAAAAAATTAAAAAAGAAATCTATAATTAAAACCTAGTGAATTGGGGCCGGCGCTGTGGCACAGAGAGTTAACGCCCTGGCCTGAAGCGCCAGCATCTCATATGGGCACCAGTTCGAGACCTGGCTGCTCCACTTCCGATCCAGCTCTCTGCTATGGCCTGGTATAGCAATAGAAGATGGCCCAAGTCTTTGGGCCCCTGCACCCGTGTGGGAGACCCAGAAGAAGCACCCGTGTGGGAGACCCAGAATAAGCTTCTGACTCCTGATTGGCGCAGCTCCAGCCGTTGCGGCCACTTGGGGAGTGATCCAGCGGATGGAAGACTTCTTTCTCTCTCTGCCTCTCCTCTAACTCTGACTTTCAAATAAAAATAAGTAAATCTTAAAAAAAAAAAAAAAAAAAAAAAAAACAACTAGTGAATTAATCTAGTGAAAACCATCCACACAGCACAATGTAGGCAAATATGTTTAAAAATATTTTAATAAACACATTCAAAATATGCAGACAGGGAATGTGAGAAGGGAATTATTTAACAGTGTAAAATTACTATGCATAAATTTAAAGACATCTAATTCCTAATTTTAAAGTCCTATTTAAATATTGCTTCAAATACATTTTAAAGGTCAAGAGATATGCATTAAACCAAGTTGCAGGTTTTGAATTCTGTTTGAAAACACATCAGCAAACAGAAAACCATTCCAAATGAAAAATGATCGGTGCACTACTTCTCAAAAGACCTTTGAGGGGCTGGCACTGTGGCATAGCAGGTAAAGCTACTGCCTGCAGTGCTGGCAAGCTACATGGGCACCAGTTCCAGTACCGGCTGCTCCACTTCTGATCCAGCTCTCTGCTGTGGCCTGGGAAAGCAGTAGAAGATGGCCTAAGTCCTTGGTCCCCTGCACCTGTGTGGGAGACCTGGAAGAAGCTCATGGCACCAGCCCCTTTAAGTCTGTCTCTCAAATAAATAGAAATAAAATACAAAGAATGACTTATGAATTTTTTTAACTTCAAAGGAGCTAAGTAAAAGGCCAGAAAGCATCAAAACAATGATTAAAAGTTGACATTTTTTATTATATCTCAAACTAAAGTTGAAACTCAAACCACCTATCAATATGTGCATCCTGACGGATGTGAGCATGAGACGTAGCACAAGACAGTTGACCAATTTCTTCAAAAGTCAATTGCAAATTGAGAGTAAATAAAGGAGAAGGATATTTGCTCTAGTTTATAGGAGAATCAGGGACAATAATCAAATGCAATGTGTAAACTCTGAATTCTAAACCAACTGCAAAAAATACTTTTGGTACATGTGGGAAAGGATCATTACAGACTCTTATTAAGTAACTGCTGATTTTTCAGATGTGGTAATATAGTAATTATGTCAGAAAATGTAATTTTAATATGCATACTGGGGACCGGCACTGTGGCATAGTGGGTAAAGCCGCCGCCTGCATGCCGGCATCCAATATGGGCAACTGGTTCAAGTCCTGACTGCTCTACTTCCTATACAGCTCTCTGCTATGGCCTGAGAAAGCAGCAGCAGATGGCCCAAGTCCTTGGGCCCCTGCATCCACGTGGGAGACCCAGAAAAAGTTCTCATGTCCTGGCTTCTGATCAGAGCAGCTCTGGCCATTGCGGCCAATTGGGAAGTGAACCAGCGGATGGAAAACCTCCCTCTGCTTCTCCTCTCTCTGTGTAACTCTGACTTTCCAAATAAATAAATAAATCTTTAAAAAAAAATGCATACATACAAAAATGAGACAAATATAACAGACGTTAATAATTTGTTACTACAAGTGACAGAAATTTAATGCCTTATCATCTTCTTCTCACTACTTTTCTGCATTTGGGTAATTTTTTTTTTTTTTTTTTTTTTTTATTTTTGACAGGCAGAGTGGACAGTGAGAGAGAGACAGAGAGAAAGGTCTTCCTTTTGCCGTTGGTTCACCCTCCAATGGCCGCCGCGGTAGCGCGCTGCGGCCGGCGCACCGCGCTGATCCGATGGCAGGAGCCAGGTGCTTCTTCTGGTCTCCCATGGGGTGCAGGGCCCAAGTACTTGGGCCATCCTCCACTGCACTCCCTGGCCACAGCAGAGAGCTGGCCTGGAAGAGGGGCAACCGGGACAGGATCGGTGCCCCGACCGGGACTAGAACCCGGTGTGCCGGCGCCGCAAGGCGGAGGATTAGCCTAGTGAGCCGCGTTTGGGTAATTTTACAGTCATATTATAGTCCATGTATCAAACTGACCTGATGTGCAAAACTTCTGCCATCGAAAAACATTATCTACTCACCGGTTACCAATTTCTTCCCTGTGTTTCAACAGGGCTTGGTTGGCCATCTCGGGTTCTTCAAACTGCACATAGGCCTCTCCTGTTTTTCTTCTCCCTCTGTAGTCCATCACAAAAGTAATGTCCACTATATTCAGACCTAGGACCCCAAAATTATTGCAAATTAGTGCTGCTAACAGGACTTTTTGTATCCTTAGAACACAATTACTCACTAATACAATCTATATGCTGTTCTGCAAGTCCCAAAGTTTGAATATTGTGCAGCCAAAAGTGTTAACACATTTTAATATCTGTATTTACAAAATATCTAGGGTCCAAGCAGCCCCTCTAAAACACACACTGTCCACCCTTCACTTTTTGAGGTCATGCATTGCCTAACGACTCCATCAACAACACAGCATACACACAACAGTGGTCCCATAGGATTATGCTGCCTAGTGACTCTGCAGCCTTGTTATTTGGTGTAAACACACTACTCTATGATGTTCATACAGCAAAGAAGGCACCCAACCACACCTTTCTCAGAATGTATCCCATCATTAAGCAATGCATCACTCTAGGGGGTACTTCAAAAAGTTCATTGAAGAACGAATTAAAATTTGATTTTGATGCGAAAACCTTTTTAAATCCATGTGTTCTTCAAAAAATTCATGAGAAATGCATTACTGTGAAAAAACTATGCATGGGTTTCATTTTTTTTTTTGCACCAATATAGGCTTATCTTCTATTTCCATTTTTCCATGAACCTTTTGAAGTACCCTAAATAGAGATCTAGGCTAACATTATTACAACTAATTATGGTGTATATTTTACAGCTAGGAATTAGATAATGCTTTAAAATCATACAAGTTGTTACTGCCTCAAATATGGCCACTATTACAAGACAATATTTTCTTCAATAGTGAAATCACTTCAAAATTTAACAATCCCTAAAGACCTGCCTGACAGAATAAAATACAGAAGGAGATAATGGAGGGAAATGGGGGGAAAATGATACCCAAACACGATATAAATTAAAAGCACCTGCAAAGAAGTCTACAATGTCTTTCTCATTGCAACTATAAGGAAGTCCTCGCAAACGAACCACGCCATCATTTACCACAGGTGAAGATTTGACCTGTAGGCTCTTCATTAAGGCATCCACATCTTCATTGTTTATCTCATATACTGCAAAGAAAAGCACAAATTGGATACAAAGTTCACAAAACAAAGGAAGAGGCCAGCCAGTTTTTTTAAAAATCAAATATTACCACTTGGTGAATCATCCAAGAATTCAAAAAACTGTTTTCAGCTTTATTACTTCTCATGGGAAAATGATTGACATTTATTGAATACATAAACATGCGCCAGGCATAACTCATTTAATCCTCTCGACTCTTTAAACAATTTTTACTTTGGGGCCAACACCGTAGCACAGTAGGCTAAGCCTCCACCCTCATCCCATATGGGAGCCAATTCATGTCCAGGCTTCTCCTCTTCCGATCCAAGCTCTCTGCTTATGGCCTGGGAAAACAGTGGAAGATGGCCCAAGTGCTTGGACCCCTGCACCTGCATGGGAGACTCGGAAGAAGCTCTTAGCGCCCAGCTTCAATCAACTCAGCTCTGGCTGTTTTGGCCATTTGGGGAGTGAACCAGTGGATGGATGACTTTTCTCTCCATCTCTCCCTCTCTCTGTCTGTAACTCTACCTCTCAAATAAATAAACAAAATATTTTTTAAAAATTACTTATTTATTTTCACTTTATTTTAAAGGCAGAGAAGAAGTGAGGGAGAGAGAGATTACTCATCTGCTGATTCACTCCACCAATGCCTGCAACAGCCAGGCTTGGCCTGGCCAACAAAGTCAGGAGCCTAGAATTTAATCCAGGTCTCCCATATGGGCGGCAGGGACCCAAGTACTTGAGCTGTTATCACCTGCTGCCGCTCAAGGTGTGCATCAGCAGGAAGCTGTACCAGAAGTAGTGGAGCAAGAACTTGCACTCAGGCACTCTAACAGGGATGCAGGTGCTCCAAGCAATGTGTTAACTGCAGTGTAAAACGCCCACCGCTAACCCACTCAATTTTTAACACAAACTTGGTCAACATCTTCATTTTATAGATCAGAGACTGAGATTATCACACTGCTTCATTTTCACAGACTATAAAATATCACATTCAAAGCATCTAACTACTTCACTATTGTCAGGGAGCATAGGAAAACGTCCCTGAGAAGTGTACAACCTAAAGCAAGAATCTTCAGAAGCCAGCAGCTCGCTTCACATACCTTCCACGTACCGCTGCCCCATGTACATGCGGTGCTTCTCTAAGGCCTTCTGCACATCTTGCTCTGACTCCATTTCAATTAAGGCATCACCCCTTCGTTTCCCATCTCTATTTAAGAGGAAGTGTATTCCATTCTCGCCATTGCGGATTCTGCAGTCTAAAAATATTTAAATCAAATCAATTAAAAGCAAAATTTCAGTTCAATTACCCAAGTGGCTAGAATGCAATTTTCCAGAAACAGCAGAAACCACATTTTTTTATGCCTGTCAGATCCCTTATACAACTCCCCTCTCTGAAGCCATCCAAATGTTAATCAGGTGGTAATCTCTATAAGGTTGCAAGCAGCCAGGATAAGTAAGCCCTGACACACAGGCTCAGGATCTCCCGGCCGGCAAATGGCAAGTCAGACTAGGCCCAACACCAAATGCATGATGTCCACTCCAGTGTTCCCATGTCAGTTTCAAATCACTTACAGGCATTAATATGTGGTTGGGTTGATGCATGAGGGTCTTAAAATCACATCCATAGGCCTCTAAAAACATCTCCTATAAGAATATTTTTGCTACCATAATTTTACTTTTCACACTTTTGATAATGAAGGAAAGACTTCCCCATACCGCACACCTCTTACAATGGGAGTAAGGCAAAGATGTAAGTGGCAAGCAGCTTCATAAAATGCTTGACCTACATAATCCTCTGCACGTTATGGCAGTTAATACATTACACTCTTCCACACATTTTATGGTGGCACCTTCTAAAAGCCTCTGAACAGAAAAATTGAGAGTCAGATGTAGAAACTAAATACACAAACCACAGATTATAAAATCTCCCAAATACGTTACTAAACGATGTCTATCACTTGATACCAAGTGACCTTGTATTCTAAATGGATGTTCTACATAAAGAGCTACTCTTAATCCACTATTTCCATGAACAGGTTTGCTTTTTGATATGTTAATATTAAAACTTCAGAGAAAACTGGTTTCATATCACAGTTTTAACATGAAATACTGTACCACAAAGTTAAAAAAGCAAGCATATACAGGCCACAGATGATACATACACACAGTGTCACTTGGTCTGACTACAGAAGAGCCAACATAAAACTCTTCCCAACCATCAGAGAAACTGTCTCCAGCATACCTGACTGCAGAGCTTGCAGGACTACCTGTTACTCACACGAATTGACAGAATTGAAATGTACCTGAGAAAAAGTTAAGCACATCTTCCACAGTGCACGACCAGGGCAATCCTTGAGCTCGAATGAGAAAAACATCATCCACTTCCTCTCCTATCTTGGATGGGGCCAATTCATACTCAGGGAGTGGCGGAAGGTCTTCCAGGTAGGTAGTTTTGGACTCCTTCCAAGAGAAATGAAGATAGGTAAAAGTATTTCCTGGACAGCCCACTCAGAAAATGTTTATTTCTACAAACTAATGCGTTAGATGACAGTAATATTTCAGATGCAAAAAGCTTCACAAAGTCAACATGTCCTGTTTAGGCACCAAATGTACACCCTAAAGCAAGAAGCAGGCATAGCCTTCTGCTTTGGCAGGCCATATATTTTAAAATGCATCAGCCCCAAATTATACCTAGTAATGTTTTAATTAAAGTAGTACAAGATGCATCCCTTCAACCTGACCAACATTTGAGTGCCCCTTACACTCAATGCAAGGGATACTCTCCTCTCAGAGACATTATCTCTTTTTTGTAAATATCTATCTATTTATTTATTTATTTATTTGAAAGGCAGAGTTACAGAGAGGCAGAGAGAGAGAGAGAGAGAGAGAGACTTCCATCCGGGGGTTCACTCCCCAGATGGCTGCAACAGCTGGAGCTGGGGCAAACTAAAGCCAGGAACCAGGAGATTCTTCTGGGTCTTCCATGTGGGCGTAGGGGCCCAAGGAGCTGAGCTGGATGAAAAATGGAGCAGCCAAGGACTCCAACTGGCATCCATATGGGATGCCAGCACTGCAGGCGGTGCCCGCTAGCCACATCACAGGCCCCGAGATTATTATCTTGAATCAGACAAGCATAGATGTTTCAAGTGCTATACTTAAGATACAAAATATTAAAGAATTCAAAACAGAGCACTAACAGAAGAATCAAGAGGTGATACAGGGATATAGAAAAGGGCATTACAGTTTGAGAGGTGGAGACAAAAAGTAATATGAACAAAGGCCCATTTGGAAAACAGCAAACTACTCCCATTTGTCCCAACTGTAGAGGACACTCAGGAACCACAGAAAATGAGCTGGCAAAAGGATCTGGTAGGATGCAGCAGCAGGCCTTGACCCCTGGGCTCCACGTGTGCCCTTCACTGGGCAGGCAAAGGGACGTTAATAAAAGACGTGGAGCAGTGGGTAAATCCAGGCCGCAGGACGCCTTGGAAAGATTAATCTGTCAGCTGGCACGCCAGACAAGTGAACAAGAAGCCCACAGCAAGCAACAGTGCGAGGCGACAGGAGCTGAAGACGCCCCTAAAGACCTCCGTGTTCTAAGACTAAGCCACAACTGGAATTTAATAACGCATCAGGTACTGGAACAGCAACGTGGGGCGACAAACCAGGTTTTCGGAGACACCTGCGTACCATCCATCCTTTCATGAAGATTGGGCTCTAATTTTAAGGGAGTCAAGGATAAATGGGAGCATGGTGTGTAACACACACAGTACTAGTATATGCTCAACAGATTCTGTCGCTGTAGTCAATTTTACAGAAGAAAATACATCAATCCAGAGAAGCCCTAGTGCTCAAAGGCTCACTGGAGATGGGCTGTTTGTTTTAGAGCAACTTTCCCCCATTTCGCCAGCGTTCCAAAAAGCACCGCAGCAGAAAAGTATTGGGCCAGGATTCAAATCAATTAGCTCAGCCCCTGGCAGACAGCAGCCATGCTGTTTCACCTCCCAGTTTCCATAAATCCAAGCAGCACAAACTGAATTCAGACAAACATCCGGGGCCAGGGAGTCCAAAAGTGTGCATGCCACTTCTCAGACGCCACAGAACAAGCAGAGGCGGACGCTGCACACAGCAGGCGCAAAATATGTGCAATCAGAAAAAAATTTAAAAAAAAAAAAACGGTGGACTCACTTTGGAGACCCCAAATTGCGGCCTCGACCCTGGAGGCCCACTCCCCGCAGTCTCTCCTCCGCCCCCAGTACCGCACACTGTCCCGACTGCTCTCCCCGCGGGAGGCGCCCCGCAGTGCTAAAGGCCCTCGTGTCAAAGGAGCGGAGTTCCAGAGGTGACCTTCAGTGCACTGGGGCAGCCCGCCTCGGCCCGAGGAGGCGAGCGAGCAGGGCGCGCCGGGCTCCAGGCTCCATCCCCGCACGAACCCTGCCGGCGGCGGCTGCCCGCGCGGCGCCCAGGGACGCCCGGGCCTAGCGCGGCGGCTGCACGGCGGCTCCCAGCCCCGCGCCGGGTCCGGCCTCCCAACTTCACAGCCGGCGGGTGGACGGCGACGGGGATGCGGGGAGCGGGTGTCAGCAGCCTCACGACACCTACCATGGGCCCGGCGGGACACAAGGCCTCAACATGCACCCCGGTCCCACGTACACTGCCCAACCGACCAGAGACTCCGGGGGCGCGCAAAACCAGGAGAAAATCGCAGGCCTGGAAGAGCGGCCCTTGTTCCCCGGGCCCAATAGGAGCAGGGAGCGGACCGGGGGGCGGGGGTGCACGGCGCGTGCCGCGGATCCCCGGGCGCGCGCATGCGCGCCGCCGCCGCCGCCGGGATGGGGGGGTCCCGCGCGCGGCCCCGCGCGGCGCCCACGTACCTGGCTGTAGCCCCGCGCCGGGCCCGCGGCCGCCGCCAGCGACTGCGGCAGCAGAGGGGCGCGCAGGGCCGGGTAGGAGGCGGCGGCCGCGGCTGCGGCGGAGGTGGCGGCGGGCGGAGGGCCCGCCAGCCTCCCGGCGGGCGCAGGCCCGAGCTGGAGGCCGCGCGTCTGGGAGGCGGCGGCCGCGGCGGCCCCGAGCAGCAGCAGCAGGCGGCGGCGGCCCGAGACGCCGGAGGGGAAGGAGCCGGCGGCGGAGTAGAAGGGCAGGCAGGCGGCGCCGGTGCGCCGGCAACTGCTGCAGTTGCAGCCGCAGCCCCGGAGCAGCGCCCCGAGCACCCAGCGCGTCCCGGCCATGGACTCCGGCGGCGGCGCGGGGCCTGGAGGCGGCTGCCGCTGCAGCGCGAGCGGAGGGGAAGCGGACTCCAGGGCCGGGGAGGGGACGCCGGGCACATGCGCCGCCGGCACCGGGGGCAGCGGCGAGTCGCGAGGAGGCGGAGGAGCGCGCCGCTCCGCCCGGTCTCCGCCCTCGGGGCGGGGCCGCCCGCGGGTCGGGCGGGGCCGGGGCCGCCCCTCAGCCGGAGGGGAAACTGAGGCCTCGCGGCGAGGGGGCGAGGCTGTCCGGGCTGTGAGGGGCCCCGGAACGCGTGACGTGAGGAGCCGTGATCGCCCGGTTGTAAACAGACGGGAAAACGTCGGAGGAGGTTTGGTCACCACAAGCCTGAGAGAACTCTGCTCCAAGGTGCGCTGTATACTTAAGCTGATAGTGAACACAGAGCGCCTCCCCTCATGAGAGTGCATTCGCGGGCGGACACGTAGGGATCTGCACCAAATAAATAGTGACTGCTTCAGCGTTTTCCTTCCTTTTGTTGCCAGGACCTGTCAAAGATAAGTGGGCGAAAGGGAGTTCTTAGGATCAAAAGGAAAGGCTAATTTTAAAAAACTTTATTATGGAAAATATCGTAGGAATGTATACATCACACGAACTTCTAGAACGTGTGGATGGATTATCAACAGTTTTCTTCTTTAAAAAAGGTGTATTTATGGGGCCGGTGCTGTGGCCCAGCGCGTTAAGGAGCGACCACAAGCCCTGTAATTCCATATAGGAGACTGTTCCAGTCCCAGCTGCTCCACTCCCTGCTGAACACGCCAGGGAAAGCAGTAGGAGGTGCCCCTGCACCCACGTGGGAGACCCAGAGGAAGCTCCTGGCTCCTGCCTCCCGCCTGACCTAGCTCAGGTTATAGCGATTTGAGAAGTGAACCAGCGAATAAAAGATCTCTCTCTCCTTCTCCTTCAGTAACTCTGACTCTCAAATAAATAAATCAATCTTTAAAAAGGAAAAAGGATGAGTGTAACAAATAATAGTGCAAAACCTTAAAAAAAATTTATTTGAAAGGCAAAGTGATAAAGAGAGGGAGAGAGCTATCTTGCACTTCTTGGTTCACTACCCAAATGGCTGCAACAGCCAGGTCAGGGGCAGGCTGAAGCTGGGAGCCAGGATCTCCACCCTGGTCTCCCACATGGGTGCCAGGAACCCAAGCACTCGGGCTCAGTTCACACACTACCTTCCCAGGAGCATTAGCAGGAAGCTGGATTGGAAGCAGAGCAGTAGGGGACTTGAACTTCTGATATGGAGCTCCACAAAGCTGGCCCATCAACATGTTTCAGTATTGTTCCATCTACTACTGTCACCTCCAGAACCTTATTTTGTTTGCTAAAATATATAAAAGCAAAGTATGATCTTCCCAGTCATTCATCCTAACCTGACAAGGTCTTAAACAGAAAAACACAACACTGACAGGTTGCATTTTGTGGGGTTTTTAGATATTTTAGGTTATTGCACTTTAACTTGTTTACCTTGGACTACCTTTAGGTTAGGAAAACTCAGTACTTCTCAAGAAAACTTTTCTTCTCCCAAAAAGCAAAGAACAAGAAAAGATGTGACGAGTTCAACTCTGTGAACCTGAAGTATCAGCAAGGCAGGCATCCAGCAGAGTAGTTAAGATGCCACTTGGGATGCCTGCATCCCTGAACAGTCCCTGGGTTTCAGTCCCAACTCCGTTCCTGATTCCGGCTTCTCGCTAATGCACACACATGGGAACAACAGGTGATGGCTCAGGTATTTGGAACCTGACAACCCCATGAAAACCTGGATTGAGTCACCGGTTCCTGGCTTTGGCCTGGGCTGGCTCCAGCTGATGTGAGCATTTGGGGAATGAACCAACAGATGAAAGATCTCTGTCTCTGTTCCTCTCCAAACCTTTCAAATAGAAATAAATTTAAAAGACTTATTATTATTTATTTGAAAGAATTAGAGACAGGAGAGAGCTTCCATCTGCTGGTTCACTCCTCAAATGGCTGCAATGGCCAGGGCTGGGCCAGGGAGTTTCTTCCGGGTCTGCACGTGGGTGCAGGGGCCCAAGAAGTTGAGCCATCTTCTGCTGCTTTTCCCAGACCAGTAACAGGGAGCTGGATGGGAAGTGGAACAGCTGGGACAGGAACCAGCGCTCATATATGGGATGCTGGTATTATAGGCAGTGGCTTTACCAGCTCTGCCACAACACCAGCACCAGTAAATGTTATTTTAAAATCAAGTAACTGTAAACACCACTTTTTAGTGCTAGTTATTTAACTTTTAATTATGGAAGTAAAACTGTTGGTCAAAAGCCTATATTGAAAGACTTAAAACTTTTACTTACTTATATTTGAAAGAGAGAGAAACAGATACAGTCGATACAGAGAGCCCAAATACCCAAAACAGTGAGTACTAGGCCAGGCTGAAGCCAGGAGCCAGGAACTCCATCCAAGTCTCCGCTTTGAGTGATGGGGGTGCAAGTACTTGAAGCACCATCTGCTGCCTCCAAGATTGGAAGCAAGGTCAGAAGTAGAGGCAGGGGGGCTGGCGCTGTGGCATAGCAGATAAAGCTGCCCCCTACAGTGCTGGCATCCCATATGGGTACCGATTCGCGTCCCAAATGCTTCTGATTCAGCTCTCTGCTATGGCCTGGGAAAGCAGTAGATGATGGCCCAAGTCCTTGGGCACCTGCACCCACATGGGAGACCCAGAAGAAGCTCCTGGCTTCAGATCGGCGCAGCTCCAATCGTTGGTAGTCATCTGGGGAGTGAACCAGCAGATGGAAGACTCTCTCTCTCTCTCTCTGCCTCTGCTGCTCTGTAACTCTGCCTTTCAAATAAATAAATAAATCTTTAAAAAACAAACAAACAAAAAGAAGTAGAAGCAGGGGTAGATCCCAGGTACTCTGATATGGGCTATAGATAACCCATGACCACAGTGCCCACCCTCCAAGCTGTGGCTTAACCATGTGAGAGGGATCAGCCCTCAGAGACTGTTTGGGACTAAGATGGTAAAACTGGAGATGGATGAAGAGAAGGGGGAAGATTTGAGAGACTGGAGGTAGAATTAACAGAACTGAAGGATTGACAGGGTATTGTGTTCTGTTGTTCCATTGTTACTATATTTGGAATTGTGTGGGTGAGGATGATTTTATGTCCCTGGGAAAGTTTAAATTAAATATAGATATATTACAAGCAAGCAAGTGTTGAATTCATGCTGTTGAGATAGAGATGTCTGACCTACAACTATTAATTTGAGAACTGTCAGTATAAATGAAGCTACTGGTGTGGATAAGGTTGCCTAGGACCAAGTTTGGAGTGAAAACAGAAGTCTAGAAACCAGACTTGTAGTACTTGAACATTTACTGTCACATACAGAAAAATGAACCTGCAAGGAGAGAGATAAGAGGAAGAGAGATTAAAAGGAAAATTAAGAGAAGCCAACAGCATGTTTCTGGAAGAGGGAATAATAAAAGTGTCACCTACTTAGAAGGATCAATACTTCATCAATTCTTCAAGTGAAATGAGAACAGGCAGAAACATCTTGGATTTAGTGATGTAGGGAGGCTTCAGAAACCTTATCCATAGCTGTGTAGGGTAGTGATAGTAGATACCAGAGTAAAGCAAAGGGTGAAAAAATGGGGATGGAAGGGCAAAGTTTGATTTTGTGGGTGAAGAAAGGGATAGAGCATAAGGCAGTATAGGTCGAAAGTGGGTTTTGTTTTGCTTTGTTTGGATTAAATTTGGTGAGATTAGAATATGTTGAAGTGGTGCTGGGAAAGACTAAGTAACCAGGAGAAAAATAGGCATAATCAATGTGTGGTTTCCTAGAAAGTAAAAGAGGCCAGGCACCAAAGCACAGATGCTGAGAGTAGCTTTAAATAGGAGAGAGTTCTCCACTTTTTGTATAATAAAGGAATCCTACAACATTGTTCTTCTGGTATGGCCTTTTGGCCCATGTATAAGCATATACAGGGTAGTACAGGCAGATTATCAGAATAATTTTCTGACAATTTCTGAGTTTAAATTGGGGTAAGCACTCTAGATTTAAGGTAGTGTGAGGAAAAGAAAAAAAAGTTCTATTCCATCCCTAGGGAAAAATGTTCAAAGGAAGTCTTCATAGCTCTAAAGAGCACGTTAGTTAGCTGGGAGAGGAGCTGGAAGTGGATAATTATTCTGATTACGAATCAATAAATGAAGGAACTCATTTTATTGTCTGTGCCCCTCAATTCTTAGAAGTGAACATACTTCCCTTCTGATATGCAATGAAGTTGAGCCAATCTCCCAGGGTCCCACCCCAGAGCCTTCTTTGCATTTGAAAGAAGTCAAAAATCATGAGCCATGGATGTCAATAAGCCTAGGGTGGCAAAAGGAAAAGGAATTGTAGTCAAGTACCATAAAGAAATGGTGCCCATTTGTGTAACCTGTGATTAAGGTGCTATTTGTCATCCAAGATTAAAGGAAGAACTTTATTAGGTTGGGTAGATGCTAGAGAATTTCAGGAATTGAGGCTACCAGTTATTTCCAAGGAAAAACAAAGAGATGCATTTTATCACCATGATCATTGCCTCATTCTTTTATCTGACAAGAAAAGCTGATACAGTAGGACCACAAACTCAAAGATTTGTTTTTGCTGCAATTATGTGTTTCTTAGGCTAGCTGTTGGCCTGTGTTCACTATTAGCAAGTCCATGCTAACCAAATCTTGTGTTTATCCCTTAGATTATTTTTGGAAAACTCTCTATGAAGGAATAAAACAGACCTGTTTATGACTCACACACAACAGACCAATACTCCTCTAAACACTTCTTCACTTGTTAAAACATGGCTCTGGAAAAGAGTAACTGAGTAGTTATTTAAATGAAATGTTCTGTCAAGAAATGGTAATTTCAACAAAAATTAAAAGTAAATATTTTATATTAATAGCACATTTCTTTCCTATGGCAAATGTTTAAAAATTAACAAGACTAGAAATGTAAACTGCATTCCTGAGCGAGTTCTCAGATACAATGTCAGCATGATCGTGAGAAAGAAGTATTCACTGCAGATAAGGCAGTCACAAAACCAAATGCTAAGATGATGCCCTCTACATGAAGGATGTTTAGCAACACTGGGGATATTTAGCAAGTGAAAAGGTGGGCTGTGGCATCTTCTGGCCATATCTACAAAGATAAGGCAGGAGAAGTAGTCACAGCAACTGGTTCTTTGTAGGAGGACAGAAGCTAGGAGGCAACTGGAGTTCAAAGCTTGGAACATCCATCGACACAAGAGTACAGCATAACAAAAAATGATTTGTTAACTAGGCATCTTTCTGATGAATTATCTCTTTTAAATAGGTAACACTTGAAAACAATGTTAAAAAAAAAAGTCAAACCATGCAAAATAATGCTACCCACATGCACACACAGCACACACACAGTAGAGCAAGCTGAATACAGGTTGCCTCCAGCCACTGTCCTCTCACTGTTCAGTTTTCCTCAGACAGGAACTAGTACCAGCTTTTTGTATCCTTTCAGTGGTGGTCTGTGCAGTCTCATCACTTTTAAATTTGGAAATTCTGCTGTACTCAGGATTTTGACAAGTTTTACACCTGTAGTGAAGGACCTTCTGAAGCCAGTGTGTACCTAAATTGAAAGCAAAAGGAAGCAAAACAGGCAAATGAGATTCTGTGTCGCAAAAGGACACCAGCACAAAAGGTATGACAGGAAAAGGTAAATCTGCTATATTTGGAAAAACGATTTCCCACCCCCCCCCTTTAACAACATGGTTAGGAAAAATGTAAGGCATCGGAGATCAGATACTTGATAAAATCCTGGCTTTGTCACTGTCTAGCTATGTGACACTGGTCAAATTATTTTTAATCTCTCTGAGTTTTATTTTTCTAAGTTATAAAAATGGAGAAAATATTCACCACCACAAAGAGTAGTGATATACCTGGTACACAGGAAGAACCTAATAAGCAGTGACTATTACTTCTTAGCTGTGTTTAAAGGAAATTTTCAAGGTTGTCTTCATCTGTGTTTCTTCCCTCTGATGCCACCTCATTGTTTGTTTATAATCTATCATGATCCTAAAAGGGTCTAAGGTAGATTCCACCTCCGGAAAATAATTTTCCCTTGGAAACAAATTCTATGGGAAAAGAATATGTCAAGCTTAAGGTTAAGTTCTGTGAGGCCTGTTTGAGCCTCGAGTTTAGGGCAGGACTATGCCCTACTTGTCTGAAGGACATCAAAGGAATGTGGATCCTCATTCTGAAGAGATCTTGACAGTGCTTGTTTCTTATGTACTATATTTAGTCTGTTTCCCCTGTTGCATTTAAAATCTTTATATCAGGAGCAGGTGTTAGCTTGTATCCCACATCAGAGTACCTGAGTTGGAAACCTAGCTCCAGCTCCTGATTCAAGCCTCCTGCTGATGAAGACCCCGAGAGGCAGTGATGATGGCTCAAGAAATTGGGCTCCTGTACTCATTTTGGAGACCTGGATGTGTTCCATGCTCCTGGCTTTGGCCTGACCCAGTTCAGATGGTTGCAGGCATTTGGAGAGTAAACCAGCAGATAGAAACTCTGTCAAATACATAAATTTAAAAAATATATATATAGAGAGATGAAGATACGCGTGTGTAGATATGTACCTACACAGCTGACATTAATCAGTATGCAATAACTGTTTATTGAACTAAAACCAGAAGGCTGTTTTTATATGTAAATGTGTGTACATTAAGGAGTATGGGTATTGTCCTAATGCTGATTTATTAATAATATTTTTAATTGGTCAAGAAGAAACAAAAAGTGAAAAAAAGTCAATGGAAAAATGGGCATTGGATAAACCACTTTTTCAGTGAAAATGGAAACCTATATATTTTTAATAGATTTCCTGTGGATTTTTAATTTGATCTCATTGTAGCTTCCATTGAAAACAAATACTAGAGACTGCTAGAAGTACATATATGGCATCTAATGTATATTAAACTCACTTCAAGATTTATCATTTGTAGGGTGGCATTGGAAATGATTCACCTAGGGTGTAATTCCATTATCACTTATACTTAACTTACATGAAATTAATTATTCTGCTTACTAATATATTGATAAACTCTCAAGATTTTGGAATGAAGGGGTCAACTAAAATACAAAAGGCCTACCTTCTGTTTTTTTTTTTGTTTGTTTGTTTTCTTTAGAAGTATGGCACAGTTGGGGGTTTAATTTATTATAAGAACTATCCCTAGAAAAAGTCAGGAAAATGGTTGCATTCCCCACCATCACCCACTCCCATTCTATCTACTTCTAACACTTCATGGATATCCCCATTGATAATTTTTATGCTGAACCATATTTCAGTAGTGTACCCTCCCCTAATGTCATCTTTGTGATATTTTCACACAGGTTTTGTTGTTGTTTCTCCATTTTTACAATTTCTGTTGTTGACCATGTTGGCTAAGCATGAATCTGACCTCTTGCTTTATAATGTCATGGAGTTATGAGTCATTTATTCTGAGGGTCATTGATTCCAGAAATATTTATTATGAGTATATGCATTTTTTGTGCTAGATAATAGAGAACTAGATAAATGAAAGTATTCCCTATGTTCAAGTTTCTCAACCGTGAGGTTCTCCTAATAAGGAAAATGGGTTAAAAAAAATTGTGGGGCCATCGCTGTGGCTTAGTGGGCTAAGCCTCTGCCTGAGGCACTGGCATCCCACAGGGCACCAGTTCAACTCCCAGCTGCTCCACTTCTGATCCAGTTTCTGCTGTGGCCTGGGAGAGCAGTCCAGGATGACTCAGGTCCGTGGGCCCCTGTACCACATGGCAAACCCAGAAGAAGCTCTTGGCTCCTGGCTTTGGATGGGCTCAGCTTCAGCTATTGCAGCCATTTGGGGAGTGAACCAGCAGATGGAAGACTTCTCTGCCTCTGCCTCTCCGTAACTCTGCCTTTCAAATAAATAAATAAACAAATAAATCTTTTAAAAATTATAAATTTTTAAAAATTAAAAAAAAAACAATTACAACACATTATTCCTGCTATAATGGAGGAGTCTCAGGATACCACTGACCTTCAAAAGAGGGACTCTTACATTCTTAATGGATGAAAGGTGACTTAAAGAGTTAACTTCAAAGTTGGATCTTAAGAAAATCAATAAGGATTAATAAAGTGAAGGAGGGACTATTGTCCCACGTAGAATGAACAGTTTTTTCAAAATCCCACAGGCATAAGAGAACTTAGAGAATTCAGGGAACTACAAATGATTTGTGGCAGAACTACTAACATAATGGTATTTTGCAAAGGCTAATTCGAAATTAGATCACTAAAAAGCCTTATGCATGCATTTTAAGGAAGCTGAACTTTGGAAGAAGATGGGCTACCTATTCAGGTAGGAAAGTGATATAAATAGATTTACATTTAGAAATTCAATTCTGGCAATAGTTTGGAGGATTGACTGTAGGAAGGCAAGAAAGCCCAAGGTGGTTATGAGACTCATACAGTAATGCACAGGAGAAAAGCACAGGGCCTGGGCCAGAAGAGCAATCTCAAGAGCCGCTTCCGAGGCAGAGGCAGAGAAGTCTTCCATCTGCTGCCTACGGAACTCCTACTATCCTGAAAGGATCCTTTCCAAGTCTATTGGCAGCTCTGGCAGGTAAAGGTCAGACTGAAGCCACTAACAGAAACGCGTCAAAAGGGAAGGCTTCCATCCTACTGTCATAAACTGGGGAAATACTTGACCAAGAAACAAGCAAGCCAACAACTTTTGTTATTATTAGAGGATCGTAAAGTCTTTAGGACAGAAAAAAAGCATTAAAGATTATTGAAAGAATCCAAACGAATTTAATCCCCTTTACAATATCCCTGCCAGATGGAGAGGCAGACTGTGCTGAATAATTCCAGTGAGAGTAATCCTCTTCTTCCTTAAAAAACTCTCTCACTTGTGCTCCAACAAAACAAAACAAATCAAAAAGATAAAGAGCAAAAAAAGAAAAGGAGGAATTCCATGTAGGTGCCACTCCCGGCCTTTCCATGGGCTTCACTGGCACTCTCTTCCTGAAACTCCACTCTGTATAGCGATGCATAATTTATAGGTAGGGCAGACTTTATGGAAAGGTAAAAGGAAGCTATTCTCTAAGTAGTCATCCTGGAGCCAGGAAGCGAAGCTTCTCCCTGTACCACCCCCATGCAACGCTATCATAGAGTCTCCAATCCCGCCATTAGCATTTCTGAAGAAACAGCACATTAAACTAAGTCACATCAGGGTGTTAATGACATATCAGACAGATTTCATCCTGATGTTGGGGATCCTGGGAAGTGCAGCCCCATTAGTAAAGGAAGGAGCAGAGAAAAAGCCAGGCGATCCAGAAGTCCTTGTGGTCCACAGACCCAGAGGCTTGGTTAACTGTGGAAGAAGGGCCTGGAATTTGTTTAGAACACTGTTGCCAGGGCCCGTGCTGTGGCACAGTGGGTTAACGCCCTGGCCTGAGGCGCTGGCATCCCATATGTGCGCCAGTTCAAGACCTGGCTGCTCCTCTTCCGATCCAGCTCACTGCTATGGCCTGGGAAAGCAGTAGAAGACCTCTCTCTCTCTCTCTCTCTCTCTCTCTCTCTCTCTTTCTCTCTCTGCCTCTCCTCTCTCTGTGTAACTCTGACTTTCAAATAAATAAATAAATCTTTAAAAAAAAAAAAAAAAGAACACTGTTGCCAGGATTCCCCTTCACATTATGTTGTCTCAAATGGTCTGGGGTGGACTCCTAGGAGATTCTGACACACAGCTAAGCTTAGGAGTTTTTAACTGTGAAGTCACGTTAGAAAACAGACAGGGGCCAACTCTGTGGCACAGCAGGCAAAAGCTGCAGCCTGCAGTGCCAGCATTGCACATGGGCGCCGGTTCCAGTCCCAGCTGCTCCACTTCCGATCCAGCTCTCTGCTATGGCCTGGGAAAGCAGTAGAAGATGGCCCAAGAGCGTGGGCCCCTGTACCCACGTGAGAGACACAGAGGAAACTCCTGACTCCTGGCTTTGAATTGGCACAGCTCCAGTTGTTGCGGCCATCTAGGGAGTAAACCAGCAGATGGAAGACCTTGCTATCTTTCTGCCTCTGCCTCTGCCTCTCTGTAACTCTTTCAAATAAATAAATAAGTAAATCTTAAAAAAACAAAAAGAAAGAAAGAAAACAGAGTATCTCTAGAACCTGGAAACTAGCTGAGCTCTTGATACAAAGAGAAGAAGAAAAAAAGATATGTATATAGAGTTTGTAGTCTGGCCTGGGAACTGTATCAGTGAACAAATTAATATAAGGTGATGAATTCTGCATTAGTTATTTTTAGCATCACTGTTAATGAGAAAAGATAATGTAGTCTCACTGTGATGCAAGATAAAATATACAATATTACCCATTATATTCTAACTGAAAATGTTAACTTGAATGTGTATAAGTCTTCATGGGGCCAGCACTGTGGCACTGGAAGTTGAGCTGCCACCTACAACACCAGCATTCCAGGTGCTCCACTTCTGATCCATTCCCTGCCTGGGAAAGCAGCAGAAGATGGCCCAAGTACTTGGGCCCCTGCCACCCACATGAGAGACCTGGATGGAATTCTGGGCTCCTGGTTTCAGCCTGGCCCAGCCACAACTATTGCAGCCATTTGGGGAGTGAACCACCAGATAAAAATCTCTCTCTCTTTCCATTTCCCTCTGTAACTCTGCCTTTCAATAAATAGAATAAATCTCTAATAAAGAAATAAGTCTTGGGGCTGATGCTGTGGCAAAGCAGGTTAAGTAGCCACCTGCAGAGCATGGCATCCCATATGGGCACCAGTTTGAGTCCCAACTGCTCTGCTTCCGATCTTGCTCCCTGCTAATGTGCCTGGGAAAGAAGTGGAAGATAGCCCAGCTCCTTGGGCCCCTGTACTAGCATGGGAGACCCTGAAGAAGCTCCTGGCTCCTGGCTTCCAACAGGCCCAGCTCCAGCAGTCGCAGCCATTAGGGGAGTGAACCAGTAGATGGAAAGTCTCTCTCTCTCTCTCTCTCTCTCTCTCTCTCTCTGCCTCTGCCTCTCCCTCTCTCTAACTGCCTTTCAAGTAAAAATAAATACATCTTTTTAAAAAAATAAGTCTTTATATTGAACTTCTGGTTTACAGGAAATACAGGGATAGAAGAACAAACTGAATGACTTCCTGAGGAAGGCACTGGACAAATTCAGAATGGGGTGCTTTGTGCTGGATAGGTGATCTCTTTTAACAAGTCAATATTATGGAGATAAATGGGTGGAGCAGAATTCTAGATTTAGAGAAAATTAAATATCACTTCTTTACTCTCTCAAAATGGAATGTGGCCTCTTGTTTTGACTTAGAATAGACAGCAACTGTAGAGAATTCTAGAACACTCTATGTGAGCATCTATATCAGTACCATCTCACATGGGGACCACACAATGTGTGGCATCTTACACTAGTGCTTCTCAATATTGGCTCCTGCCCGGAACTTTCCTGTGTTGATGATTTGGTCTGTGTGTGCCCAGAAATAAGAGGAGGTGGCCCTTCATCTTGCAGAACTTTGGTCAAGAGGAAGCAATAACTAGTAGATAAATTCCTCCCTGTTCTGCAATATACTTTCCTAAAACACAACTGTTCATCCGACCTCCCAGAAGATGGCTCCACAGCAATAAACAATCAGTCACCTCTGATAAAAGGGACAGTTTGCTAATGTACCCTTAAATTCACCCTCCTAGTTCATTGCCCCCCATGGCCCTTTCCCTTCAGTCCTGTTGCCCTATTATTGAACTCTCTTATAAAGTAGCAGCATAAAAACTTTTGCTTCAAGCTCTGCTTTCTAGCTAAGGCAAAGAGACATAGGGGCATAACAACTAGATGCAAAGTGTGATCCTATAAAAACATTTGCGAGGATAATTGGAAAACCTTCTACAGAAACTGGGTTTTAGATTATACGAAGAGATGATTGATTCTTTCATATGTGATCACATTATTTTGATGAATGCATTTTTTCATAGATACAACTTTAGGAATATAGTGGTTCTTTCCTTCACATCCACCTCACCAGCTTCCATCCCACCTTCCTCTCCCTCTCCTATCTCCTTCTTCATTATGGTTCATTTTTTAGTTTGACTTTATATACAGAGGACCAACTCCATGCTAATCATAGACTTCAACAATTTGCACCCATGCACACACACAACATATATAGTTTGGGGAGAGAATTTGCAGTTGATTTTCATATTACAATTCATTAGGGATGGAGGTCCTACATGGGGAGCAAGTGCACAGTGACTACTGGTGTTCCTTTAACAATTAACACTCTTTTTTTATGATGTCAGTGATCATCCGAGGCTCTTGCCACGGGCTGCCAAGGCTGTGGAAGCCTTTTGTGACCATAGACTCCATCAGTATTTGGACATGGCCATAAGCAAAGTGGATGTTCTCTCCTCCCTTCAGAGAAGAGTGTCCCCTTCTTTGATGACCCTTTCTTTCTTTTCTTTCTCACACAAAGATCCTCTGTGTAGGATATTTTTTGTCAGAGTCTTGGCTTTCCGTGCCTGAAATGCTCTCGCAGGCCTTTCAGCCTGACCAGGAAGCCTTAAGGGTTGATTCTGAGGTCAGAGTGTTATTTACTGCGAATGTCATTCTGGGAGTTTGCTGTGTGGACTGCTTCCCATGTTGGTCCTTCCTTCCTTTTTTAATTCTATTATCTTTACCGGGTACTTGATGTTATTTATATCATCCCTTTTAAACTTTAGACCGATCTATCTGTTGCCTTTAACATTTAATATTATCATTTTAACAGGATCACATTATTTTGGAATGCAGGATCTTAGATATGAATACTGAAGTACTTTGAAGTAGAAATAATATTTAATTCACTTAAAAATACTCTAGCATTAAAAAATTGGAATTAAGGAAAAACATCACAAGTCTCTATTGCTTTGTGAGACTAGGTTATAATATTAAGCTGTCAAATTTTAGAAAAAGGAAGCCCAGAAACTGTTGGAAAAAATATATATAGGATACATTAACTTAAGGCAAACTTTCATATATTTTTAGTTTTTCAGTCATGAATCACAAATCACAAATTAAAGAAAATTTTTTAAAAAGAGGAGTTTATGGAATAGGAATGTGGTGCAGTGAGTTAGGCCACTGCACGGGACACTAGAATCCCCTACCAGAGTGTTTGTCACCAAGACCCACCTCTGCTTCTGATCCAGCTTTCTGCTAACGTGTACCCTTGCAGGCAGCAGATGATGGCTCAAGTACTTGAGTCCCTGCCATCCATGTGGGAGACCCAAAGGCTTTCCAGCTTCCTGGCTTCAGTCTGGCCCACGCCTGACTGCTGTAGGCACTTGAGGTATGAACTAGTAGGTAAAACATCTGTCAGTCTGTCTATCTGTCTTTGAAATAAGTAAGTATATGAAACATTTTTTAAAATGGAAGGAGTTCAAAGAGCAATCTGCCTTGGGTTTGTAGAGCATGAAAATGGACATTTCTTTCTCATGAAAATGTATTTTTCACTTCCTTATTCTTTTGCCCCCAAAAAAGTAATTAAATACCTTTTGTTTATACAAAGATGTGAAAATGAAATTAAAAGAACTCTCTGTCTCTTAGATTTAATAATATGTTTTCCTAAGACTTCAGTGCCTTATCTTGGAAGTGAAGTTAGGTTGCTCTCCTTAATCCTTCTTTTACTGACCAACAGAGAGTGCTTAATAGATGGATTTCTTCTTCATTTTAGGATTAGCTTTAAAAAAAAAAATCATTTATTTATTTGAAAGTCAGAGTTAGAGAGAGAGAGGGAGGGACAGAGAGAAATCTTCCATCCACGGGTTCACTCCCCAAATGGCTGCAATGGCCGGAGCTGGGCCGGTTCAATACCAGGAGCCAGGAGCTTCTTCTGGATCTGCCCAATGGGTTCAGGGACCCAAGGAATTGGGACATCTTCCACTGCTTTCCCATGTGCATTAGCAAGGAGCTGAACCATCAATGGAGCAGCTAGGACTCCAACCCAGCGCCTATATGGGATACCGGTGCTGCAGACTGCAACTTAACCTGCTGTGCCACAGGGTTGCCCCTGCAACACCACATTCTTTTTTAAAAAAATATTTATTTATTTATTTGTTTGAAAATCAGAGTTACAGAGAGAGAAGGAGAGGCAGAGAGAGAGAGAGAGAGAGAGAGAGGTCTTCCATCTGATGGTTCACTCCCCAATTGGCCTCAACGGCCAGAGCTGTGCCGATTCAAAGCCAGGAGCCAGGAGCTTCTTCCAGGTCTCCCACGTGGGTGCAGGGGCCCAAGCACTTGGGCCATCTTCTACTGCTTTCCCAGGGCATAGCAGAGAGCTGGACTGGAAGTGGAGCAGCCAGGACTTGAACCAGCACCCATATGGTATGCTGGCAGTTTAGGTGGCGGCTTTAACCGCTACACCACAGTGCTGGCCCCAGCACCACATTCTAACACATGGGATTATATTTTTTATTCTCTTCCCAGAAGAGAATTGCTCTGGTATTACATGGTATAATTTTATTCTTAAAAGCGATTTAAGTAGAAAGGTATTGAAGAGAAGAAAAGTTAAACTACATCTTTTAAGCACTTTTAAACTTTTAATATACATTCTACATTTCATAAATACATGTACAGTATTTACTTCCACATTTTCCATTTTTCAAGGTAAATTGAGAAGACTGATGACAATTGTTGTGAAACTGAATCAATTTTTATGAAACTAACTACCTATGAGATGAGGAAGGTCTGAAAATCCGTATTTCCCTAGATGAGTGTTCACCATTATTATTTATTCACCTTTAAAATTTTGTAATATGAGTAAGTTAAAATACATGAAAAAGAAGAGACAGCAGTGTAATGAATCTGCACATACGCATCATCATGAACAATTCATGGTTAATCTTGTTTCATATTCATACATGCCCACTTTTTTTTTTTTTTTTAATTTGACACATAGAGTTATAGACAGTGAAAGAGAGAGACAGAGAGGAAGGTCTTCCTTCCGTTGGTTCACCCCTCCAAATGGCCGCTACAGCTGGCGCTGCGCCAATCAGAAGCCAGGAGTGGCGCCGCAAGCGGAGGATTAACCAAGTGAGCCACGGCACGGGCCCAACATGGCCACTTCTGAAAGCAATCTTAAAGCAAATCCCTGGATAACTTACATAGTCACAAGAGCAAATTAAAAGTTAGTACATTATCCTGATCTACATCATTGATCAAACAACACATTGTGTACAGTGAAGTCACCCAAGTTTCAGCCTAGGGGTAGATAATAGTTCTTGGGGAATGTCTTTCCTTCTTCTTCTTCTTCTTTTTTTTTTTTTTTTTTTTTTTTTTTTTTTTAGATTTTTTTATTTATTTGAAATGCAGAGTTACAGAGAGGGAGAGGCAGAGAGAGAAAGAAAGGTCTTCTACCCACTGGTTCATTTCCCAAATGACTGCAACACCTAGAGCTGGGTCAATCCAAAGCCAGGAGCCTGGAGCTTCTTCTGAGTCTCCCCTGAGGGTGCAGGGGCCCAAGTACTTGGGCCATCTTCTACTGCTTTCTCAGGCATTAGCAGAGAGATGGATCAGAAGTGGAGAAACTGGGACTGGAACCAGTGCTTATATAGGATGCTGGCACTTCAGGCGGTGACTTTACCTGCTATGCCACAGCACCAGCCCTGGGAATGTCTTTCTTAGACCTACAGCAAAAAATAATTCTGATCAACTCTCTTGTCAGCACCTAAGTTGTTAGAACAGAGACGGATCCTTTCATAAAAACACTGGTATTTTTGCTACACCACCCAGCCAGACTGTTATAGCTAATTGTGGCCATTTGTCGAAGTGCTGGCAAACTGAATGTGAGCAGAAGGGATTCTCGCAAACACTATAGGCCTTTTCCTTAAACTGCCATGGCTTCAGCTTTTCTCCTCCTTCAGTCTTCCAGGTTGGGCCCCAGAGACAAAAGCCCAAGGATGGCAGAGGCTCTTCACCAGCCCAGAGGACTGCTGAGTGAAGATATATAAATGTCTTTCTGTTCAGGCCACTGTATTTTTCAAATTACAAGGATTTTCTTTCTTTCTTTCTTTCTTTTTTTTCTGTATTTTCTTTGTTAGACGTTTAGGCAGCACAAATAATTTATATATGTATAATATGCTAAAACTGAAACCAAGCAATTGGGTTATTTTGTCTTTTCAGTTTCCTGTTTTTCTAAAATGCTGCTATTTACAGCCAAAAATCCATAAAATTTAAGATCTCCAAGGGTAGGGTTTGTGTCTTATTTTTGTATTAATAGAGACATGTAGAAGTGGTCCAATAAAGATGCCCAAAGAGCTTCAGGCCTCCCTCTACTAACAACATTTTGTTGTTAAGTCATATAACTTGCTTTAATCCCATGCCTCTATCGCTTTCAAATGAGAAACTTTTGGGGCTGGCACGGTGGCACAGCAGGTTAAGCCGCCTCCTACAGACCCGGCATCCCATATGGGCGTTAGTTTGAGTCCTGGCTGTTCCACTTCTGATCCAGTTCCCTGCTAATGCACTTAGGAAAGAAGCAGAGGATGGCTCAAGTCTTTGGGCCCCCGTACCCATGTGGGAGACTTGGAGGAGGTTTCTGACTCCTGGCTTTGGCCTGGCTCAGCCCTGGCCACTGTGGTCATTTGGGGAGTAAACCAGTGGATAGAGAATTCTCTGTCTCTGTCTCTGCCTCTGCCTCTCTGTAACTCCACCTTTCAAATAAATAATTAAATCTTTAAAAATAGAGACAGAAATAAACTTTTGTGGACAGAGATGTGAACAGTGGCCTTTCTAAGATCTTGTGGCAAAGACAGAACGTGAACCAGGAAAAATACTTATTCAGGCTCTGTTGTTTGGGACTTTACTATTCTTCTGATAAGGCAGTCTTTGGAAATGAAAATAAAAATTGTCAGCAGGCACAAAAGAATAGAAAAGACACTTATCTACTCAATTCTGATGCCTGACCTTGCTCTGCTCTTCTCTGCCACCTGGCTGCCAAGAATTGGTATTTTTAGAACTCTGGTATTTTCTGTTTGTTTTTTTGTTTGTTTGTTTTTTGACAGGCAGAGTGGACAGGGAGAGAGAGAGACAGAGAGAAAAGTCTTCCTTTGCCGTTGGTTCACCCTCCAATGGCCGCCGCGGCTGGCGCGCTGCGGCCGGCGCACCGTGCTGATCCGATGGCAGGAGCCAGGTGCTTATCCTGGTCTCCCATGGGGGTGCAGGACCCAAGGACTTGGGCCATCCTCCACTGCACTCCCTGGCCACAACAGAGAGCTGGCCTGGAAGAGGGACATCCGGGACAGGATCGGTGCCCCGACCGGGACTAGAACCCGGTGTGCCGGTGCCACAAGGCGGAGGATTAGCCTAGTGAGCCGCGGCGCCGGCTTGGTATTTTCTATTTGAAATTTAGCTTTATTTGCCTAGACCTGAATAAAAGGTAGAGTTTGAGTTGCAGGAATGTTGATGGAATCCATCAATATAATATGTGCTTTGTGTGAGAGCCACCTTGACATTCACTGCTAGCCATGCCATTTCATTTTTTTCCTTTAATATTTTATTTATTTACTTGAGAGGTAGAGTTACAGACAGAGGGAGGGAGAGAGAGAGAGAAAGATCTTCCATCCATTGGTTCACTCCCCAAATGGCTGCAACAATTGGAGCTGAGCCGATCTGCAGCCAGGAGCCAGGAGCTTCTTCTGGGTCTCCCTCTCAGGTGCAGGGACCCAAGCACTTGGGCCATCCGCCACTACTTTCCCAGGCCATAACAGAGAGCTGGATCAGAAGATGAGCAGCTGGGATTAGAACTGGCTCCCATATGGGATGCAGGCACTGCAGGCACAAAATTAACCTGTGCCACACTGCTGGCCCTGCCATTTCATTTTTTAAAAACAATAAAGTGGTGTGCCTTTCATATGGCTAAAGAGAAACTTCAAGATACTTTCATATTTCACACTTGATGTGAACCTGATTTTTTCATTGACAGATATTTTAGGGAAGTAAAACTGAGATCAATTTTTAGGAAAGTTAATGCAAAGTAGATCAAACCTAGGTGTTCTTGACAATCATTGGTCAATTTTTTAAAAAGTTAAACCTACATACTGAGTACATTTTATTACAAGATACACTTTCCAGCAAAAGAATTGAATTCTAGTAATGTATTGAAAAGTAAATAATCTGCTTTTCTCCTCTCACTGAACTGTTTGATGACACTATCTACTTTTGTCAGAAAAAGAAATAAATCCAGTTGTTTTGTTTGTATTATTTACATTTAAGAAAGTACACTGTGTGATTTTAAAAGCCAGCAATTATAACTGTATATTTTGTTTAAAGTGACTATAATAATTATGTTTGTGGGGCTAGATCATAGCAGTACACTGCTTTCAGCAGAAGTAAGCCACTTTTAAAGTACAACACTTTTCCAGACAATTGGAGCAATAATTATGAAAGAGGATTTTATTAATTCCCCTTAGTACCTAACTATGTGAAATAGCTAGTGCACTCTTGAAACCAACTGGTTCCATTAGGAAACAAAGAGGACATTGTAAGCTCTTAAGGAGGTTGCGAAGCCACAGCTAGAGAAGCAGTTTGCTCATTATTTAATAATGAGCTGAGTTTACAACTGTGGTTTCTAATGCCAACCTAATTAATGGGTCAGTACAGTGTGTTCTAAGATTTTTAACCATAAGTCCTTTCTTTCAAATTAATCTCACACAAAACCTACTAAATAAATGAAATGGATAAATAAATTTTCCTGGGTGGCCTAGGTGTCTAGGGATAGGGATGGTGGCAGAGTTCCTGCCCAAGGAGTTCTCTCCCCTACAACTGCTGCTGATGCCTAGTATGATGTTTCTGAAAACCCATTTCCCAAATCCTGTCTATGAGAACTAAACTTACTGAGTCAGCACTACTGCTTCTGCCTGGCCAAAGGTTGAGAAGATCCTGTGGCATATGATGATATACTGAAGCTAACGTATAATGAAAGTTTGCTGAAATATTTCCCACTCCACTTCAACTGTCTTGAGAATATCTGGTTCATTTGACATCATATTTTAATGCCAACCAGATGTCCTTTGTCATCTGCGCTCGTGTCACAGGCCAAAAATGAACAGTCTGACCATTCATCCATGAGAGTATAAAGTCAACATTTCATCTTCATAGCATAGGAAAGTGAATTGAAAATTGAACATTAGGAGTGGGAGTTTAGCCTAGCAGTTAAAAGACTGCTAAGTTTCCATATCAGCATGTTTGGATTCATGCCCTGGTTCTGGCTCCAGATTCTAGCTTCCTGCTAATGCAGACACTGGGAAGACAGCAGTGATCGCTCAAATCATTGGGTTTCTGTCACCCACATGGGAGACCTGGATAAAATTCCCAGCTCCTGACTTTGGCCCCCGCCCAGTCCTGGCTCTTGCAGGCATTTTGGGAGTGAACCAGTGGAAGAGAGCGCTCTGTCTATCTCTACATGTCTGTCTTTCTGTCTCTCTGTCTTCCAAATAAATAAATGAATGAATTTTTAAAATTGAATATTAGCTCTGATGCTATGGAGAAATGAGCTATATTAACATTAGAGAAAACTAAATTATACTCTGCAAATCTAAATGCGAGATTACAAAGGGGGTAACAAACTTTCTCTTATTTTAATACTTCTGCAATCCATGATTATGGCTTCTTTTTTAAACTACAAATCTTCCTGGTAACCATATGCTTAGAAAACTCCATCACTCCTCACTGCTCAGCAGATCAAGCTCAGATGATTACCCAGGCTAGAAAACTGGTCATGATCTAGCTCCAAGGAGGTCTGAACAGCCTTAATTCCAGCTGATCTGGATAATGCATTGAGGATCCAGCTGCACTGAACACTAAACTGTTTTCCGAATGGACTCTCCTTGTTAAATTTTTCTTTTTTTATGTTATAAATGGAAAATATACATACCATTAGAAAATGCTGAAAGGAAGAAAATTAAAGTCATTTCCATTATCTCACCACAGTACGAAGTGCTTGTTTAATGGTGAAGATGGAGGAGTTGAGCCACAGACTAAGGCATGCAGGTGGGGTCAGAAGTCAGAAAACACAGGCATAGTTCTTCTCCTAGAGGCTCTAGAAGGAATACCCAATACCCAAGGTGACACCTTAATTTTAGCTCAATCAGGCCCATTTAGGATCTGTGACCTTCCAGAACTGTAAGATAATAAAATATGCTCTTGTTAGCTTTCAAGGTGATTTGAAAGGCAGAGTCACAGAGAGGAGGGGGTTGGGAAGAGAATCGATCTCCATCTGCTAGTTCATTCTCTAAAAGGCTGCAAAGACCAAGGCTGGGCCAGGACAAAGCCAGGAGCCAGGAGCTTCCTCTGGGTGCAGGGGTGTAAGGACCTGGGCCAGCCTCCGCTGCTGTCCCAGGCACACAAGCAGGGAGCTGGATTGGAAGCGGAACAGTCAGGACCTGAACTGGCGCCTATATGGGATGTCTGTGCTGCAGGCTGTGGCTTTAACCTGCTGCACCACAGCACCAGCCCCTCATTGTTGTAATTTGTTACAGCAGACATGGGCAACTAATACAATACCTTATGAAACTTGGTATCATGCTTGTATATGCCTATTTAAAAAAATTCATTTCAGCACTAACATCCAATCATCATATTTTATCTTTGGAAGGAAGTTTCACTTTGTTAAAATATTATGACCTTGGGGGCCGGTGTTGTGGCATAGTGGGTAAAGCTGCTACCTGCAGTGCCAGCATATGGGTGCCTGTTCGAGTCCCAACTGCTCCACTTCTGATCCAGCTCTCTGCTATAGCCTGGGAAAGCAGAGAAGATGGCCTGAGGCCTTGGGCCCTGCACCCATGTGGGAGATCTGGAAGAAGCTTCTGGCTCCTGGCTTCGAATTGGCTTAGCTCCGGCCATTGCAGCCAGTTTGGGAGCGAACCAGTGGATGGAAGACCTCTATCTCTGCTTCTCCTTCTCTCTGTGTGTAACTCTGACTTTCAAATAAATAAATAAATCTTTTTAAAAAAATACTATGATCTTGGGTTATAAATTAAAAAGAGGGAGCAGGTTGGTGCTGTGGTATAGTCGGTAAAGCCGCCACTTGCAGTACCGGCATTCCATATGGGCAGTAGTTCAAGTCCTGGCTGCTCCACTTCTAATCCAGCTTCCTGCTAATGTGCCTGGGGAAGCAGCAGAAGATGGCCCAAGTCCTTGGGCCCCATCCTCATGTGGGAGACCCAGAAGAAGCTCCAGGCTCCTGGCTTTGGATTGACCCAGCTCTGGCCATTGCAGCCATTTGGGGAGTGAATCAGTGGATGGGAAACCTCACTCTTTCTCTGCCTCTGCCTGTCTCTAACTCTGCCTTGCAAATAAATAAACAAATATTTCAAAAATAAAAATAAATGTTGTTTAGCTAGTGGCTAAGACTCTGGTTTAGATGCCTGTGGACCATATTGGAGAATCTGTGTTGGATTCCTGGCTCCACCTCAAGACTCAAACTTCCTGCTAAGGTAGACCCTGGGAGGCAAGGGTTATGGCTCAAAGCTCATGTAATTGGGTTCCTGCCATCCACATGGGAGACCTGGATTGAGTTTCTGACTCCTGGCTTTGGCCATGGCTATTTCAGTTATTTGGGAGAATGAACTGGCAGATGGGAGTGCTTTTGTGCATGTATGTGCTTTCTGTCTCTTAAACAAACAAACAAAAAAATTAAAAAAACAAAAACGCAAACTTATTCAATAGTGAGCCTACACACATCAGTAGAAAACATCAGTTTTGTTCATTAACATGAGTCTAGATAGAGTGCTGGGCACAAAATAAGTGTTCAGTAAATATATGTGAAATGAATTGTGTGAGTATAGTCAAATTCTCTTTTTTTAAAAAAGATTTATTTATTTAGTTGAAAGAGTTACAGAGAGAGAGAGAGAGAGAGAGAGAGAGAGAGAGAGAGAAGGGTCATCCACCCGCTGGTCCACTCCCCAATTGGCAGCAACGGCGAGAGCTGTACTGATCCGAAGGCAGGAGCTAGGAGCTTCTTCTGGGTCTCCCATGCAGGTGCAGGGGCCCAAGGACTTGGGCCATCTTCTATTGCTTTCCCAGGCATAGTAGAGAGCTAGATTGGAAGTTGAGTTACTGGGACTAGAACCAGTGCCCATATGGGATGCCGGCACTGCAGGCAGCGGCTTTACCCACTGTACCACAGTGCCGGCCCCTATAGTCAAATTCTTACACGTTCTCTTGAAATCACATGAATACTCACACATTGATAATCATGCTATTTTGATAAGTGTGCACACTAAATGTGGGCTTTCTTCTGCTTCATGCAAGCCAGTTTGAACTCTGCGGCCTTTTATGCTTGCCTGTTTCTGCAGTCCCATGAACTGCTTTCAAAAGGCCAATGATTACCAAGTGCTCTAGAGCTTGATAGGTTTTCTGAAGCTATGAGTTCTGTTTCTTGGCAAGGTATATCCTTTTTATTTTTTTTAATAATTATTTATTTATGAGGCAGAGTTTCTGAGGGAGTGAGACACACACACACACACACACAGAGAGAGAGAGAGATCTTCCATCTTGCTGGTTCACTCCCCAAATGGCCGCAATGGCCAGACCTGGGCCAATCTGAAGCCCGGAACCAGGAGCTTCTTCCGGGTCTTCCACATGGGTGCAGGGGTTCAAGCACTTGGGCCATCTTCCACTGTTTCCCCAGGCCATAGCAGAGAGCTGGATCTAAAATGGAGTAGCAGGATTTGAACTGGCATCCATTATGGGATGCTGGCGCCACAGGCTGAGGTTTACCCTACTATGCCACAGCTGCGGCACGGCAAGGTATATCCTTTTACCACTTCAGCCATTTAACATTATAGAAGCAAGATTGGGCATTTGGTGCAGCAGTGAAGATGCTGCTTGGGATGCCTGCATTCCATATTGGAGTGCCTGGGTCCAAGTGCTGACTCTTCTGATTCCAACTTCCTGCTAACACATACCCTGCGAGGCAACAGGGGATGGTTCCCAGAGAGGAGACCCAGACTGAGTTCCCAGCTCCTCATATTGACCTTGCCCAGCCTCAGCTGTTGCAGGGTTAATTAGTTAGATGAAAGCTTTCTCCATCTATTTCCCTGCTGTTCAAATAAATAACTAAAAATATAAACAGAAAACCACTGTGGAAGCAGTTTGTAGTATGAGTATTGATGTTCCATGGTACGTTTAGGTACCACCCTGCAGGTGGATGAAGCAAAGTGCTGAAAAAACAGGCTCCTCCAACAATTCACTGACTCTTTTTTTCTTTTTCTTTTTGACAGAGTAGATAGTGAGAGAGAGAGAGAGAGAGACAGAGAGAAAGGTCTTCCTTTACCGTGGGTTCACCCTCCAATGGCCGCTGAGGCTGGCGCACCACACTGATCCGAAGCCAGGAGCCAGGTGCTTCTCCTGGTCTCCCATGCGGGTGCAGGGCCCAAGGACTTGGGCCATCCTCCACTGCACTCCCGGGCCACAGCAGAGAGCTGGCCTGGAAGAGGGGCAACCAGGACAGAATCTGGCGCCCCAACTCATTGACTCTTTAGAGAACCTTAAGTTTACTAAAGTTAACTCACATAAAGCTACTGAAGAAGAGGCAATATTTTGGGAAATTTTATTCACAGAATATAGGGGAGAATCAAAAAGTAAATGAAAAAAACATTTGCCCATAAAAGACATTATAGAACCCATCAATTGATATCTGTTCACTTCCTCCTAATTTTACTTACATGATTTCCAGCATGAGAATCAGGGAATTAGCACCAGCAACACGGTACTACAGCTAACAAGCAACAACAGGAAAAGAAGCTTTAAGAAGCCATAAGGTATGGCCATTAAGACTCAGCAAGAGGTCATAGTAAATTTACTAGTCCAGCATAATGATTTGGCACACCGACTCCACTCCAATAGATCTGGAAATATCACTTTACCACTTATTAACTGGTGATCTGTTTTCCCATTCAGAAAATGGAGATGATGATAGTATTTACCACATAGGGCTAATTAGATACAGCAAGGTTAAAAAAAAAAAACTCTATGAAACAGCAGAGACATAGTAAATGTTAAATAAATGTTAGTTTTTCTTTTATTAATTATTATCATCTCTTATAGGTCATATAAACTTAGGAAAGTTACTCAGTCTCTCTGAAACTCACTACCATAGTTTACCATAAATGATTGCAACAAAAATCAACTAAGGAAATATACAGAAAACTTTTGTGTTAAGGTTTTATTTATTTATTTGAGAGGTAGATTTACAGAGAGAGGGAGAGACAGAGAGGTCTTCCATCCGCTGGTTCACTCCCCAGTTGGCTGCACTGATCCGAAGCCAGGAGCCAGGAGCTTCCTCCAAGTCTCCCATGCAGGTGCAGGGGCCCAAGCACTTAGGCCATCTTGTACTGCTTTCCCAAGCCATAGCAGAGAGCTGGATCAGAAGTGGAGCAGCTGGGACTAGACCCGACACCCATAGGGGATGCTGGCACTGCAGGCGGAGGCTTTCCATAGCTCCGGCCCCACAAAAATTTTTTTCTGAAGATTTATTTATTTTTAGTTGAAAGAGAGAGAGAAGGAGACAAAGAGGGATCTTCCATTCACTGGTTCATTCCCAAATGGCTGCAAGGCCAGGGTTAGACCAGACCCACGCCAGAGCCTGAAACTATTCAGGTCTCCCACGTGGGTGCAGAGGCCCAAGTATTTGGACCATCTTCTATTGCTTTCCCAGGCTGTAGCAAAGAGCTGCATTGGCAGGAGCATCCAGGATTCAAACCAGCATCCACATGACATACCAGCATTGCAGGTGGAGGTTTAACCCACTGTACCACAGCACCAGCCCTGAGACATAAAATTAATCATGAAGACATGAAGACATAGTCATCCCATTACAAACTGGCTAGTAGCTTCTGATGTGATCTGGGCAAAGGATTTCTGGCAATCTGAATGACAAATGCAGAAATAATTTGCCAGTTGGGAGCAGGATTGAAAAAAAGTAGAAACACCCATTCTGACCTGTTCTAACCAGACTGCATCATTGTGGGGCTCAAGGTCCAGGAACTCTGTTGCTGAATGTGCCAGCGTGACCTGGTGTATAGAATCATTCCAAAGGTCTCTTGGAGCCTTTTTGGCTCTGTCAAATGCTGGTTTTGGCATCTTCATCATTCTCCTTCTATTATTGTTCTGTGAGTATCTATATAATAAACCCTCCTATGAATAATATAGTTGAGATTTATAACTCTTTTAAAACAGTCTTCTACAAAAAGATAATTATCAGTTTATGAAGTGCTTGTACTTATACTATCTTGTTTAATCCATCAATAAAGCCGACAGAGAGTTTTCTAGGTATCTAATCATTCAAAGCAAATAACCTACAAGGCTGAGTCAACTGAGGCTGAAATTTCATTGAAGGACAACTTCTCTAAAAAAAAGACAAACTTCTTTCAGTGTCCTCTAATTATGGGCAGTGTGAATGTGAAGTCCAGGCTGGCACACAGAGGAAGGACAGGCTCAAGGGAACCTCAGAAAAATGAAGCTGGAGCCACTAATGCAATCCTGAAACCTACCCAACCTGTGAACTGCACTTCCGTGAAGCAATACATGTCCTCATTGCTTCAACCAGTTAAGAGGGTACATTTCTGCTGTCTGTAATTGAAAATGAACCGATACTACACAGCATCAATTACAGTTTTACACGACTTCCTAGGGGAAGAGAAGAGGACCCTTGACCAGGGAGGGAGGGATGTGAGAAGTCTGGGCCAAGGTGGTTGTTTATTTAGTTCATGGATAGATGTGCACAGGGAGGAGGGAGTCTAGGTCATGGATTGACCAAAAGGAAAGGCAGAGGAAGAAAAGGGAGGTTTTAAAAAAAAGGTTGAATTTCATGTACTTATTAGCCCTGTCTTATTTTAAGTTACTTGTGTACTTTGTTTTGATAGGAAACTTAGAGCGCATTCATAAACCTGCAAATAAAAATAATTTATGTTTTTAAAAATTAATTTGGGGGCAGGAGGGAGGGAGGTTGGAGGGGGGAAGCCACAACAATACAAAAGTTGCACTTTGTAAATTCACATTTATTAAATTAAAAAAAATTAATTTGGGGGCCAGCACTGTGGCATAGCAGGTAAAGCAGCTGTCTGCAGTGCCAGCATCCCATATGGTCACCGGTTTGAGTCCTGGCCGCTCCACTTCTGATCCAGCTCACTTCTATGGCCTGGAATAGCAGTAGAAGATGGCCCAAGTCCTTGTTGCCCCTGAACCTGCTAAGGAGACCTGGAAGAAGCTCCTGGCTCTGGACTGGCCCAGCTCAGGCTGTTGCGGCCATTTAGAGAGTGAACTAGCAGATGGAAGATCTCTTTCTCTTTCTCTGTGCCTCTGCCTCTCTGTAACTCTGACTTTCAAATAAATAAATAAATAAATCTTAAAAAAAAAAAAAAAGAATTAATTGGCCGGCGCCGCGGCTCAATAGGCTAATCTTCCACCTTGCGGCGCCGGCACACCGGGTTCTAGTCCCGGTCGGGGCACCGGATTCTGTCCCAGTTGCCCCTCTTCCAGGCCAGCTCTCTGCTGTGGCCAGGAAGTGCAGTGGAGGATGGCCCAAGTCCTTGGGCCCTGCACCCCATGGGAGACCAGGAGAAGCACCTGGCTCCTGCCATCGGATCAGCACTGTGCGCCGGCTGCAGCGTGCCGGCCGCAGCGGCCATTGGAGGGTGAACCAACGGCAAAAGGAAGACCATTCTCTCTGTCTCTCTCTCTCACTGTCCACTCTGCCTGTCAAAAAAAAAAAGAATTAATTTGCAAAGAGTTTTGACTTGGATCAGTATTTCCCAGACTTGTGTTTCCCATGATACCTTTTGATGTTTGTCATCTCTCAATATCTAATATTTTCCTTTAAATCAGTGATTCCCAACCAGGAATGATTTTGCCCTCCAAGGATATTAGCCAAAGACTGGAAACATTTTTGTTTGGTACAGCTGGGGAGACAGAGCCATGCAAGTGTCTGTTGGTTAGAGCTCAATGATACTGCTAAACACCATGGTAAACAGCACAGCCCACCACAACAAAGGATCATCCGTCCACTGCGTCAGCAGTGCCAGTGTTGAGAAACCCTGATTTCAGTCAGTTCATTCTCTTTAAACTTCATAATAACTAATACTTACTGAGTGAACATGTATTTTACATGTTGTTCTAAGTACCTGACTGAGAATGCAGTATCTCATAGAATCTACACATCAAACGAATGTGGTAGAAACTACTATCAAACCTCTTTTACAAGAGAGGAAATGGAGGGTTAATTAACTTTTCCAAGGTCAAACAGGTAGTAAATAGCTGAACCTGGATAGTATGATTCTAGAAAGATCCTGAACTTAACAAATAACTATAGTTTATATTACAACTGTAAATAGAAACCAGTATCATATGCCCTATGTAGTAGAAAAACATAGAAGTAAATGCAGTCAGAACAAAATATTATGGGACAGCATTGTGGTACAATGGCTTAAATGGCCATCTGCAACATTAGCATCCTAAATGGGCACTGGTGTGAGTCCCAGCTGTTCCTCTTCTGATCTGGGTCCCTGCTTATGTGCCTGGGAAAGCACCAGAAGATGGCCTACATGCTTGTACCTTTGTCATCCATGTGGGAGACCCTAATGGAGTTCTAGCTCTTGCCTTTGGCCTGGTCCAGCCCTGGCTGCTGTGGATATCTAGGGAGTGAACCAGCAAATGGAAGCTCTCTCTGTCTCTCCCCCTCTCTCTCTGTAACTCTGCCTTTCAAATAAGTAAATAGATCTTTAAAAAATGAAAAAAAAATAGTATTAAGTTCTAGCTAGATTTTTTTCTTTTAAAGATTTATTTATTTATTTCAAAGGCAGAGATACAGAGAAAGAAGAGACAGAGAGAAAGAGATCTTTCATCCACTGGTTCACTTCCCAAATGGCTGCAACAGCTGGAGTTAGGTCAGATTGAAGCTAGGAGCCAGGCTCTTCATCTGGGTCTCCCATATGGGTAAAGGGGCCCAAGTGCTTGGGCCATCTTCTGATGTTTTCTCAGGCACATCAGCAGGGAACTGGATTGCAAGTAGAGCTGCCGGGACTCAAACCAGCGCCCATATGGGATGCTGGCAGTGCAAGTGAAGGCTTAACCTTCTACACCATGGCATAGACCCCTCTAGCTAGATATTGTTGCCTGATGAAGTCCCTGGGCCACATGGGACTATGCTGTATTTCAAGGGAGGTTTTAGAGAAGTGTTAAAGACGTACTAGCATCAAACCAAGGCTGGAAGAAATTAAAATAAATGTAAAAGGGATTAACTTATCTAATTCTGATTCAGTATTATATAATGCCATGTACATGCACCATTTAAAATCCCAATTCTTCAAAACTACAGTATCCTGAGATTGTTTGATTCTACACAAATTAGATAGAGCTGGGCTCAAATTCTGGGTCTACAACTTACTCCTGCTCATATAATTAAGATGTGACTGAATTTCCTCATCCATAGAACTGAGACAAAACATATGTCTTATATGGTTGTGGTAACAATTAAATGAGATATAAGGAGTCTTGGAAGATTACAAATAAAATGCACAGCACAAAATAAATATTAGTTCCCTCCATTTCCGGAAGATACTGTGGTCCGCTTCCAGCCTTGGTCTGGATTTTCATATCCTTCCATGATTATGCAAGCTCTCTATGAGCACTGGCAGGAGAAGCAGCCACAGTTGGCCCCAGAGTACCACAAGGAACAAAGACCTGCTTTCAGTCTTGTCCAGAGCAACCACATAGGCCTCTTGGGAGGAACTGGCCTTTTGAGCCATGTTGTGTGGCCGGGTTAGCATTTTTGATGATACAGCCAATATTTATGGAAATTGCAAGCATGCAGGTTCTGTGACAGTGACTCTGATAGATGATGCGGGTCCCTGGAGGTTATCAGACAGGAAGGAGGCACAGAACATAGAGAATGCTTTGTTCCTAGGAAAAGAGTTGTTGTGAGTCCTCTTAATTTCTTTTTCTTTCTTTCTTTCTTTTTTTTTTTTTTTTTGAGCCCATCTTAATTCTTTACATATAAACACACCTGCTCTAAATTTAGATCCACCATTTGGCCACACGATCCTTGAGTTCACGGCTAAAAGTTGTACTTTAAGTAGTCACAGTACCTCCTATAAGACTGGATTTGCCATTCTGTGTATCAACTAGAGTTTATAAGAGCCTTCAAACTATTATCTGCTTGGTGGTTGATGGCCTTTTGTCCTTATTTTGTGATTCCACAGTTTCTCTCTCACTTGCTGCTTTAATTTTTAAAAATACTCCTTTAATATAGCTTGAGATTTCTATGCCATAATTAGACCTAAATAAATTGCAAATACAATGAGGGAATTTATACACTGACTGAAATTCAGAATATCTCCTTCCTAGTAAAAACATAAAAGTCTTGGTGGCAGGGCCTTTGTTTTGTATCCTTCTATATCCCCAGTGTTTACATAACTGGCATATAGTTAGAACTTAATAAAAAATTTGCTGGATGGATGAGAGTTCATTTTAAGAGCAAATGATTGTGGCAGCCAACATTCCCTTTGCCTACACACATTACATGTTTCATGCCTCCAGGCTTAACACATGTTGCATCCTCTGTCTGTAATGCCTTCTCTCACCCCTTCTTCACTTGGGGAAGGCCTTTTAACCCTTCAAGATGCCTTCTGATAAAAATCTTCTTGATTCTTATCGTCCTCCTCCAACGAAGGTAACCTTTTTTCTTTTTTTTTTTTTTTGTTTCTTTCATAGATAATTTTATTTCTGGTTATAGAAATAAATGCTAAGAGGAGAAACAAAACTTCCCCATCCACATCCAATAATTTAATAGATAAAAAGAACAGTTAAAATAAATGGAAAAGGTAGAAATTTTAAACTTTGTTACAGCTTTAAAACATGAACATCTGATACAATTAGAAATCACATTCAGAGCTCGAATTTTTTTTAAAAAAAAAAGTATGGCTCCTTATTAAAAAACAAAAGCAAACAAACAAAAAAACCACTGTAGCCCACAGAAGTGAGAAGGCACCCGGCGTGGGCCTGTCGGCTTTCTGTCCCGAGTGGCGGTGTGGGCGGCTGTGGGCGTGGGGCAGGCTAAGGTAACCCTTTTTCAAAAGGTGGGCTCCTGCAGTCCTTCGCATATATTCCTATTGTAAGCAAAATGATTCTGTGCTATAATGATTGGATTACACGTCAGTCTCTGCCAGTAGAAATGAGTTTTTGAGACTGTGATGGTGGGTCTTTATTTTGTATTATCCCCTGAGCATGGTAACTGAATGTCACTGACAGACTGACTGAATCTTGCAAGTAGACCTTCATTCTGCAGGGCTCCAGAATCTTTCATAAGGAGTGCATTACAAGATCCCTTCCTTTAAAAAGCTCTATTTTGGGGGCTGGTGCTGTGACACAGCGAGCTAAGCCACAGCCAGCAGTGCTGACATCCTATATGGGTATTGGTTCAAGTCCTGGCTTCTCCACTGTGGAGATGATGGCCACTGGCAAGTGAGTGTCAGTTACTCAGGAATGGCTTCAGAACCCACCTGGCAACGGAGCCTGCCTGGCAACAGGCTGTGATTGGTTAGGGCATAAACCGCCCCTTGACCAGATTGGCTGCCTTGGCTATATAAGCTGCTGTACCAACTGAAATAAAGGAGTCTGCAGGCTGCTCGCCTCTGGCCCGCTTTCACTCGATTCCCAGGGTCTGTGTGGTAACTCAGCACCGCTTGCCCCCACTGCGCTCCTCCTCTCAGAACGAATCCACCACAACACTCCACTTCCTATCTGCTCCCTGATAATGGCCTTTGGGCACCTGCACCCACTTGGGAGACCTAGAGTTTTGACCTGAAAGAAATTCCTGACTCCTGGCTTCAGCCTAGCCCAGCCCCAGCTGTTGCAGCCGTTTGGGAGTGAACCAGCAGATGGAAGATCTCTCTCTCTGTGTCTGTCCTCCTCTCTCTGTAATTCTGCCTTTCAAATAAATAATTAAATCTTTTTCTAAAAAATTTGCCATTTTGGATAGGAACTCTTTTTGCCCACCAAGGTTTTCTTTCACTAAATCCATGAATTCTGTATTGAGATGAGATGATTAGTGTAAAAATACCAAGAACACCCTACAAGTAAGGGATTTAGAAACACTTGATCAAATTTCCACATGGGATTGATTACCTTGGTTTTCTGCTGTCTGCTTCCTGGTTGCTTTGATGCCATAGGGACCTCAAAGAGAGCAATCCGTGGGGAGGGTTGGAATATTTCTCCTGAAGCAAAACAAGTAGTTTGCCTGTTTGGGACCAGATTCCTGTTGGTGCAGAACAGGGAAATTATCTTGTATAAGGTAGTATCTCATGTCTCCAGCTATAAGAGGATTGTGGCCTGCTCAGGTTGCTATGGTTGTGACTATGACAACTATGAAAAACATGAGTGAGATGCCAAGAAGGGGGTGTGGAAATGGCCACAGCAAAGGAGAACAAATGGCTAAGACTGCCTAGTGTCCCTGGATTCCAGTGGTCATATAGGCAGGGATTCAAAACCATATATGGAGATCTAATTTCCAGATTTTATTATAAATAAACATTGATGCAAATCCTGAACCTTTCATAATTAAATCCTTTCATTCATCCTGCTTTTTTGTTATTCTGAGGAAGGCAATAGGGTAGGGGGAAGCAGCAAAGCACCTGTGGTACAAACCAAAAGGCTCAGCTCTTGGGAACAGGCACTATTTAATTAAGCCAACTGTGAATTTGCGTGGGTGCAAGTAACAGCTGTTAATTCCTAAGATATTTTTGTTGTACCCAGTTGGGAGACTCTCTCTGTCTATATATGGTCCTTCATGCTACAGGACCTCATGGGGATGGGTGGGCTAAAACCATGGGCTCCTTGAAACTACTTTGCCATCTCTTGATCTTTGACAGCACACTGACAGCCTGCTCTCTGCAAAACTTCAGCAAGGTTAAAAGTTAAGCTGCTCGTCTGACACACTCAGCAGTGACTCCTCCATCTCCCCATGTTGTTGCTAGGCTATTATGAACTTCAACAAGAGGCTTATTTGTTTAGTCCACATATACTTTCAAGCTGCTTAGTTACCATGTCTTGTGCACAGAAGCATTCCTGGCAAACAAACTTTTTAAGAGCGATTGAAGCTGCAAACCAGCCTAGCAGATTGAGCCTCCAGAGCCCATGAGCTATATGAAGCAAACCAAAACACAGCTGGTGGAGTTAATTTTAGGCTTTTCAACCTTGGCAATGTCCTGTCAATTTGGGAAAAGCAGCTCTCAATAGGCTCAAAAAGGTCCCACTCTCTTCAACTCTATGCAGCCTATTGAAGAAGTGGCTATGAGGTTATACTGGAAAAAACAATAGGAGGCAGAGGTAAACTTGACAGACCAAGAACTTCAACTCAGTATTTATTGAGCAAGTACAAGGTCCATGAAAGAAATCTTATATCCTTTTTTCCCTCTAATGACTAAAGCCCTCAAAATTATACTGAACTTTCTAAAAAAGAACTTTCTAAAAAAGTTCTAGGGGCAGGCATTTGGCCTAGCTGTTAAGATGCTTGTCTCCCAAATTGAAGTGTCTGAGCTTGATTCCTGATTCCCTCTCCTGACTCTGGCTTCCTGCCAATGCAGACCGTGACAGGCAGTGGATGACGGATGGTTCAAGCTGCTGGGTCTCTGCTACTCACATGGGAGACCAGGATTGAGTTCCTAGCAGTTGGCTCTGGCTCCTGGCTGCTGCCTTAGTTTCATGCTGGCCACGCAGGCATTTTGATAGTAAATCAATAGATGAGAGCTCTTTGTCTGTCTCTGTCTCGCAAATAAGCAAAAGAAAAAAACATTTTGTTAAGTTTTAAAAGACTGGCTTCTCAAAGACAAAAATAAATTTCTATGCAATGATGCCTCAAAACATCAAAAGTAGGTTGGTAATGATGAGTGAGGAAACAAAACTTTTATTAAATTATGCCTTTTATGAATGCAACAGGAATTTAAGTGCAAGGAGTACATACACACTGTTCACGTCTGAAAACAAATGATGCAATTCTCTGACCACCAAAATAGGTAAGGTCAAAATAGATATAATATATACTCATATACAACATGGACCCTGCCTTCATAATGCGTATGTAATTTCTAACTTTGTGTTTACATATCTGATTGCTAGTATTTCCCAATGACCTACAGACTTCATGACCTCACTGAGGTCCAGAATAGATGACAAATACTTGTTGAGACTCTTATCATTCCCTCAAAGCTAGCTTTCTATTGCACAAACCTCATCTTCAAGGAATGCACAGTTTCAAGGGGGAAGGTACTGGGTTGAGTTTTTGGTCAATGGAAGATGCCTTCTTCCATTTTAAACATGAAATCAGAAGCTTCGTGTTTGCACACTTTGTGGGTTTTAGTGATAAATGAATGCACTGAGAGACACCAAGATTTTCATGCTTCCATTATGCTCCACTATGTCAAATTAATCTGTCCTTGAGAAGCAATTAAGACTCACATTGGTTTGTCTTTAATGAAGCAAGACACAGAATTAAAATCTAAAGAGCACCAATAAAGCTCAGGTTGAATTTCTGGACTGTATTTAGAATATATTTATTCTACTTTAGTCCATCCGGAGGGGCAGAGTGAAGAGAAATAATCTTTACACTATTGGGATTCTACAAACTAGCTGTGATCTTGGGCAGGTTACATAACCTCTTAGCATTATCTTCCTTATCTATAAAGTGGGGTAAACAACACTTAAAATCAACCTGTGGAGTAGTATAAGGAATAAATTAAACAAACAAACAAAAAATACATGAAAAGCTTAGTGAGATTGGCCCATTGGAAATACTCAGCAAGTTGCGTCCAGAAAAACAATCTTATGTAATAATTAGATGGAATAATTATCACATCAATCTAAACATTATGAAATCAAAACATTCCCACACAACAGAATGCATTTCATCAAGTTACTAAGGATTTGTTGTCCAGGTATACCTTTTCTAGTATTTGTTATTCAGTATCTGCTATTCTTTTTTTTTAAATTTTTTTTTTTTTTGACAGGCAGAATTAGACAGTGAGAGAGAGAGCGAGACAGAGAGAAAGGTCTTCCTTCTGTTGGTTCATCCCCCAAATGGCCGCTACGGCCGGCTGCGCTGATCCAAAGCCGGGAGCCAGGTGCTTCCTCCTGGTCTCCCATTTGGGTGCAGGGCCCAAGCACCTGGGCCATCCTCCACTACCTTCCTGGGCCACAGCAGAGCTGGACTGGAAGAGGAGCAACCAGGACTGAATCCGGCGCCCCAACTGGGACTAGAACCCCGGGTTGCCAGTGCCACAGGCGGAGAATTAGCAAGTGAGCCGCGGTGCCGGCCCGGTATCTGCTATTCTACCAGAGTCAGATCACATTTCTGTATCAGTAGACAACTACTCAAGAAAATCTCAGTCTCACATATAGTAATAGGGCTTGAATTCAGCATTTCTTCTCTCTGGCATTAATAGTATCCGCTTTTAGGTTTACAGGCAAAAGGACATTATTATATGTAGGCAGAAAGGAGATGACTAATCTGAGGGCAAGTAGAATCCTTTAGTCCATAAAAAGATAATCTTCACTTTCAGCAACTTTTAAATCCTTATCACTGATAGAACTTCTAGGATTTTCCCAAAAAGGGGGCTGTTCTTTGCTTTTTTTTTATCATGGAAGAAATTCAAGCTAAACAAAGGTTGTCATCATTGTATAATTACTTCCATGTCCTCACTACCTGGCTTCAAATATTATCAAGTTATGGACAACCTGTTTCATCTATATTCTTACCTTCCTCTCCCATGTCTACCTGAAACAAATTCCAGCCATGTTTATTTCAGTATATCTTTCTAAAAGCTAAGGGTTATCAAAAAAAAAAAAAAAAAAGCGTAATTACATCAGCACCACAAAAAGCACCCAGTGTCCGCGTTTCCAGTGTCTTATAAATGTTAGGAGGATTTATTCCAGTTGTTCACAGTTTGTTTGAATCAGAATGCAAATGAGTCCACACATTTCAATTAGTTGATTTTCTTATGAGTTTTTTAGCCTCTAGGTTTCTCCTTCAGCTGTTTTTCCCCCTGCAATTTATTTACTGAAGAAATTGGATTCTGCTTAGTTTCCCCAGTTTGGATTTTGCTGATTGTATCCGTGTGGTCCACATGTAATTTTACCACATTCTTTAGCATATTCTTCTGTTTCCTGTATTTCTTGCAAACTGATAAATTGGTTCTAGAGGCATGATCAGTTTCTATTTTGTTGTAATACTTCTTTTTTTAAATTAAAAATTTACTTATTCATTTGAAAGGCAGAAAAACATAAAGAAGAGATCTCTCATCTGCTGTTTCACTTCGCAAATGCCTGCAACAGCTGGGGCTGGGCTAGGCCAAAGCCAGGAGCTTAGAACTCAATCTACGTCTCCCATATAGGTAACAGGGACCCAACTATGTGAGCTATCATCTGGGTCTGCTACCTGGATAGCAGGGGCTCAAGTACGTGGGCCATCTTCTGCTGCTTTCCCAGGGGCATTAACAGAGAGCTGGATGGGAAGTGGGGCAGCTCGGACTTAAACAGGCATCCATATGGGATGCTGGCGTCTCAGGTGGTGGCTTTACCCGCTATGCCACAACGCCAGCCCTGATGATATATACTTTTATCAGGAAACATAAACTCTGGCTGTCTGTCTTGTGACACCAACAACCATTGATGATCATTCACTAGAGGCTAGATCCATTTACTGAGAAGGGGTTGCAAAAATACTGATATTCTACTATTAGTTCAGTCATTCCTACTTCATTTTAAAAAAAAATTTAAATAATTCCACAAGGAGAAATTTCTCCTCATCTACTATGTGGAAACTTGTTTTTAACTGGTGTTATTTTATATGGGAATAATGACATATCAAATAACACACTGGATGTGATTCCTTTGTATTTTAGAAAGATACTAAGAATAATTTTATTTCAGGTAGTAGAATTCCTAACTTTTAGAGAAAGCAAATATAAACAAAACTGAGGGAGAAGAGGAAGATGGTTGTCAGGCATCAGCTATCTGGGGAGAGAAATAATGAAAGAAGAAACAGAGTCTTAGAGGTGACATTTTTCTAAGTTACTCTGATGTGGCACACAAATTTCTATTCAAAAGCCTATCCTTGGCTTTGAATATCATTTACTTGCTGAGGAAGCCTGCATTCCTATCTGTAGTTCAGATGTCTCCTCAGGCTTCCTGAAGTACTCAAAACTCCAACAGATATCGCTACTTTGATGTCTAAAAGACATCTCAATGTGAACATATCCAAAATGGAACTTCTTTGGTTTTCCCTCAGCATTGTGATCCACATCTTCCCTATCTCAATAAATGGCAGCATCATCAATCAGTTGCCACAGCTGAAAACACAGGAGTCATTCTTGTCTCCTTCCTTTCTACAACTTCCACAATCAGCCAACCAACCAACCAATCACTAGGTGCTCTTGTCTTTATCTCCACATTACAAATTCCTTTTTTCTATGATTAATAACACCACCCCAAATCAAATCACAATTTGTTCCTAAGAAACAGTTGAACTATTGCAATAATCTAGCTTTCCTTTTAACATGTAAATTGCCTCCAGCTTATTCTCTACAAGAAAGGAGAGTGGGGGCCAGCGCTGTGGTGCAGCGGGTAAAGCCGCCACCTGCAGTGCCAGCATCGTGTATGGGCACTTGTTCAAGTCCCCGCTGCTCCACTTGCGATCCAGCTCTCTGCTATGGCCTGGGAAAGCAGTAGAAGATGGCCCAAGTGCTTAGGCCCTTCCACCCGCATGGGAAGACCCAGAGAAAGCTCCTGGCTCCTGGCTTCAGATCAGCACAGTTCTGGCCATTGTGGCCAACTGGGGAGTGAACCAGCAGCTAGAAGACCTCACCCTCTCTCTGCCTTTCCTTCTTTCTCTGTGTAACTCTGCCTTTCAAATAAATAAATAAATCTTTTAAGAAAAAAAAGAAGAGTTATCATTCCAAAATATTAATCAGGGGTCAAGAGCTGATAATTGTTAAAGCTGTGTGATGGAGTCATTATACTAATCTGCCCATGTGAGTATGTCTGAAATTTTCCAAATTTAAAAAGAAAAGTATTATTCAGATTATTTTAATTTATGCTCTTACTATCTTAATTCAATGCTGACTTCTCAAATGCTCTTAGGATAACATCCAAATGTCTTATCCAGGTCTGTGAGTCCCAACCTGCCTTTGGTCTATCTTTCTGGCCCCAGCTGATGCTACTCTACTTGTTCCTTCTAACCTATCAGGCAAAAGAACACTTTAAGCTCTTTCATCTCTTAGGGCGTTTGGACTTACTATTCCCTCCACCAGGCTGGCTTCTCTTCCTCCAAGTTTCAGTAAACATCTAACCTCCTTTACAGGGACCTTTCTTCACCTAACCTAACTTCTTCCTTCCACGTTCATAACACCATTGTATCACTGTATTTATTTCAGATCTTTTACCACACTTATAATTATTTATCTATTTCTCTAAATATACTTACATGCTTATTATGACAAGAAAGCAACCTAAATAAATAAAGACATTAGAGGGCATACACCTACTCATGTTCTGTTTTTGTCCACATTGTAGTATAATTGAATTCTTCAAAAAATTGGCATAAAGAATACAAAATGTTAGTAATTTTGCTTCATAAGCAAATGGCTTCAGATTTTGTTCAGGAGAGTAACTTCATTTTTTTAACAATATAAAATTTTTGTAATAACAATACCACAGTATTTATTGTCTTTTTGTAATATAAGGGCTATAAAAACTATATGAACAAGTATTTTAGAACTATATTCCTGGGGCCGGTGCTGTGGCTCAGTGGGTTAAGTTGCCATCTGCAGTGCTGGCATCTCATGTGGGTGCCAGTTTGAGTCCCGGCTACTCTACTTCTGATCCAGCTCCCTGTTAATGTGCCTGGGAAAGCAGTGGAGGACGGCCCAAGTCCTTGGGCCCCTGCACTCACATGGAAGACACAGATGAAGCTCCTGGCTCCTGGTTTTAGCCTAGCACAGCCCTGGCCATTGTGGCCATTTGGGGAGTGGGCCAGCAGATGGAAGAGCTCTCTCTTCCTCTGTCTCTTCCTGTCTCTGTAATTCTGACTTTGAAATACATGAATAGGTCTTAATAAACAAACAAACAAAAAACTATACTCCCAATAAAGGACATCTAAAGAACAAAGGAAAAACTGTATTACCCTCTCAATAATTTCCCACTTCATCTATCATCTCTACATGGAGACACTTTGTAGCAAAGTATAACTATCTCCTTTTAGCATGATCCCACAGTTCTCTTGACTCTTTTAGAATAAAATCCCTTCTGCATGGTCCATTATGAGGTTCACGTACTCATCAAAACCAATGATTAGGCCGTCGCCGTGGCTCAATAGGCTAATCCTCCGCCTGAGGTGCCGGCACACCAGGTTCTAGTCCTGGTCGGGGTGCCGGATTCTGTCCCGGTTGCCCCTCTTCCAGGCCAGCTCTCTGCTGTGGCCTGGGAAGGCATTGGAGGATGGCCCAACTCCTTGGGCCCTGCACCCCATGGGAGACCAGGAGAAGCACCTGGCTCCTGCCTTTGGGTCAGCGTGGTGCGCCGGCCACGGCGGCCATTGGAGGGTGAACCAGCGGCAAAAAGGAAGACCTTTCCCTCTGTCTCTCTCACTGTCCACTCTGCCTGTCAAAAAAAATAAAAAATAAAAAATTTTAAAAAAACCAATGATTCAGCCTTTTCTTTGCATATGCACTCGCTCACACAGTCACATCTGAGTGTCAGATCTACTTTGCAAGTATCTGAGGATGAGGCTGATGGTGTACTATCACCTTCTGCCCTTTGGACCCTGTCCACAGTGGAATCTCACAACCACCACACTGGACACACAGGTTACCTCAGAAAGCAATTTCTGGAATTCGACAGTAGCTTCTTGAAACCGAAACTTCAAAAGAGTGGCATGAAATACGGATTGGTGAGAGAGAAATTCGAATTATATTTGTTTGAAGATAACTTCTACTTGATTCTGAAATTCCTAACATTTTTGACATGCTAAATCATTTTAGGTGATAGCCATTGTTTGATTTAAAGTCTAATCTAGAATTATATTCTATATTGTTAACATGACATCCCCCTCATTTTTAGGACAACTATAACTAAGCTCTTTCAGATATTAATTCTAGGCAATTCTCCTAGTGGTTTGATAAAGTACACGGTAAATATTTTGGCAGATTCTTTCTTCTGCTGGTCTTTCTCCAGATTCAGGATCACAAGATGCATCTACTGGAGTCGGCCCTGTGGTGTAGCAGGTAAAGCCACTGCCTGCAGTGCTGGCAGCCCATATGGGTGCCAGTTGGAGTCCCAGCTATTCTACTTCTGATCCAGCTATCTGCGATGGCCTGGGCAGCCAGTAGAAGATGGCCCAAGTCCTTGGACTCCTGTACCCACATGGGAGACCTGGAAGAAGCTCCTGGCTCCTGGCTTTGGATTGGCCCAGTTCTGGCCATTGCAGCCAACTGCAGAGTGAACCAGAGGATGGAAGACCTCCTCTCTCTCTCTCTCTGTTTCTCTGTAACTCTGTTTTCAAATAAATAAATAAATCTTAAAAAAAAATAGCATAGGAATATCTCAAACACAGGGATTTTACATAATAAATCCATGATTTTTATATTTAGCTCAGTACTCCTCTTTCCTCCTTTTGTGGCATCTTTTGGTTCTGTAATTCTCAAATTATTCCAGTGACCTCTGCAGTTCCCCTAGTAGTGTGAGATCTCAATATTTTCCTCTATGTTTTTTTTTTTTTTGACAGGCAGAGTGGATAGTGAGAGAGAGAGAGAGAGAGAGAGAGAAAACGGCCGGCGCCGCGGCTCACTAGGCTAATCCTCCACCTTGCGGCGCCGGCACACCGGGTTCTAGTCCCAGTTGGGGCACCGATCCTGTCCCGGTTGCCCCTCTTCCAGGCCAGCTCTCTGCTGTGGCCAGGGAGTGCAGTGGAGGATGGCGCAAGTCCTTGGGCCCTGCACCCCATGGGAGACCAGGAGAAGCACCTGGCTCCTGCCATCGGATCAGCGCGGTGCGCCAGACGCAGCGCGCTACCGTGGCGGCCATTGGAGGGTGAACGAACCGCAAAGGAAGACCTTTCTCTCTGTCTCTCTCTCTCACTGTCCACTCTGCCTGTCAAAAATTAAAAAAAAAAAAAAAAAAGAAAGCAGAGAGAAAGGTCTTCCTTTTTGCCGCTGGTTCACCCTCCAATGGCCCCTGCGGCCGGCGCATCGTGCTTCTCCTGGTCTCCCATGGGGTGCAGGGCCCAAGCACTTGGGCCATCCTCCACTGCCTTCCCGGGCCACAGCAGAGAGCTGGCCTGGAAGAGGGGCAACTGGGACAGAATCCGGCTCCCTGACTGGGACTAGAACCCGGTAAGGCGGAGGATTAGCCTGTTAAGCCACGGTGCCGGCCTCCTCTATGTTTGTTTTTAACTATTTTATCGCCATGCCTAAACTAATAATGTGACATGTAAGAAAATAAAGTTCACATTTGCACCTCCTTCAAGTGGATTCTGCCCTTTGGAACTGTAAGTCAAAGGTGGGTTAATATCTGCACATTTGTTTTGTTCAGATTCTTTGAGAACTTGTGGATTTGATGGGTGCCCGTAACATGGACAGCTCTTGCATAAAACAAACAGGTGCCCATATTCCTCCCCAAATTGAAAATGCCACAGGCGCATTCTTAGAACATAAAGCCTTGCTCTGGGGCCCTTAACTAGGAGAGAATAAAAATGCTTCCATAAGTGAGGCTGAATTTTTTCTAGCTTCCAGGATGTTTTGCACCTCACCCTGCATTTACCGGGGGCTTTGGCCCTGCCTCATGTTGTCTCTGATGATGACCCGCCTACCTTGCTAGTAGTGTCCATGGTGACTCCAGCTCTCCCCAGGGCTCCCTCAGTTTTCCCAGGAGCTGATGACAGCCTGGCTTGCCAGTTCAGACAGGGACCCAGAGACCCTGACCTAATTCAGGGTTTAAAAATGCTCCCATCACAGGGCAGCGACCTTGCAAGCGCATTTAGTCCCTTTTCCTCTCTTCGGGCAGAACCACATCCGAACCATTCCCTACCCTGACCTTAAATACTGGCAGAGAAGGAGACTCCATAACCTCACCTCGCCTGGGACCGGGCACTCAGGGTGGGCAGAACCCCGGTGGTGGCCGCTCAGTCCCTCACCGCAGGACCCTGGCCTCCTGGGGCTGCCGCCCCCTTCCTCCCCGACCGTGAGGCCCAGCTAGCGCTCTGCCCGCGCCACCCGACCTGGTGGACAGGCCTGGGCGGGCAAAGGGCTCCCTGGGTCCAGAGGCGGCCATTAGGCCCGCGACCCCGGGGCCCAGCGGGAGGCGCCGGGTGGGCGCGCGCCGCTCTCGCGAGAGCTCGGGCAGTGAGGGTGGCAGGGGGCTGGGGAAGTGGACGCCTGGGAGCGGCGCGGTCTCCGAGGAGCCGGCAGGCGGCCCTTTCCCCGCCTCCCTCAGCTTCTCCTCCCATTGAGCGCTTCACGCTCTGCGCTTCCCACTTCCGCCCCCTCTGCCTGCCATTGGAAGTAGCGAAGCCCAGCAAGTTGCGGCCGCCGAGCAGCCGGCGCTGCCCTCGGACTCTGCGCCTGCCTTCCTCTCGCCTGTCCTCCGCTTCCCCGGCCGCCGCCGCTCCCGAGGCCTTGCGCTCGCCGCGCCCGTAGCCCACGCCGCGGCCGACATGAGCTTCTTGTTGTGAGTAGCAGGCCCCTCTGCGCGCGTCGGCTTTGTCTGGGCGCGACCTGGGCCGCGGGCCCCGGCCGCCTCCCGCGCTCCGTCCCGCCCGGCCCCGGGTGGCCTCGCTCCGCGCTGCCGGCCGGGGCTCCGGGGCTGCAGCTGTAGCTCCCGGGACGCCGCCGCCGCCGCCGCCTGGGCTGGCTTGCGACGCGCGTGGAGTCCCCGAGCCGGAGGAGGCTGTTTCCCCGAGACCCCCGGCTGTGTGTGTGTGTGTGTGTGTGTGAGTCCGGATTGCTCCGTCAGCCCGAGCGCTGCCTTCGCGCTCCTGCGGGCGATCGTGTATCCGCACGCTTTTCCTAGATACCGCCCACTCCCGCCGGGCTCCGTCTGGTTTCTGCGTCCCAGGCACGGAAGATTGAGCGTCCTGCTCTTTCCCCCTGTCACGCCGGGACCTTTTAAACTTCCTTCTTAGGCCTTAGGGCTGGGAAGACAGGGGACAAGCCCTGTGGCTGTAACACCGATGCGGATCGGAGTCCTCCCCCGGTGACAGCCTGGGGTCTTGGGCAGGGGTATCTGGAGCTCCCTGCATGCCACGGTGTTGGTTAGATCCACCCAGGGGGTTGTTGTGCGAATCGTTTGAGAATGCCATCTGTGGAGTCTCAGTGGGTGCTGCTCATTATTTCGCTTTACTTATCGCTTATTCCAGAGGAGTTTGGGGCGGAAGGGGGCGGAGAGGGCAGGGCGGAAAGATGGGGAAGCCAGATGAGGGTGTGGAGGCAGCTGACGGGCCTCCGGTTACGCCCGAGGAATAACTCTCCTGCAGGCTTCGCTGTGGTTCCTCTGTGTTTAGAAAGCCAGTGTGAAGTCGGGAGTTGGAAAGCGACTCCGTACACTCCTTCTCCGTGGTGGACGAGATAAGCGTTTTTAAAGATTGTTTTACTCCCCAGTCGCCCATTACTTTTTAGTCATCCCCTTGGCATCTGATTCCTGATGTTTTAATTCACCCTTATTTCCACGTGGCTTATATCTACAATATTAATTCTTTTTAGGGTGTCTGTCGAGCGCTCACGGACGGTTAACTGCCCGCAAACTGGCTGTTATTTTCAATGTGCGCAGGGAACCTGGCTTTTGTCGGCCTGACCCCGTTTTTAAACTTTATCCTGGACGTTGATTCTGATTTTGTAAGATTGAAATAGAGCTAGAGGAGGGGACTGGGTGCCTTTTTAGAAGTCGTTGTTTCCTACTGTAGTCCTAATCAATATATCCAGGCAACCTTAGCTTGGAGCTTCTCATCTTGAGTGTAATTTTACATTGCTGATGTTTTATTTTCTTTTAGAATTTAAAAGGTGCTTTTCAAATAGCAATGAATGTACTGCCCATGACTGCATCTGATGGGCTTGTGTCTTTTGGAGCTCATAAACCAAATTGGTTGAAGCAGGGAAGTGCTGTATTTGGCTGAAACTGGAGGATGGAGAAGGTTCTGGTGCTATTTTTTGGAACACAAATACAATAGTGTCCTGTTTTTATATGGCTTAGTGTTTAATAGATTCAAAAACGTTCTGGATTGGTTCATTTCTCCTAAAGAATATTAGCTACATTTTAAAAGTCTTGCTGTAACTAATGTACATAGCACCTCAGAGGGTTTGCACTGCTTGAGGCACAGTGTTTGAGTCAGGTGACATGTAGCAGTTAGTATATTCTCAGGATATTTAGCCCATGTCCTTGACAGTTCAAAAACATTCATTCCATATTTTTAGTTTTGATCCTTGTCTCCAAGTAGTTAAAATCACCTAGAAATGATTATTGGAAATGAAAGAACAAAGTTTTGGTTACTTCATCTTTTGTTACGGTTTCTTGAATACAACTTCTATACCAAGAACTAGAAAGATGAGCTCAGAAAGGAAGAGTTTAGGGATTGAGTTCAGATATTTTCCTGCAGTTCCTGGAAGCTTGTTGGGAAGGCTTCTGTAAAGTGGATGGAGCAGAGGAAGTAAGGGTGATGCAGGACAGAGTTACGAAGGTGATGACTCATGGCTCTTGAGGACTGTAAGACAGAAGGATAAAGTTATTGATTTAAAAAAAATTCACTACGTCAGATGTCAGACGCTGAGGTAGACACAAAACAGACAGAAATTCCTGCATTACTAGACCTTGTATTCTGGCGGGTGACTCTAAACCCTAAACATCAGTAAATTATATAGAATGTTAGAAGGTCATGCCATGGGAAAAAAATAAAGCAAGTAAAACAGTTTGGATTGGGAGTCTAGGTAGATTAGGACATCTTCAGAGGCTGCCCAGATCATCTGTAGGAGTGATACCTTTGTGTAACTTTTCTGTGAATGTTCAAGATAAATTTGCACTGAATGTGTAGGTCTGGCAGGGACAGAGCATTGACTGTGCTACAGATTGGCCTCAGTAAAGTGGCAGCTTTACTTGCTATACCACAGTGCTGGCCCATAAGTGTTACTTCTTCTTCTTCTTCTTCTTCTTTTTTTTTTTTTAAGATTTTATTTTATTTAGAGGTAGAGTTACAGACAGAGAGGGAGAGATAGAGAGAAAGGTCTTCCATATGCTGGTTCACTTCCCAGATGGCCACAACGGCTTAGGCTGAGCCGATCCGATCTGAAGCCAGGAGCTAGGAGCTTCTTCTGGGTCTCTCCACGCGGGTTGAGGGGAGACCTGGGCTGTCTTCTACTGCTTTCCCAGGACACAGCAGAGAGCTGGATTGTAAGTAGAGCAGCCAGGACTTGAACTGGCGCCCATGTGGGATTCTGGCACCACAGGCAGAGGCTTAGCCCACTACACCACAGCGCTGGCCCACTGTATGCATTACTTCTTGAAAAGTATGAAAAGATGGTACCTGTTAGGAATGTCAAGCCGAGTCCTGTATATTTTTCAACTCTCCATTTTATCCAACATTATTCTATTTTTGTTTTAGATCAACTAAGATATCTTTTAATTATGTATAAGTGTGGCTGTGAAATCTTTTCATTTGCAGAAGTGATTTAAAATTTTACTGTGTCAGGGCTGGCATTGTGGTGTAGGGGGTAAAGCTACCGCCTGTGATTGCCAGCATCCTTAATGGACACCAGTTCATGTCTTGGCTATTACGCTTCTGATCCAGCTTCCTGCTAATGGCCTGGGAAAAGCAGCAGAAGATGGCCCTAATGTTTGAGCCCCTGTACCCACATGGGAGACCCAGTGAAGTTCCTGGCTTCTGGTTTCTGACGGTTTCAGCTGGTTGTTGTGGTCATTTGCGGAGTGAATCAGTGATGGAAGATCTCTTTCTCTCTCTCTGTCTGTAACTCTGACTTGCAAAATAAATAAATAATTTTTTTAAAACGTTGTATTGTGAAACATTTCCCAACCTTCATAAAGGTTGCAAGGAACAATACAAGGAACCTGCACACATTCCTTCTTTAGAAACCCCACAGAATTTTATCTGTGGCTCCAACAGCATCATTTCCAGTGAAAGAGTCCTGTCATGAGTCATGTGTTGCGTCCAATTACATGTCTGCAGGTGTCTTCAAACTGAAGTATTGCCTTGGTCTTTCCTTGAATTCCTTGCCCTTCTCATTTTTGAGAATTGCAGGTTAGTCATTTTGTAGAATGTCCCTCATTTTGAATTTGTCTGATGTTTCCTTGTGCAGTTGAGTTACGCATTGGGACAAGGATACTACAGAAAGGATGTGTATTTGTCTTACTGCATCTTAGTAGATACACATGTTACGTATTTGTCTGGTTTTGGTGGTGTTAGCTTTGATTCTTTGAGGTGTGTATCAGGATTCTCCACTGTATTTGATCTCTTTTTTTCCCTCTTTGCAGTCAGTATTTTGATATGCTATGACTATCCCTTTCATCCACTAGTTTTAGTGTCCACTGCAACATCTTGTCTAAGTTATTACTACTGTGTTTGTCTAATTTTGTAATTTCTTTTAAGTTTATTAGTTGATAGTTTTACTGCAAGGAAGAACTTAACCTTCTTTTCATTTATTCATTTATTTTTTTATATCCGTGTTTGCCATGGTCTGAATGTTTCTATCCTTCTAAAGCATATTCATTGAAATCTGATTACTAAGGTGATGGATGGTATTAGAAGGTGGGGCTTTTGGGAGGTGATTGGAATTAATGCCCTTAGGCAAGAGGCATGAGGAAAGGATAGGTGTTGTGACACAGTGGGTTAGGCTGCTGCTTGGGATGCCTCATCTATATTGGAATGCCTGGGATCCCAACTCTGCTTCCAATCCAATTTCCTGCTAGTCCACCTGGAAGGCAGCAGATGATGGCCCAGGTACTTGGGTTCCTGTCCTTATGGAGTTCTTGGCTCCTGGCCTGGGCCTGGCCCAGCCATGGCTATTACAGGCAGTTGGGGAGTAGACCAGTAGATAGAAGATGTCTCTTTCTGTCACTCTACCTTCAGAATAAATAAATAAATGAATAAATCTAAAAAAAGTGGAAGATGGTGCCTCAGCTCCCTCAGGAGCTTCTTTGCCTTCTTGCCATGTGAGGACACCCAGAAGGCATGACTTATCAGGAACAACCCTCACCAGACATCAGAATCTGCTTATGCCTTGATCTCGGATGCCTAGCCCCAGGACCATGTGCAGTAAATTTCTGTTGTTTGTATTCAGTATAGATATGTTATTATAGCAGCTCATATGGACTAAGACAGTGTAAACATGTGGATTTCTGTGTTACTCAGTGAGCTGTAATCTGTAACAACCATTATTTGGGTGCTCAAATTGTCCCAATTTATGCTGGTGGGAACTCCGTTGAAGCCAGCTTCTTTATCCTTTGGCTTGTTCCTGTCTTTTTCTCAGTACTTCTTTGCTTTCTGCACAAAATATCCCAGACATTCTCTGCCCCAATTCTGTGTCTGCTTCTTTGAGTACCTTGGTTCTGTTCAATGGAGAATAGTATAGAAAACAATGTTCTTTTAAAAAATATTTTATTTTCATGAATTTGAAGGACAAAGAGAACGGGATCTTCCATCCTGATTGAGTCTCCAAGTGCTCACAACAGCCAGGGCTGGGCCACACCAAAGCCAGGAACCCATAACTCCATTTAGGGCTCCCATGTGAGAGCAAGGCCCCAAATATCTGAGCCATCATCTGCTGCCCTCCAGGGTGCACACTAGCAGGGAGTTGGATCAGAAGCGGAAGTGAGACTCAAACCCAAGCACTCTGATATGGAATGCAGGCGTCCCAAGTAGTGGTGCTGTGCCACAGGCTATGCCTGAGGTATGCTTTTTTTTTTTTTTTAAGATTTATTTATTTATTTGAAAGTCAGAGTTACACAGAGAGAGGAGAGGCGGGGAGAGAGAGAGAGAGAGAGAGAGAGAGAGAGAGAGAGAGAGAGGTCCTCCATCCGATGGTTCACTCCCCAAGTGGCCACAACAGCTGAAGCTGTGTCAATCTGAAGCCAGGAGCCAGGAGCTTCCTCCGGGTCTTCCCATGTGGGTGCAGGAGCCTAAGCATTTGGGCCATCTTGTACTGCTTTCCCAGGCCACAGCAGAGAGCTGGATCAGAAGTGGAGCATCAGGATCTCAAACTGGTGCCCATATGGGATGCCGGTGCTTCAGGCCAAGGCGTTAACCCACTGCACCACAGCGCCAGCCCCTGAGGTATGCTTTTTACAACAGGTTGCTTGCTCCTAGGCCCCATCATTGGACAGTACTAAAAAATACATACATATAATATATACTTATCCACATCTACCTGTGTATATTAAGTCAGTTCCCACAACTACCTTCAATTCTTTTTTTTTTTTTTTTTAAAGATTTACCTATCTACTTGAAAGTCAGAGTTACACAGAAAGAGGAAAGGCAGAGAGAGAGGTCTTCCATCTGATGGTTCACTCCTCAGCTGGCCCCAATGGCCAGAATTGTGCCAGCCAGGAGCCAGGAGCCTCTCACACAGGCGCAGGGGTGTGAGTCTCTCACACAGGCGCAGGGGCCCAAGGACCTGGGCCATCCTCCACTGCCATCCCAGGCCGCAGCCGAGAGCTGGATGGTAAGAGGAGCAGCAGAACCCACGCCCACAGGGATGCCGGCGCCTCAGGCCATGGTGTTAACCCACAGCCCCAGCTTCCTACCTTCAATTCTAAGCCAATCACATAGATTTTATTCTAACTTTCTTCTTTTCATGTTTTCTACTTCTTTGTCCTTGAGAAATCTGACTCCTCTCATCCTCATGGAACTTCCTTACTGAATCCCTCTTTATAGCTTTACTCTTTTCTCTGGCTATCCTACATGTCCACCCACTTTTATTTGCCCCAGCTTCTCTCATTGGGGCATGTGTGGGCCTGTACTGTAACCATATTAGGGATGAGTGCGTTGTGAAACTGTTTTGTTTGCGTATGACAGTGATTTTTTTTCTTATGAATCTTGCGTTTAGGAACAATACTGCAGAACTGTTGGGAAGATTAGATGCAGTGAATGCAAAGGCCTTGCTCAACATATTGCACTTGTATACATTAGTGATGCACACTTTATTATTGACATCTCTGTAGTGTGATGATTGCTAGTGGCTGTTATTTTTTGTAAACATGTTCTCCATTTCTGGAAACTTAAATTGTAGCCAATTTCTGTAGGTATATCATGGTGTGTGTCAGTGCTGCTTTGAGTTTTTGAGGTTAGAACTTAAGTGAGCAAACATTATTTGGGTAATAGTCTAACTACTTCATGACCATACAGCCTTATTATTTGTAATTAAAGGTTAAATTTTCTTTTATTGTTACTTTGTTTTATATTTTTGGCTAAGACCTTATGTTATCAAATTGAAATATGACTAAGAATACCTCAGTAATCGAAGTAGTAGTAATGTAGTATTGATTATTAGAAGAAATATTTTTTATGCCATGGTTCCTCTGTGGAAGTGTAAAGGAAGAATAATTTAGTTGAAACAGTAGACAGAAAGTGTTTTTAAGGCACTTTTTCTGGTATCTAAGTGTTTCAGATCCTATTCCAGACAGATGAGCAGTTGCATGACCCTCCTGCTCTGTAGGGAATCTGTTTGCTAGAGCCCTGTAGCTGTAGAGTTAACTATTCAAATAGCTTTTTGTTCAAAAACTCCCCGTGGTTATGGTTTTTGCTCACACATGCCTAGTTTCATTCTCACTAAGCCTTCCCCATCCCTGCCAAATGTTTGTTCAGTTGGCTCTCATATTTGCAACTCTGAAATGGCACTTTGGAGTCCGTGAATAACAAATTGATTACACAGCATTATTATGAGGTCAGCTGCTTGTAAGTCTTGAGTATTGTTAAGGACTCTCAATGGTGTCTTCTCTGTCAGACTGTTCAGTCCTTTTTCAGCCTTATCAGTATTTCATTTGGAAAATGGCAAAGTTTTAAGAACCAAACATTCTTTTAAAACCATATTTCTAATTATAGTTAGAATCCAACTAAATAAAAAAAATTCAGTGCTTAAATTGCTAGATTTTTATGAACCAAAATGTACTTTGTGAGCTTTCTCTGAAGTGGAAACATAGTTATAAGATGTTGATATTATATTGTCTGATGAGAAGAGTACTTGCTTAGAGATATCGTTACCTTTTTAAAAAAATTATTTTAAGGCTTGAAAGTAGTTATTTTATTTGAAAAGCAGAGAGAGAGAGAGAGGGAGAGAGAGAGAATTTTCCATCCACCAACTTACTCACCAAGTGCTTATAACAGCTAGGGCCAGGCCATGCTGAAGCCTAGGGCTGAGAACTGAATCTAGGTTTCTCAGGTGGGTAGCAGGAACCCAACTACTTGATCCATCACCTGCTCCCTCTTGGGGATAACATTAGCAGAAAGCTGGAATCTAGAGTGGAGCCGAGACTTGAATCTACATACTCTGATATGGGACCTGTGTGTCCCAAGTGGTGTCTTAACTGCTGAACCAAACACCATTCCCTCTAACTTGCTTGTGTCATTCAACACTCAGGAAAACACTATTACTGTCATTTTATATAGCAGAAGAAAAGCTGCTCTTGGCCTCTGATGACAGAAGATACCTGTAGACCTGAGGAGATCAATATATTGTCCTTGAGAGGTTTGCTTTGGACCTTTGAAGTGTGGAGCTTTGGCACCACCTAGGAGGAAGATAGAAATGCAAGATTTCAGGGTCCAAACCCTTGGATTAGAATGTATTTTAGTGGAAGAAATACAAATGGCCAGCAAATATATGAAGAAATGCTCAACATCACTAGCCATCAGGGAAATGCAAATCAGAACCACGATGAAATATCACCTCACCCCTGTCAGAATGGCCAAAATCCAAAAGATAGAGAGCAACAAGTGCTGGTGAGGAAGTGGAGAAAGGGGAACACTTACACACTCAACATGGGAATGTAGGTGTAGCCACTGTGGAAAACAGTATGGAGATTTCTTTAAAAACTAGAAATGGAATTGCCATAGGATCTAGCAGTCTCACTACTGGGATTGAACACATTGTATCAAAGAGATACCTGCACCACCATGTTTATAGCAGTACTGTTCACAACAGCCAAAATTTGGAGTCAACCAAAGGTGTCCATGGTCAGATGAATGGATTAAGAAAATGTGATGTATATATATATACACACACACAGTAAAATATTATCCAACTATAAAAAACGAAATTCTACAATTTGCATCCAAATGGACACACCTGGAATGTGTAGAGTAAAATAAGCCATCCATAGAGACAAAAACCGCATGTTCTCCCTTATATGTGGGAGCTAAAATTTATTAAAAAAAATAAAAAAGCCTGTGTGTATCAGTATTGTTGCAAATGCAGTTTTCTAAAACTTCGTCTTAAACCTTTGTCAAGCCAGTGATGAAGAATGTTTTACTGGGCCAATACTATGGTGTAGTGGGCAAGCTGGTATCCCATAAAGGTACCTATTTGAGACCAGCTGCTCTACTTCTGATTTAACTGCTTGGTAATGCACCTGGGAAAGCAGCAGAAGATGGCCTAAGTGCTTGTGCCCCTGCACCCATGTAGGAGACCTCTAAGAAGCTCCTGGCTCTTGGCTTCAGATAGGCCCAGCTCTGGCCATTGTGGCCATTTGGAGGGTGAACCAGTGGATGGAAGATATCTCTCTCCGTCTCTCCCTCCCTCTCTCTGTAACTCTTACTTTCAAATAAGTAAATCTTTAAAATAAAAAATAATGTTATATTACTACTATTTTAATGATCTGTAATTACTTTAAAGTTTATATATGGGTGAAATGGTCACTTTTCCATAAAACAAAATGAAACAAAACAAAAAACCAAAAAATGATATGGTACTTCCCTCCCAAAGAAAATATTTTAGTAAGATATCCTAGGTGATTGGAAAGTACCTTTCAAGTCTGAGAAACTTTAGACAATAGTAAATGAGGGGCCGGCACTGTGGCATAGCAGGTAAAGCTGCTGCCTACAGTGCCAGCATCCCATATGGGCGCTGGTTTGAGTCCAGGCTGCTCCTCTTCCTATCCAGCTCTCTGCTGTGGCCTGGGATAGCAGTGGAAGATGGCCTAAGTGCTTGGGCCCCTGCATCCGCATGGGAGACCCGGAAGAGGCTGCTGGCTCCTGGTTTCGGATCGGCACAGCTCTGGCTGTTGGCAGCCACTGGGGAGTGAACTAGCAGATGGAAGACCTCTCTCTCTCTCTCTGCCTCTCCTTCTCTCTGTGTAACTCTGACTTTTAAATAAATAAATTAAGTAAAAAAAAATAGTAAATGGGTAAATGACTATTTTGATTTACATGTTCAATGTAATAATTAATATAATGTAACTCTGCCTCTGAGATTCACTGTAACTCTACTTCTGTCCTTGAGAGATTCTTTGAAGCCCCTTATAGGAGCCTAAATATAGGTTATCTTACTGTCTGCACACTTGTAATTATTTATAATGATTCTTTACCTATGTTTTTACCTTTTGGACTGTAAATTTCTGGAGGGTTTGCTCACCATTTTATTTTCCAGTATGTTAGTATGTTACTTGGCAAATATGTTTTTAGTGTTTTTTTTTTTTTTGACAGGCAGAGTAGATAGTGAGAGAGAGAGGAAGGTCTTCCTTTTTGCCTTTGGTTCACCCTCCAATGGCCGTTGCGGCTGGCGCATCGCGCTGATCCGAAGCCAGGAGCCAGGTGCTTCTGGTCTCCCATGCGGGTGCAGGGCCCAAGGATTTTTTTTTTTTTTTCTTAACTGAAGGTTGTTCTAGTAGAAGCAGTGGTATATGAGAGAGGAGACCTGGTCACCATTAACCTTGTGAGATGACTTAATTCCTTAGCCTCTGTTTCCTCTGTCTACTGGGGGGTAGGGGCCAGAAAGTAATGCTTATTCCATTGGGTTACTGTGAGAATTGAATGGCAGGATACATGTGGAGGCTATTTGTAAACCAGAGAGTGCTGTATGAACTGTCCTTATCTTTGTTCATGAAACTCTTTCTTCATTCCAGCTTTTTTTAGTTATCTTACAAATGCATGACATTGCTGCATAATAGAGTAAACATTTATTATTAAGCAAAGTGTTGGGGCCAAGGCTCACTTGGCTAATCCTCCTCCTGCGGCACCCCGGGTTCTAATCCCCTCCGTCATTGGGGCGCTAGCACCCAACACTTGGCTTTATTTCTTCTTTTTTTTTTTTTTTTTTTCTGACAGGCAGAGTGGGCAGTGAGAGAGAGAGAGAGAGAGAAAGAGAGAAAGGTCTTCCTTTGCCATTGGTTCACCCTCCAATGGCCGCTGCGGCTGGCGCACCGCGCTGAATCAAAGCCAGGAGCCAGGTGCTTCTCTTGATCTCCCATGCGGGTGCAGGGCCCAAGCACTTGGGCCATTCTCCACTGCACTCCTGGGCCACAGCAGAGAGTTGGCCTGGAAGAGGGGCAACCGGGATAGAATCCGGCGCCCCGATGGGGACTAGAACCCGGTGTGCCGGCGCCGCAGGCAGAGGATTAGCCTATTGAGCCATGGCGCTGGCCGGGTGCTAGCTTTAAGAAGAGAAAGGGGTTCAGGAAAAGATAAGATGTATGTTCTTACTAGTTGTTTTTCCACTGGCTAATGGCTTAAAGATCTTTGATATTGCATCAAGCATACAAATTTCTTAAGGTGTAGGTGTGAGTTTCAGTTGATGTTTATACCACTTTTAAAATGTTTGTAGTGTGGGCCAGCGCCATGGCTTAACAGGCTAATCTTCCGCCTTGCGGCGCCGGCACACCGGGTTCTAGTCCCGGGGCACCGATCCTGTCCCGGTTGCCCCTCTTCCAGGCCAGCTCTCTGCTGTGGCCAGGGAGTGCAGTGGAGGATGGCCCAAGTGCTTGGGCCCTGCACCCCATGGGAGACCAGGATAAGCACCTGGCTCCTGCCATCAGAACGGCGCAGTGCGCCGGCGGCAGCGCGCCTACCGCGGCGGCCATTGGAGGGTGAACCAACGGCAAAAAGGAAGACCTTTCTCTCTGTCTCCCTCTACTGTCCACTCTGCCTGTCAAAAATTAAAAAAAAAAAAAAAAAGTTTGTAGTGTGTTCACTTAGTCAAAACAGAGGGGATTTTGCAGGTCTAGGCTTCCATAGTTTTTGGCAGAGGCCTTTTTGACTGGGGGGATTTGGGGTCTTGTGTTGTTTGTTCTTGGCTTTGTTGCTGCTCTCTTCCACCCAGCATGGTGTTTTTTTAATAGAGAAAAGGGGTGACTGGGATCCTTCGGCCCACCCACTTCCTGTAGTTGGGACTTTCAGGTAGGGATTGGAATGGGCTGGAAGTGGTTGGCGGAACTCCAAAGCGTGGAAGAGATGGTGTGTGCAGACCACTCCAGCCTCATCCACACCGTCCCCCCAGGGCTCAGCCATTTTATTGGTATTTTTTTCAGCTTGCATTTCTTCTGCCTTTGTAAATGCTCTTCCAGTTGTTCTGGCTGGGCTACCCTTTCCACCTACATTCCTCTAGTTCAGAAACTGCTTTTTCCTGGCCTGTGCCCCCTTCCCAATTTGTTAGATACCATTTCAGTGACGTTGAAACCTTACCATACCCTTTTCAGAAAGATATTATACTCCCCATCACAGTATGTGTGACCTCTTTGAAGATGGGGCGGTTTCAAAGCTATTTGTTTTTTTCTTTTTTAAATCTTTCTTTTTTATTATTTGAAAAGCTGAGTTAGAGAGAAGGAGAGACAAAATACAAAAAAAGAAAAAAAAAGAAATAGCAAAAAAAAAAAAAAAAAAAGAGAGAGAGAGAGAAGGAGAGACAGAGAGAGAGATCTTCCATCTGCTGGTTTGCTCCCCAAATGGCTGCAACAGCTGGGACTGGGTGGTGCTGAAGCAAGGAGCCTGGAGCTTCTTCCAGGTCTCCCGTATTAGTGCAAGCATTTGGGCCAACATCCTCTGCTGCTTTCCCAGTGCATTAGCAGGGAGCTGGATCAGAAGTGGAGCAGGGGCTGGTGCCCTGGCACAGTATGTTAATCCTCTGCCTGCGGCACTGGCATCCCATATGGGTGCCAGTTCTAGTCCCTGCTGCTCCTTTTCCAATCCAGCTCTCTGCTATGGCCTGGGAAAGCAGTGGAGGATGGTCCAGGTCCTTGAGCCCCTGCACCCACGTGGGAGACCTGGAAGAAACACCTGGCTCCCGGCATCGGATTGACGCAGCTCCGGCCTTTGCAGCCATTTGGGGAAAGACCTCTCTGTCTCTCCCTCTCACTGTCTGTAACTCTACCTCTCACATAAATAAATAAAATAAAAAAATAAAAAAATAAGTAAAATATAAATAAATAAATAAAATCTTAAAAAATAAAATAAAAAAAATAAATAAAATCTTAAAAAAAAAAAGTGGAGCAGACAGATCTTGAACTAGTGCCCATAGGGGATGTTGGTGTTGTAGGCGGAGGCTGGCCCCCTCAGAGTTATTTGCTTTTTTTTTTTTTTTTTACTTTTATTTAATGAATATAAATTTCCAGTGTACAGCTTATGGATTACAATGGCTTCCCCCTCCCATAACTTCCCTCCCACCCGCAACCCTCCCCTCTCCCACTCCCTCTCCCCTTCCATTTGCATCAAGATTCATTTTCAATTCTCTTTATATACAGAAGATCAGTTTAGTATAAAGATTTCAACAGTTTGCACCCACATAGAAACACAAAGGGAAACATACTGTTTGAGTACTAGTTATAGTATTAAATCACAATGTACAGCACATTAAGGACAGAGATCCCACATGAGGAGCAAGTGCACAGTGGCTCCTGTTGTTGACCCAACAAATTGACACTCTAGTTTATGGCGCCAGTAATCATCCTAGGTTGTCGTCATGGGTTGCCAAGGCTATGGAAGCCTTCCAAGTTTGCCGACTCTGATCATATTTAGACAAGGTCATAAAAGACAGAGTGAGGATAGTAACCAATGATCCTAAGAGTGGCATTTACCAGGTTTGAACAATTATACAGCATTAAGTGGGGAAGAGGACCGTCAGTACACACAGGTTGGGAGTAGAGCCATTGGTGGTAGAGTAGAGGTTATGATTACAAAGGAATGAGGCCCAATTGCACTAGACAGGGCCTAGAACAGAGTCATTATTAGAGGAGCTAAGAAAGGTGCTGTTTAAGCTACAAGTAATTTTTCTGATTGAGAGGCAAATAGAACCTGATAGAAGGGGCTTGATAATAATCTGGTGGGCTTTAGGCCTTGTAAATTCAGAGGCCCAGACCTATCTATCTCTTCACATGGGGTATATCCTAAGGGAGGTGTGAACCTCCTAGGGGAAGGCACTCTGTTGACTTTTATTACTTGGCTGGCCTGGGAGGAGAGCTGGCCAGGTAAAGGCAGGGGGCAGTCAGTACTTTGGGATGGCTCTGTAAACAGATGAAGCCAATAATGTATTAACAGTACCAACTGAGAGAAAGTATGGTTAACTGAGGTTACTAAAAACAAAAAGCAATTCAAATCAATTGGCAATCTACAAAAAGAGTTAAAGATTTTAAAAGCTATTATTAAAATTGCTATATTGGTCTATTATGCTATGTTATATGTGTGTGCATATTGTATGTCCACATGGGGAAATTTTATTAAGAGTTTTATTTTAAATGGCTTATAGATAAGATTGTCCATAAATTTAAGCTGCTGAAATCAAAGATACATTTTAATTTGTGTGACCTGAATTTGTGTATCATATGTTTTAAACGTGTTGGTAGAAAGAAACTAAAAACATTTTAGATGGTTGTGCTTAAGTTTATTGGCTAAACAAACTACACCATGTTAGATATTTAAGAGGTGTTTTCAAATACATGATTCTTAAAATTTATAGAAGGCATTGGACCTTCTGGTAAATGTTTTCTTAAGTTGTTATCTAATGGTTGAAACGGTTTGCTAAGTACTCATGTGATATTGCTATTGTCAGCAAGCGATCTAGGACTTGCTCCCTCATTTCTCTATTCTAAGCCCAACTTGTTCTTTCATTTCTCTATTCTCTTCAAGGTAGGAAACTAATTTTATTTTAATGGAATCTGTAGGACGCACAATTTAATCTTTATACCTTATAAAAGAGATGGCTAACATTTTTCTGTAATAGCATAGCCAAAATAAGAACTTAAATAATAATCTCATAGCTAGATTCACTTCGCCATCAGCGAAGTATACAGTAAGTAGAAAAAACCTCCCTTTCAGACCAAAGGGAAAGAAAGTTTTAAAGTGAGAATATAATTTTCCTCATGGGCATTGTCTACCTTAGAAAAACTACTACAGAACATGCCTGTGACTATAGACTTGTAGTTCAGGCCACCGAAGATTAGAGATGGGACTTGGGCACTCCCTTGACTTGCATCCTCTGGTCTGCTTTAACACAAACCAGGAGGAAAAGAAAGCTAGGCATCAGAAGCAATGGGTGGCAGGCCTATTAATGGCTGATCTGTACAGTGACCTGTCCTCAAGGAGACCCAATAGGCCAGTCCACTGCAGTGGCTTTCAATGTGGTAAGCCTGGGCTTCAGCAGAAATCAGCTTGTGAAGAGCCCTGGCAGCTCTGCCAAGAGTTGGATCACTGGAAATGGACCTGCCCTGGAGTCGAAGGATGCCCAGGTCAGAGCCACAGATCTTATTGGCTCTAAGCTGAAAAGCCCTTCACTCAGCCCAGCTTCCAAAGTGACCACTGCAGCTGAGGGGACGGCCAAGCAGGGTCAGCAACATTGCAGGCAGAACTGTAAATTTCTTTTCTTTTTTTTTTTTTTTTAAACAGGCAGAGTGGACAGTGAGAGAGAGAGATAGAGAGAAAGGTCTTCCTTTTTCTTTGGTTCACCCCCAATGGCCGCTTCAGCGGCGCGCTGTGGCCAGCGCACTGCGCTGATCCAAAGCCAGGGGCCAGGTGCTTCCTCCTGGTCTCCCATGGGGTGCAGGGCCCAAGCACTTGGGCCATCCTCCACTGCACTCCCAGGCCACAGCAGAGAGCTGGACTGGAAGAGGGGCAACCGGGACAGAATCCGGCGCCCTGACTGGGACTAGAACCCGGGGTGCCAGTGCCGCAGGTGGAGGATTAGCCTAGTGAGCCACGGCGCCAGCCCAGAGTTATTTGTTTTTAATCTGCCACCTAGTATATTGCCTGGAAGTAAACAAATCAATTACATTTTCAAATATTTTGATGGTGGGAGTGGGAATGATTGCCCCATTTTTCTCTTATTTCCCCCTTCTAAAGATTTTAAGGAAAATATAAGAAGTGGATGCTATGCACAGAAAGATTTAGAGCACCTGTTTATTGGATCTTTATTGCATGGCTTTATAGAAACACTGTAGAGATCTTTCTTAAAAGATTGGCATATGCCAGGCTCATGTGTTCTGCCTTCTAATCTGCTCTGTAATGTGCATTTCCAGTAGCAATAAATGACTGCTCATTTCTCTGGATCTCTAATGTCTTTGTACCACTAAGAAAAACAATTCTGAAAGCCTCTTAGCTTCTTTGACTCTTTTTAAAGATTTATTTATTTTTTTGAAAGGTAGAGTTACAGAGAGAGGAGAGAGAGATGGAGAGATCTCCATCTGTTACTTTACTCCCCAAACGGCTGCACTGTCCAGAGCTGACCTGATCTGAAGCCAGGAGCTTCTTCTGGGTCTCCCACATGGGAGCAGGGGCCCAAGGACATGGGCCATCTTCTACTGCTTTCCCAGGCACATTAGCAGGGAGCTGGATCAGAAGTGGAGCAGTTGGGACTCCAACCAGCGCCCATATGGGATTCTGGTGCTGCAGGCTGGGGCCTTAATCCACTGTGCCACAACGCCGGCCACTGAATATAATTTAAAATTATATTCTTTTAAAAAGATTGATAACTTTTAGGAAAATATTTGTTTAAGATCGACACATAGTATAGTCTGTAAAGTTTTTTTTTTTTTTTTTTTTAAGATTTATTTTATTTATTTGAAAAGCAGAGGTACAGAGAGAGAGAGGTCTTCCATCTGCTAGTTCACTCCCCAGATGGCCACAACAGCCGGAGCTGAGCTGATCCGAAGCCAGGAGCCAGGAGCTTCCTCCAGGTCTCCCACGTGGGTTCAGGGCCCACACACTTGGGCCATCTTCTACTACTTTCCCAGGCCATAGCAGAGAGCTGGATTGGATATGGAGCAGCAAGACTTGAACTGGTGCCCATATAGGATGCCAGCACTGCAGACAGCAGTTTACCTGCTACGCCACAGTGCTGGACCCCCCAGGATTGTTTTTGAATGAAGGGTTTTTTCTCTTGGTAACTCTTTCCCCAAACCATGGGTAAACTGCAGTGTCCAATTGCTAGTACATAGGAAGAATATGCCTTTATGGTATGCTTGCTGCTTTTAAGTATTCACAAGTAAAACCATTAAAAGCACTAGTAAGTTACATGTTATGACAACTCAGAATATTTCACCATTTTATCAGCAAATACTCTGCATAATTGTGTGTGTAGAGCCCTGTTAGCCTATGATTTTGTCCTTTTCAACATTTAAAAGAATTTTATTTGCTTACTTAAGATACAGAGATACAGAGCCCTCAGATGGTGGTTCACCCTCCAAATGCCGGCAGTGGCCAAGGTGGACCTGCTGACACTGGGAACCAGGAACTCAGTCCAGGTGTTCTGAGTAGGTGGAGGGGACACAGCCATTTGAGCCATCACAGCTGCCTCTAGGGTCTGCATGAGCAGACTACTGGAGCTGGGTGCTGAACCCAGGCTCTCTGATACAGAACTCTGGCATCTTCAACTGCTGGGCCAAATGCCAGCTCCTGTTGCTTTTTTAATGGCACCTCTGAAACTTGCATTCCACTTAGTTCAGAAAAAGAAAAGTAGGAGAAAGAGGGGGGAATTTTTTTGCATTTAGTTATGGATTTTCTTTTTTTCTCCTCTTTGACAGTTTTCATTTATTTGTGTTTTCTTTATCTTTCTTTTTTAAAAAATTTTTTATTACCAAGATAAAACTATAATTTCTGGAAGTTATTGCCCATAGAACATTTTTTTTTTTCTAAAGTCAGAGTAACACACAGAGAGAAGGAAAGGCAGAGAGAGAGAGAGAGGTCTTCCATCCAATGGTTTACTCCCCAAATGGCCACAACAGCCAGAACCGTGCCTATCCAAAGGCAGGAACCAGGAGCTTCTTCCGGGTCTCCCACACGGGTGCAGGGGCCCAAGGACTTGGGCCATCTTCCACTGCTTTCCCAGGCTATAATAGAGAGCTGGATCAGAAGTGGAACAGCCAGGTCTCGAACCATTGTCCATATGGGATGCCAACACTGCAGGCAGCAGCTTTACCCACTATACCACAGTGCCGTTGGTTCACCCTCCAATGGCCACCGCGGCCGGCGCGCTGCGGCCGGCGCACAGCGCTGAGCCGAAGGCAGGAGCCAGGTGCTTCTCCTGGTCTCCCATGGGGTGCAGGGCCCAAGCACTTTGGGCCATCCTCCACTGCACTCCCGGGCCACAGCAGAGAGCTGGCCTGGAAGAGGGGCAACTGGGACAGAATCCGGTGTGCTGGCGCCGCAAGGCGGAGGATTAGCCTATTGAGCCATGACGCCGGCCCGGCTTTGAATTTCATGTCTGGAACATGTGCAAATTCTTACTTTTTGATTTCTTCATTTCTAGGCCTTAATTATTAAATTCTTATTACGAAAGTAAAGGATATCGCCCCACCCTTACCACCAGACACCAGATTACATACATATTTACTTCCTATCCTGCCAACTTTATGATACATTTAATACTACGTAAGTGCTGTGAACAGTTGAGCCAATATACTATTACTGTTCCTTTCCTACACAATTTTTTAAAAGATTTATTTTATTTATTTGAAAGACGGAGTTACAGAGAGAGGTGGAGACAGAGAGGGAGGTCTTCCATCCGATGGTTCACTCCCCAGTTGGCCGCAACGGCCAGAGCTGCGCCGATCCAAAGCCAGGAGCCAGGAGCTTCTTCCAGGTCTCCCACGTGGGTGCAGGGGCCCAAGGACTTGGGCCATCTTCTTCTGCTTTCCCAGGGCATAGCAGAGAGCTGGATTGGAAGTGGAGCAGCCGGTACTAGAACCAGCGCTCATATGGGATGCCTGCACTACAGCGCCGGGGCCCCCTAACAACTTTTTTAAAGATTTATTTATTTATTTGAAAGCCAGAGTTACACAGAGAGAGAAGAGGCAAAGAGAGAGAGGGTCTTCTCTCTGCTGGTTCACTTCCCAGTTGGCCACAACGGCTGGAGCTGTGCCAATCTGAAGCCAGGACATAAACACTTTTATGTCCCTTGCTTAAAAAAATTTTTTTTTATTTTCTTTTTTTTAAGATTTATTTATTTGAGATGCAGAGTCACAGAGAGAGATTTTCCATCCCCTGGGTCACTCCCCAAATGGCCACAATAGCTAGGGGTGGGCCAGGTCAAAGCCAGGAGTTTCATCTGGGTCTCCCACAAGGGTGGCAGGAACTGAAGTACTTGAACCATTATCTGTTGCTTCCCAGGTGCATTAGCAGGAAGCTGGATCAGAAGCCAAGGAGTTAGGAATGAAGCCCATGCTCTGACAAGGGGATACAGGTGTTAGAGGCAGCAGCTTAACCCACTGTACCACAATGCCCACCCCATCTGCTTATATTTTTCATTTTAAAAAATTCCAAGAGTTTTACATGGTTTCTCTTTTTTTTTTATATAATATCCTGTTCTTATTTTATGAAGCAGTTTTTTTTTTTTGCATATTTTTGAGGGTATTTTTGATAGGTTTTTATTTATTTTTTAACATTTTTGTTGTGCATCATTTGTCCTCAGGTTGCTTTTTTCTGTCTATTTTAGTGTTTTCTTTCATGTTAGAGGCTTCTCTCAGATGTTCGTAACCTTTTGCTTCCTGCTTTTATTTACAAGTAAGACAGCTTAGTTCCTTGGATCTTTGGAGTGCAGGTTGTTGGGGGCCGAACATGCCAACTGTGGACTTCGCTGAAGGAGTTCTCTGTAGAACAGGAACTAAGTAATTGATATCTTTTATACACTCAGTGTGATCAGATATGCTAGAAAAAGCTTTTCTGGTGTTTGCTTGGAAATTATCATGTTGGTTGGGGGAAAAGGCTACGAATCTGAACAGTGATTCTTCAAATTCATCTTAGTGATAGGAGTGGTAGGTCAGCCTGCAGCCTTATCTGTATCCTCTAAGCCAGAGTGCTTCTATTTTGCTCTCGCCTTAAAATAAACCTTCAGCTCCTAGTTTTTTCTTGGGATGGGTAGGAGCGGGGGTATAGAAGCCTGCTGTGAGCTTGTAGATATGGCCTAGGGATTAACTATTATCCTGCAATTAGAGGTGTCACTAAATCCTGAACTTTTTGTGGGATCTATGATATGAATTGTTTCTAAATTTGGGATTAAGTTTTTTTAGACACATTAATGAAAGTTCATAAGAAATGCGTATTATGAAAAGAACTTCATGGATTTCAAAATTTTTTGCATCATAAAGGCTTCAATCTTTTAATTCCATTTTCTATGAACTTCTTCAGTTGTCTTTGTATTAGTAGATAACCTAAAACTTCACCTTCCAACTAACACTCTGACAGTTAAGTATCTCATTTTTCCAATAAAACAGATTAATCCAAATTTGAACTGTATCTTCACAGCTTCCCATGGTTCTTAACATGGCAATGTCTTGTTTGTGTTAGGTACCCTGGAAGACTGAAGATGAATCTCTATTCATTGTATTAACACTGTTATTATTTCAGTGACTTTGAAATCTGATTGTAGGTAGGTGAGGATTTTCCTATAATTTTTATTTCCAGATTAACAATAAAAATAATATTAGGATATTAGTATACTATTTGATCTTTTTAAATATCTGAGCTCTGAGTTTGAAATTTAGCTAACCATACTGAATTATAGTATTTTGTCTCACTCTTAATGTAGAAGTAGACATTTATTGCCATTTGTTTCTGGTTATCAGAATTCTTTGTGACTACTTTGTTATTTCCTAGCAAACGAAGCTGATATTCCAGATGCCCTTTTGGATATCAGATGTGGTCTCAGTACTATGCTTTCATTTCTAGTTACCTCTTTATGATTATCTGCTGCAATTTTGGAGTTTCTTCTTTGCCTCGTTCCTCCTTTTCTTCCATTTTTCTTCAAGATTGTGAAATTCCTCTTTGGTATCTTTGTTTTCAGCAGTAAAACTCCATGATGTCTACATTCAAATAGTAATTTAATTCCTTTAGAGTAAAGATGACCGCTGATACCACAGGCTACTTGGTATTTTCATTTTATCATTATGATCAAACTAGACTGATACATTTCAATATCTCTCAGAAGAATGGATGATTTAATATTAGTTCTGTGATAATTTTCTTTCTAAATGTTTTAAGCTCTTGATTAGAATTTTTTAATTGGTTAAACCATTAATAAGTTTTATAACTTATTATCATTGTCTTTCTGATATTTCAGATTATTCAGGTTATACTTCACAAGTATACTTTAACAAGTTCTTATTTTTTAAAAAGATTTGTAGGCTGGTGCCGCGGCTCAATAGGCTAATCCTCCGCCTGCGGCGCCGGCACACCAGGTTCTAGTCCCAGTCGGGGTGCTGGATTCTGTCCCAGTTGCCCCTCTTCCAGCCCAGCTCTCTGCTGTGGCCTGGGAGTGCAGTGGAGGATGGCCCAAGTTCTTGGGCCCTGCACTCGCATGGGAGACCAGGAGAAGCACCTGGCTCCTGGCTTTGGATCAGCGCGTTGCGCTGGCCGCAGCTCGCTGGCTGCAGTGGCCATTGGAGGGTGAACGAACCCCAAAGGAAGACCTTTCTCTCTGTCTCTCTCTCTCACTGTCCACTCTGCCTGTCAAAAAAAATAATAAAAAAAAAAGAAAGCAATGATTAGACCTGGTTGAATGTAACAAAAAAAAATGGAAGCTGTGGCTGTGAAACTGGAGGCGTATGAAGGAAAAAGATTTGTGTATTTATTTGAAAGGAAGAATTACAGAGAGAGAGAGAAAAAGAGGGACAGAGCAGTCTTCCATCTGCTGGTTTACTCCATATGTCCACAATGGCTGGAGCTGGACTGATCAGAAGCCAGGAGCTTCTTCCTGGTCTCCCACATGTGTGCAGGGGCCCACACACTTGGGCCATTTTCCACTGTTTTCCTAGGCACATTTGCAGTGAGCTGGATCAGAAGTTGAGCAGCCAGCACTTGAACCAGCACCCGTATGGGATCCCAGCGTTGTAGGTGGTAGCTTCACCCACTATGCCACACTGCTGGCCCCAGCAAAGCTCATTTAAATCTTTAATGTTTTTAGCTTCAACTCTTTGTGAGTTAAATTTATCTCAAAATCAGGAATGATCCCTATTTTCATTAAAGAGAAAACCCAAAAAGCAAAAAATCCAGTCACTTGGATTTGCAGTGAGGATTATAGGAGAAAATGATTTTAACCATTTTAAAAAAGATTTATTTATTTATTTATTTGAGATGTAGAATTTCAGACAGAGAGAGGGAGAGATAAAGAGAGAGGTATTCCATCCGCTGATTCACTCCCCAAATGGCCAGTCTTCACAAGGATGAATCTGGGCGGATGATAAGCCAGGAGCTTCTTCCAGTTCTCCCACGTTAGGTGCAGGGGCTCAAGCACTTGGGCCATTTTCCACTGCCTTTCCCAGGCTGTTAGCAGGGAGCTAACAGTGAATACCAGAATAGTGAACTACCAGATAGAAGATCTGTCTCTGTCTCTGTCTTTTTCTTCCTCCCTGTCACTCTGCCTTTCAAATCAATCAGTACATTGTTTAAAACATTTATTTATTTCATTTAAAAGGCAGAGAGACAGAGAAAGAAAGAGATCTCCATCTGTTGGTTCACTTCCCAAATCCCCACAATAGCTGAGGCTGGGCTGGGCTGAAACCAGGTCTCCCACATCAACTGTCTCCTAGGGGGTGTATTAGCAAGAAGCTGGAATCAGAAGTGGAGCCAGGACTCAAACATGGGATATAGACATCCTAAGTAGCATGTTAGCTGGTAAGCCACACATCGACCCTTCCTTCTTTTCTTTTTCTTAAAAAAGATTTATTTATTTATTTATTTTGAATGGCAGAGTTAGAAAGAGAGAGGGAAAGAAAGAGAAAGTCTTCAATCTACTGGTTCACTTCCCAAATGGCTGCAACGACCAGAGCTGGGCTGATCTGAAGCCAGGAGCTTATTCCAGGTTTCCCACAGGAATGTGGGGGCCCAAGCACTTGGGTCATCTTCTATTGCTTTCTCAGGCCATAGCAGAGCTGGCTTGGAAATGGAGCAGCTGGGACTTGAGCTGGCACTCATTTGAAATTCTGGCACTGCAGGTGGCAACTTTACCCTTTATGCCACAGTGCCGCCCCCCTCCCTTTTTTTTTTATTAAATATTTATTTATTTATTTGAAAGGCAGAGTTACAGAGAGGCAGAGGCAGAGGCAGAGAGAGAGAGAGAGCGATATATATCTTCCATTGCTAGTTTGCACCCGAAATGGTCGTAATGGCTGGAGCGGGGCTGGTCCTAAGCCAGGAGCCAGGAACTTCTTTCAGGTCTCCCATGAGGGTGCAGTGAAGTTGGTGCACTTGGGCTATCCTCTACTGCTTTCCCAGGTAGATTGGAAGTTGAGCAGCCAGGTCTCGAGCCAGTGCCCATGTGGGATGCCGGCATTGCAAGTGGAGGCTTTATTTGCCATGCCAAAGCACCATCTCCCATTTTCTTTTCTTTTTTTTTTTTTTTTTTTTTTTTTCTGGACAGGCAGAGTGGATAGTGAGAGACAGAGAGACAGAGAGAAAGGTCTTCCTTTTTGCCGTTGGTTCACCCTCCAATGGCCGCTGTGGCCAGCACATCTCGCTGATCTGAAACCAGGAGCCAGGTGCTTCTCCTGGTCTCCCATGCGGGTGCAGGGCCCAAGAACTTGGGCCATCCTCCACTGCCTTCCCGGGCCATAGCAGAGAGCTGGCCTGGAAGAGGGGCAACCGGGACAGAATCCGGTGCCCCAACCGGGACTAGAACCCGGTGTGCCGGCGCCGCAAGGTGGAGGATTAGCCTGTTAAGCCACAGCGCCGGCCATCTCTCATTTTCTTTTCTTTTTTTTTTTTTTGGACAGGTAGAGTGGACAGTAGAGGGAGACAGAGAGAAAGGTCTTCCTTTTGCCGTTGGTTCACCCTCCAATGGCTGCCGCAGTAGGCGCGCTGCGGCCGGTGCACCGCGCTGTTCCAATGGCAGGAGCCAGGTGCTTCTCCTGGTCTCCCATGGGGTGAGGGCCCAAGCACTTGGGCCATCCTCCACTGCACTCCCTGGCTACAGCAGAGAGCTGGCCTGGAAGAGGGGCAACCGGGACAGGATCGGTGCCCCGACCGGGACTAGAACCCGGTGTGCCGGCGCCACAAGGCGGAGGATTAGCCTGTTGAGCCACGGCGCCGGCCATCTCCCATTTTCTTAAGACTGTTAATTTAATGCATTGAATTTCTTGTAAATGCCATGGTTTTAAGGTTTAATATAAATAATTGAGTTATTTTTAAAATAATATTTATTTATTTGAAAGGCAGAGTTAAAGAGAGAAAGAGAGGGAGAAAGTAAAACATCTTCCATTTGCTTGTTCACTCACCAAATAGCTGCAAGGGCCAGGGCTGGGCCAGGCCAAAGCCAGGAGCCAGAAGCTTCATATGGGTCTCCCACATGGGTAGCAGGGGCTCAAGCGATTGGTCCATATTCTGCTTCTTTCCCAGGTGCGTTAGCAAGGAGCTGGCGGAAGTGGAGCAGCCAGGACTTGAACCGGCGCCCATATGAGATACCATCCTCTCAGCTACATCATAACGTTGGCCTGGAAATGTTCAGATCTTAACTATGTAATTTGATTAGTCTAAACAAAAGTATAGACTTGTGTAACCCATAACCCTTTTGAGACCTACAACATTTCTTTTCTTTTTTTTTTTTTTTTTGACAGGCAGAGTGGATAGTGAGAGAGAGAGACAGAGAGAAAGGTCTTCCTTTTTGCCGTTGGTTCACCCTCCAATGGCCGCTGCGGCCGGCGCATCGTGCTGATCCAAAGCCAGGAGCCAGGTGATTCTCCTGGTCTCCCATGGGGTGCAGGGCCCAAGGACTTGGGCCATCCTCCACTGCCTTCCCGGGCCATAGCAGAGAGCTGGCCTGGAAGAGGGGCAACCGGGATAGAATCCGGCACCCTGACCGGGACTAGAACCCAGTGTGCTTGCGCCGCAAGGCAGAGGATTAGCCTGTTAAGCCACGGCGCCGGCCAAGACCTAGAACATTTCTATCACCCAGAAATTATACCTTTTTAGAGTAAAACCAAAGATCATTCCTTATGGGTCTTTTTTTTTTTTTTTTTTTTTTTTACTGTTTGGGTAGTAGTTTTACTGTTAATTCGCATAGTACATCCTTATGGGTCTTTGACATAATGTACTTTAAGCTCACATTTGCTCTTCACTTTACATTTCCTTTAGCTACATCAATAACTCAGCTTTTCTGGAGGAGGAAAAAATCTATTAGGCCCTGCTGTGTGCACTTGCTGCTGGTTTTCCCCCATTGGACAACATAGCAGTTTTTAACTACAGTAGTCTTTTAGGTGAGCAAAAGAACTGGGATGACACCTAGTAATTCAACTCCTTGGTCCTTAAAGAGATCAGTGCTGTCAGTTTTTATAGTTAATCTTGGTCTTTACTTACCCCACAGTGATGAATAATATGTGTTGTGAGCCAGTGAGTGAGAGCTTTAATAAACTCAAAGATAGAAGTTCAGGTTAAAAAAAATCAACAGTTTTTGATCATTTATTATATTACAGATTATATTACAGATTTATGGGACTTGGTCCTACATTGCACATGGTCATAAGAGAAACAGATGAATTAACACAATTCTCCTAGGTTGGTGAATATAGTAATAGGAAACTATATGCTATACAATAATGCCTGGAGGAAGGTGTGGCTTATTTTTTTAGGGGATAGTCATGAACAATTTCTCTGAGAATGTTTCTGAATAGTTCTGTGTGCTGATAATTGACAGAATCAGTTCTGTCAACAAATACCTTCTTTTTTTTTTTTTTTTGACAGGCGGAGTGGATAGTGAGAGAGAGAGACAGAGAGAAAGGTCTTCCTTTCCTTTGCCGTTGGTTCACCCTCCAATGGCCGCTGTGGCCAGCACATCTCGCTGATCTGAAACCAGGAGCCAGGTGCTTCTCCTGGTCTCCCATGCAGGTGCAGGGCCCAAGCACTTGGGCCATCCTCCACTGCACTCCCTGGCTACAGCAGAGAGCTGGCCTGGAAGAGGGGCAACCGGGATAGAATCCGGCGCCCCAACCGGGACTAGAACCCGGTGTGCCGGCGCCGCAAGGCGGAGGATTAGCCTGTTAAGCCACGGCGCCGGCCAACAAATACCTTCTAATTTACCCTCTCTGAGTACCATTAGTAAAACTTAAGGTGGGTAGAAACTAATCTAGATCTTGGAGTTATAATTGCCAAGTTATACAGGAAAGTAAATATTTGAAATGATAAAAGAACTGCATGTTGCAAACTTAATAAAGCTTAGAAAGTAACATCACAAAATACAGAAAAGCCTGATGTCTGCCATAACTTTCTACCTAGAGTTTTTTTTGGCACTTGTTAATATGTCCACAGTTTAGTAAAATAGAACTGTTTTTTTTTTTTTAAAGATTTTATTTATTTATTTAAGAGGTAGATTTACAGACAGTGAGAGAGAGAAACAGAGAGAAAGGTCTTCCTTCCATTGGTTCACCCCCAAAATGGCCGCTACGGCCAGAACTATGCCGATCCGAAGCCAGGAGCCAGGTGCTTCCTCCTGGTCTCCCACGCAGGTGCAGGGGCCCAAGCACTTGGGCCATCCTCCACTGCCCTCCCGGGCCACAGCAGAGAGCTGGACTGGAAGAGGAGCAGCCAGGACTAGAACCCAGTGCCCATATGGGATGCCGGCACCTCAGGCGGAGGATTAGCCAAGTGAGCCACGGCGCCGGCCCCATAGAACTGTTTTCTATAGAGAGACTAGACTGTGTACTTTTTCCTTTAGCGTGGCCAATCGAGGTGTTTCTTATCATTGATAGCTTAGAAAAGTTTCACAACTCCTTGTATCGGTAATGTTGGATAATAGCTTAAATTGTTGTCAAGTTTGAGGAAACCCCTATTAGGTTGTTTTGTTCTACAATGCATACTGTTCTTCCATTCCATGTAAGTACCCTGTGGAGCTCAGAGTTTAATGGTATTAGCCAGCTCTACGGGTGGTAGGAATAATCCTGGAAGTCATTCCTGTTCTCAGACTAGCAACAATCTAATCATTTATGGAAGATTTCATGCTATATTTATATCCTGTGTCACCATATCTAAAATAAACAAACAAACAAACAAGAAACAAGACTCAGTTTCTTCTTAGCCCAATACCCAGCATACCACCTTACTTGAGGAGGAAGTATGATGGAAGGGAATCAGAGAGCAGCCAGTTGCAGTTGAATTACTTCACGTTGCTAGGACCCTTTTCATCACCTTGGAAGGGACCCTGTCACTGAGGGTCTTTGAGGTTTGAACTGCTAATGTCATGATAAATTCAGTTCTACATTCTTGTGTAGTGTTGTGCCTGGATCCCATTCGTTTGACATTGTATTGAAATGTTAGTTTAAAATCTAAGCTGTTGGGCCGACGCTGTGGAGTAGCAGATTAAGCCGCCACCTGTGACACCAGCATTCCGTATAGGCACTGGTTCAAGTCCTGGGTGCTCTACTTCCAATCCAGCTCCCTGCTAATGCAGGGAAAGCTTTGGAGGATGGTCCAAGTGCTTAGGCTCCTGCACTCACTTGGAGACTGGGATGACACTCTTGGCTTCAGCCTGGCCATCCCTGGCTGTTGGGGCCATTTGGGGAGTGAACCAGTGTATGGAGTATCATGAGCACCACTTGTCACGCAGCTTGACAAGGCTTATGTGAAGTGTTGGAGCAGGGGGAAGAATCACACAGAATCGTGATAGCCTTTTCAATATAATTTATTGTTCAATACCACTCAATATATGTTCAGTGCACACATCTAAAGGTCAGTACCACTCAATACATCATTAGTTCACAGGTCATAACACACATCTAGGAGTAAGACAATCTCAAACAATATCCAGCATTAGTAATACGTATAAAGCATAAAAAGCATAATCAATCTAAACACTCCTGGCTAAGGGCGTAATATGAATGCTGCATTCTCAAGGTTCGTATCACAGTCACGAAAATCAAAGTCCAATGTCCAAAGTCCATTACCACTCAGAGAGCTGAATCTCAGCGCAGTCACTTACGGGCAGTGGTCGTGGAATGACTGGCACTCTGGGCAGCAGGCTCAGAGTTCTAAGTCGGATGGTGAGCTTAAGGGCTGGAGAGGTCACCAGTGAGAAGTCTGGCCCGGCTCCTATGTCAGCTGCAATAGCGGCTGGGATGTCTTTGCGAGGTTGGATCCAGCGAAATAGTGAGCAGTTTCTGTCAGCGAAGACTCAGGCAGAGTTTCAGCAAAATGTGGTGGATCCACTCGACCATCACTCGCACTGAGCCATGGTCCCCGAGGGGAGGAAGAGCAGTTGTGAGGCTTGCCTTTTTAGCCCCCTTCTAGAGTAGGTGGATGGTGAGTGTGCTCTGGGACGTCACCAATCACAGGCTCATCCTTTTTGGATGTCACCAACCAGATGTTGGTGTCTGGGTGTGACCAATGGTGTGTTAGGGGTCTTCTGGGTGTGGCCAATCATGGTGCAGTAGTGTGGGTGAAGTATTGTAGTAGCCAGCTGGTTGGCTGCTTCTTATGATGTAATGTCCCCCTGTCCTTATCTGGCTTCACCACCTGTGTCTCTTTCTGACAGATGGCCTGGGCAGTTCCTGGTGCTTAGTAGCCTTGGCTTAAGTACTCCATTTTGGTTTTGCTTAGCAGCATTAGCTTAGATAACTCCATTTTGATTTTGCTTTTTCTCTTTCTTTTTGGGTTAGTGGTGGTCCATAACTCTTTTGGAACTTCTGTGGGATTCCCCACATGGAGGATTTCTTCTCTTCCCTGCCCTTCCCAGCCCTCCCCTCCCCTCCCCTCCCCTGCCCTCTCCTCTCCTCTCCTCTCCTCTCCTCTCCTCTCCTCTCCTCTTCTCTTCTCTTCTCTTCTCTTCCTTTCTTTATAGAAAGCTTTTATTTAATAAATATAAATGTTATAAGTACAACTTCTGGATTTTAGCAGTTCTCCCATACTCGCCTTCCCACCCCTAAACCATCCCACCTCCTACTCCCTCTCTCATCCCTTTCTTCATTAAGATTCATTTTTAATTATCTTTATATACAGAAGATCAACTCTATACTAAGTAAAGATTTCAACAGTGCACCCACACAGACACACAAAGTATAGAGTACTGTTTGAAGACAAGTTTTACTGTTAGTTCTCATAGTACAACACATTAAGGACAGAGGTCTTACATGGGGAGCAAGTGCACAGTGACTCCTGTTGTGATTTGACAGTTGACAGTCTTATTTATGATGTTAGTAATCACCCAAGGCTCTTGTCACGAGCTGTAAGGCTTTGGAAGCCTCTTGAGTCCACAAACTCCGACATTATTTAGACAGGGCCATAATCAAAGTGGAAGTTCTCTTCTCCCTTCAGAGAAAGGTACTGGAGGATTTCTTTCTCTCTCTCTGTCTCTCCTTCTCTTCCCTATAATTCTGCCTTCCAAATAAATAAATAAATAAATCTTTTTTTTTTTTAAATGAGTAATATGTCTGTTATAAAGCATGTATACTGGGTAGTGTTCTATTTCAGTTTACCATATTTAGGCCTATTTATGTAAACTGAAAATATAAATTTTAGCAAAAGTTATCAGAATACTTCCTGTACTTTCAAATTTTAGCTTGGAGTCATTTATTAGTTTAGCTCAACAAGCAAACATTGAGGATTTGTTCTGACCTAGGCCTGTGTTAGGTTCCAGAGATCTGCTGATGACTTAGGAACAATCCTAGCCTTAAAGGAATGTCTGATGCTTTGTAAAATGGACATATGCTGGAGTTCTGTGGGCACACAGAGAAGGCATCCTTCACCCATCTGAGGCCATCCGGGAAGCTTCCTGAGGACTGTGACCCCTAGTTGATTCTCTAGGAGTGCCTAGACATTACCCAGTGAAAAAAGTTCAGTTAAAAGTGTGTGAGATGAGGAGTAGGCTCCATCTGATTTCTAACTGTATGTATGTTTTTCTTTTCTTAAAAAACCAGGCTGACTTCACTGTTACTAAAATTTAATTTCAAAGTCGTTAAGCAACAAAACTGCTGTGTCACTGATTGCATTGAATGCTTATTGTTTTACTGCTTGATATTTACAGGCAAATGCTAGACTTTGGGAATTGTGAGTTGGTCTTTTTCCTAGTATTAGTTTGAGATTTATTTCTGATGTAAAGATTATTTCATTATTCCCAAAACTGCAGGCTTGATCTTTTTTTAAAAAAGATTTATTTATTCATTTATTTAAAAGGCAGAGTTATACAGAGTCAGAGGCAGAGAGAGAGAGTCTTCTATCTACTGGTTTACTCCCTAGATGGCCTCAATGACCAGAGGTGTGCTAATCTCAAGCCAGGAGCCAGGAACTTCTTCCTCATCTCCCATTGGGTGCAGGGGCCCAAGGATTTGGGCCATCTTCTGCAGCTTTCCCAGGCCATAGCAGAGAGCTGGATCAGAAGTGGAGCAGCCAGGTCTTGAACTGGCACCCGTGAAGTATGCTGGCACTGCAGGCGGCAGCTTTACCCACTACACTACAGCACCGGCCCCCAGACTTGATTTTTTACTACACCTTTTCTAATGGTCTGTGGTTTGGATTATATGCCAGGGAAAGTTCTGTCCTTTTACTTTGAGGGGGGAAAACCATTTTTTTTTTTTTTTACAAGAAACTACATACTAGCTCATAAAATATGGTTATATTACTATAGACTACAGGATGAAACTGCAGCCTACTTAGTTGTTAAAAATATAAAAACTGCCACCTCCCCACAAGGGGGAGAAATAGGCTCACGTAGAATTGCTGAGATGCTTTAGTTAACCCATTGTTTTAGGCAGAGTTTAAGTAGGACTATAACGGGCCTAAGATTGAAAATGAAATTTTAGTGATGGGGTTAGGAAATATCCCCAGTCTGTCTGTTACTTCTCTTGTCACAGTTAAAATAGATTTGTTGCACTGAATAAAAGAAAGATGATAGATTGATCCTTTTGTTTAATACTAGAAACAGTGGCTCCTTACAGTAAAATTTTCTTCCACTTCAATGTGATCATTTAAGATAATAAACATTTATTAGGCACTCTGTTATGTTGCAGGTTCTGTATTAGGTATTAGGGATTCAAGGATGTCTAAGACACTGTCCATATCTTTGAGTAACTGACAGTCTGATGAGAGAGAAACAGTAAATATGAGGATGTGATGTTTTAAGGTGGCCCTTAATGGATTAGAAGTGTGACAGGGAGATAAAGTAAGGATAGGTATTTTATTTATATATATAGATAGGTGTGTAAAAGTACATACACATAATTTATTGATCAATTTATGACTGTCAGTTCCTGTATTGAGTATTAACTGTGCGAGTTACTGTAAAACTAAGGTGCTTTAAATATATGCTCTCATTTGTCATAACAGTCCTGTAAAATTAGTAATATCACTCCCAATGTTTTAGTTATATAGTGGTCTCCATTATCTGCAGGGGATGTGTTCCAAGGTCCCTGGTAGATGCTGGAAACCTTAGGTAGTATCAAACTCTATATTTTCTTTTTGTTCCTGTACAATATAACTATGACAAGGTTCTATTTATAAATTTGGCACAGCAAGGAATTAACAACAATAATAAAATAGTACAGCAATGTACTACAAGGCAGTTGCCAGTATCATTACTCTTGTGCTGATCAAAGGAATGACTCAGGTCCTGGGTAGGAGGAGTAGAACCACACAAGATTCTATCCTGCTGCTCAGAACGGTATGCAATTTAAAACTTAGAAATTGTTTACTTATAAAACTTTGCATTTTGTATTTTTCAGTTGTGGTTGGCTGTGGGTAAATGAAACTGCGGAAAATGAAACTATGCGTAAGTGAGAACTGCTGTAAGTTTAGGGAAGCTGTATAATTTGTGATATTTCACAGTTAGTTACAAAGATAGGATTTGAAACTGTCTTCCTTCCAAAGCCTTTGCCTCTCCTTCTAGTGTATCCCAGACATCATATTAGGCAGTAGAACTACACAAATGAAGGGGACACAGCCTGTCATCTTAGAAGAGCTGTTTGAAAGGGAAAACACATGTATACCTAAGGTATTATAGGTGCCTCAAACTACTGGCATAAATATTCGGAATTAGTGGCAGGTGCTGTGCATAGCAAGTGAAGCCGCTGCCTGCAGAGCTGGCATCTCATATGGGCACCGGTTTGAGTCCCAGCTGCTCCACTTCTGATCCAGCTCTCTGCTATGGCCTGGGAGGGCAGTGTAGGATGGCTCAAGTCCTTGGGCCCCTGCACCCATGTGGGATATTCAGAAGAAGCTCCTGGCTCCTGGCTTCTGGCTTCTGGCTTCAGATCGTCCCAGCTCTTGCCATTGTTACCATTTGGGGAGTGAACCAGTGGGTGGAAGACCTTTCTGTCTCTCTGTCTCTCTCTCTTTGCTTCTCTGTGATTCTGCCTTTCAAATAAATAAATAAATCTTTAGAAAAAAATTTGTAATTACTGTAGACTCAGTTGCCAGGCTGACGCATTCTAAGCCCTGCACGTGCAAGTTTCTGTTTTCTCTTTTTAACTGTCTGGCTTGCTGCATAAAACTCCAAAAATGGAGTTGCTTTTGTTGCATGGAAATCACCAAGTCATCCACTATGGGTACTTCCTAAACTCTGCTGTGGTTTCACTACCTGTTTACTGACTAGAACGCTGGACTGAATGCTAGGCAGAGACTGTGGCCTCTGTGCAACTCAGAAGCTTCAGGATGCTAGGAGACAGGTGAACAAACTCTAGTGCCTTTTTTTTTTTTTAAACTTTTATTTAGCAAATATAAATTTTCAAAGTACAGTTTATGGATTACAATGGCTTCCCCCCCCCATAACTTCCCTCCCACCCATCTCCCGCTCCCTCTCCCATTCCATTCACATCAAGATTCATTTTCAATTATCTTTATATACAGAAGATCAATTTAGTATATATTAAGTAAAGATTTCTTCAGTTTGTACCCACACAGAACATAAAATGCCTTTTTTTATAGCTAATATGGTACCTCAGATAATGTCATGATGTTGAAACTAATTGATGTTTGCTTGTGAAGTGCTATATTATTTTCTAAGGATTAGGTATAAAAGTTAATGGAGTATTAAATAAATACTGAATTCACCAACAGTCTACTTATTATTGTATGAAGTTGCTGTTATACTTTATAAAATTGAAGTTTTAGGAACATGCTTTAAATTGAGAGAGAACAAAACAGTTTAACTTACTAGTGCACTGTTCCCAATTATGTTAAAGAATAGGATGCCAAAGCGTGGAAAAAGTTTCCATGACTAAAATATTCGGAAACTCTGGGTTTAACCATAAACAGTTTTCTTCAGTATAGGTCTTTTTGTAGCTTGTGAAATACTCATTATTTTAATACTACATTTAAATGCTCGTTGTATTAATATTAGTGCATCTTTTGGCACTGTGCTAACCATTGAGATTACAAAGTTGATCCATTATGTTCTGCCTGAACTTTGCTTCAAGGCTGACATTTGTATATACGGTTGCCTACCTAACATATCCACCTGGATGTATGATAGGTACTCAAGATAATATGTCTAGGAGCCGTTAGGCTGCACCCTTTGTAGTAAATGGCCCAGTCTCTACCTAGTTGAGATTAAAAACCTAGGAGGCATCCTTGATTCTCTCTTTTTGCTGCTCTCCATAAACGAAATCCAAGGGTGAATCTTATTGGTTCTCTTTAAATGTATGTGGAATCTGTCTTCTTTCTATCCGTGCTAGTCTGAGCCACCATTCTCTTCTTTATAGTAGTTACTACTTGAGTCTCCCTGTTTCTGTTAGCATATTGTATGTGACATGATGTTTTGAAATACGTATGCATTGTGGAATGTTCAAAATTAATTAACATGTATATTAGGTCACATTTTTATTTATTTATGGTGAGGACATTAAATCTATTATCTTAACAATTTGCAGATACACAGTATGTTGTTATTAAGTATGGTCACCATGTTGTATAATAGATCTCTTATTCCTCTTAACTAAAATTTTTTATCCTTTGATCAACATCTCTCCAAAACCCCAGTGGCTCCCAACCCCACCCTTTGTAACCACTGTTCTACTCTGCTTCTTCACTTTTTTAGATTGCACATATAAATGAGATCATGTGATCTTTGTCTTTCTGTTCCTGGCTTATTTCACTTAATATAATGTTTTCCAGTGTTTATGTTATGGCAAATGATAATATTTCCTTCTTTTAAGACCAAAATAGTATTCCTTTGTATATATTTTCCACATTTTCTTTATCCACAGATAGACACTTAAGTTGATTCTATATCTTGGCTATTGTGAATTAATACTGTAGTGAACATGAGAGTGCAGATATCTCTTCACCATACTGATTTCCTATCCTCTGGATATAATATCCAGAAATGGGGTTGATTTGAGGTTGTCCACCTGTGTTGTTTGGGAATACTAGTTTGGGAGGATTACATGAGAATTGCATATGAATTATTCTCAGCACAAAACTCTCAAGAAATATTAATTACTATCATCATCATTACTTCTTTGATGTAGGAGTTCTCATATTGAAGTTTTAATCTACTGACCTGTAGGTTAAAAGTATTTATTGGGTACCTGATCTCCAGTTTTTGACCTAGACATAAAGAGCTATTGATAAGAATGACAAGTTGGTACCTAGAGGTAGAGCAAAGAGTGCTACTGTTAGTGGAATTCTTATCATGTGGTTCAATAGTAAGGTAGGTATTATTATTTCTATTTTATAGATGAAGAAACCAAGACTAATAATATTAAATAACTTATTCCAGATATGGGCTATTACTGAATTCTTCTTCTGCCATTTAATAGCTCTGTGGTAAGAGTAAGTTGCTTAACCTTGAAGGGATGGTGCTATTAACTCAAATTAAGACAGTTAATTTCCCTCTGGTCTGAAGAAATTGACATATTCTTAAGTGTCAAAATATACAGATGTATATTCTTTTAATCCTAGTGCTCTTGTTTTGAGTTCTCTATAATTTTCTTCCACCAACCCTCATCCCTTCAGCCCTAAGATTCCACAGTTCAATTTAGAAAGTACAAGCAATCTTGTTGATGGTTGGATTGGATAATAGAGGGTTAAAATTAAGGGTAAAGATGGATGGTAGTGTTAAGATAATAAATAATGATTTATGGGATTTAATGTATTGTTACTACAGAACCTAAGATATTCTTTAGGACCTCAAAGAGGAAATAAATGATGTTGTGGAAATTTACAAAAAGTAAATCAAATTGGAAGACTATAAGAAATATGTGTCAGATCTGTCCATAGAAGTGATTATTTACCAGACAGACCACACTGTCTTGATTTAAAAATTGATTTTCCTTCAAATAGCTATAAGATAACAGGGAAAAACAAACCTAAATGTCTTAGATGTTTATTTGGAAAGTGATAGCAGCAGAGTAATGCTAGAATTATTAATACAGCAACTCTTGGGTATAATGCATCATTCACATTCTTATTAGAAATCTCTAAATTCTCCATAGTTATAGTGCTGTGTTGGAAGCTGTGTAAGAGAAATTAGCAATCTAATCTTTGTCCTGTAAAATGAAATGAAAAAAATTGTGTAGCAGCTCTCATTCATTATTAATGGGATTATAAAAAGGTATAACCTATTGGGGAAAAGTAAAATGCACATGTCCTTTAGCCCAGCAATTCTAGGAATTTTTCCTTAAGTACATATGCATGAGAATTTTTACCACAGCATTGTTTGTGGTAGCAAATGACTGGAAACAACCTGAATATTTAACATTAAAGGACTGATTAAATTATATTTATCGAAAGAAATGCTGTTCAGTCTATGGAAAGAATAAGTAGGTTTACTTGTGCCTAACACAGCAATATCCTGGATATATTAAGTGAAAAATATTTAGTCTACTACAGTGTGCTACCTATTTAAGATCAGACAGGCACAAACATTCTTATGCTTGTGCAGACATGGAATCTCTGGAAGGATACACAAGGTATTGATAACTGGGACTTCTGAGGAGGGTGGAGTAAAAGGGCAACTTACTTTTCATTTTTGAAAAATGCTTTGAACATTTGCATTCATATATCTAAAATGCCATAGGAAATATATGAGGGGGCTTCTGAAAATTCATGTTATATTTTTATTCCATTTTTCCACAAGCCTTTGGAAGTCCCTTCCTGTGCATTTGGCCATATGTTGCTATTATGAGAGCTTGTAGTCATCCGTGAGGACTGTTGTGTACATGCTTTTGTGTTTGTAGTTTGAACTTGAGGATCTATCAGTTCGTTGTTTGAGAAATGAGAAGCAATATTGTCTACCCCTTCCAGGGTAGAAAGGATGCTGGTGGCATCTCAAGTAGCAGTTGAAGAAAAGTCTAATAGTTTTTTTTAAAGAATTATTTATTTGAAAGACAGAATTACAGAGAGAGATTGAGACAGAGAGGAAGAGGTCTTCCATTCCTTTGGTTCACTCCCCAAATGACTGCAATGGCCAGAGCTGAGCTGATCTGAAGCTGGAGCCAGGAGCTTCTTTTGGGTCCCCAACGTGGGCGCAGGGGCCCAAGGACTTAGGCTTTCCCAGGCCATAGCAGAGAGCTGGATCGGAAGAGGAGCAGCTGGTACCTGATCCAGTGCCCATATGGGATGCTGGCACTGCACACTGGGGCTTCAACCCACTGTGCCACAATACTGGCCCCTAATATAGTTTTTAAAAAGTATTTTAAAAAGAGTAGTAGATGGTTAAGGTATTCTGTCTGAATTAGGCAGGAAGAAGGAAAATGAGATGGAGGACTCAAAAGCATGTGGGAAGTTTGGTACATGCAGAGAGGAATAGAGAAGACAGGCAGGTGTCTGCAGAGAACTAAAAACATTTTATAAACATCTCATCTGTAAATTATACCCTTTTATAAAATGTCATTTTTTTTTTGCTTTCAAATGACAAAATAAAAAAAAAGCTTTTATGATAATTTGTGGTTTCCTGAGTAACCTATGAAGATAGCAAGATGAGAAAATAGAACTTTGTTTTACTATTTAAATTTTTTATCATTTATTTGAGAAGCAGAGAGATCAGAGAGAGTATTAGAGAGAGACAGAATTCCCATGGTTCAGAACTCAAATGCCCACAATGGCCCCTTTGTAAAACCGTAGTAGGGTCTGGGAACTCAGTTGGGGTCTCCCACATGGTGGCAAAGACCTAACTACCTGAGCCATCATCTGCCGTCTTCCGGAGTGTTCAATAGCAGGAAAGCTGTAATTGGGAGTGGAGCCAGGACTCAAACCCAGGCTCTGTGATATGTATCCCAAACAGCATCTTAATTGTTTCCCCAAATGCCTTGAGCCTCTTTTTTTTTTCTTTTCTTTTCTTTTTCTCTTTTCTTCTTCTTCTTCTTCTTTTTTTTTCTTTCTTTCTTTTTTTTAAAGATTTACTTATTTGTTTGAAAGGCAGAGAGAGGCAGAGATCCTCTGTCTGCTGGTTCAACTCCCCAAATGGCCACACAGAGGGGAGCCTTGTTTCCTTGATTCTTATGTAACCTCTGAGATCACCTGAACCAAGTTTGAGGTGAGCATAGGGTTGTATGCACCAAAAAGAAAGAAGGAAAGAAAAAAACCAACAAAAACTAAAAGTATTCTATTTTGAACTTGTATAAAAACATGTATTTCCAAGGGCTAATGTTGTGTTGCAGCAGTTGAAGCCATAGCCTGCTGTGGCAGCATCCCTTATGGGCTCCACTTGCAATCCAGCTCCTTGCTAATGTGCCTGGGAACACAGCAGCAGATGGCCTGAGTACTTGGTCACCTGCCACCCACGGAGTCCTATATGGAGTTCCAGGCTCCTGGCTTCAGTTGTAGCCATTTGGGGAGTGAACCAGTGGATAGGAGATTTCTCTCTGTTTCTCCCTGTCTCTCTTTAGCTCTGCCTTTCAAATAAATTAATTAATTAAGGAAGTGAGGAAGAGAGGACAGCAAGGAAGGGAAGAAAAAAGGAAGGTAGGAAGACAAAGCAGATTGGACTGGAGTCAATTCTAGCTTTGGGTATTGCACTATCTTTTTTTTTTTTTTTTTTTTTTTTTTTTAAATTTCAAAGTTAGAGTTACACAGAGAGAGAAGGAGAGGCAGAGAGAGAGGTCTTCTATCTGCTGGTTCACTCCCCAATTGGCCACAATGTCTGGAGCTGCGCCGATCCGAAGCTAGGAGCCAGGAGCTTATTCCAGGTCTCCCATGTGGGTGCAGGGGCCCAAGGACTTGGGCCGTCTTCTACTGCTTTCCCAGGCCATAGAGAGAGCTGGATGGCAAGTGGAGCAGCCAGGACTCAAACCATGCCCATATAGGATGCCAGCACTGCAGGCGGCAGCTTTACCTGCTATGCCACAGCGCCGCCGGCCCCTATCCTTTCTTTGTAGTTATGATGATGAAAAACTAAGAGTTGCACAGCCTTTACAGGTTTAAAAACTCTTTCCACATATATTATTTTCTCATTTTGCAACCGTTCTGTGATACAGATAGTATTGATATTTTGTTTTTTCTTAGGCTTTCACTGCTAAAGAATAACCAGGCTGTGGAAAGCTAATTTGCTTGAGATGACATACCTGGTATGTGCCGAGCTGGCCTTCGTAAAATCCAACTCCTACTTTTTTCTTTCTTTCTACCAAAATGTAAGTTCTTGCGAGAATTTGGTGGAAGATCACCGGTAGGTCTGGGAAAGGGTTGATCAAGAAAGCATTACAAAGTGTAAAACTCTGGGGCAGAATAGTTTGATCAGTAGGGGTTTTGGTGGTTAGGGGAGGCTCTGACCCTCCTGAGTGCAGGCAGAGCACTGGTCCTTGTAGCTCTCTTAATGCTCTCAGCCAGCCCTGTTCAGAGCTGCTTGGCACTTCCTCAGTTGCTGCATCACTGGAGTTGTGGCTAATTAAAGGGAATGCACTTAACATCCTGCCTCAGCACTTGTACTACGTTGTCACAGGGGAGCTATTTTTGTAATTGATCACACATAAATTAAGTCAAATGTCTTTTTGTACAGTATGTTGGTTAAAGATGTTCTCACACTAAATTTTGATAAGAGGTGAGGAGGAGGAAGAAAATGAAATAATCCACAAGCTTGGTAGTCATTTATATATAATTATACCTTATGTTTACATAAATAAATTTACATGTTTGTAATTATTTGTTTTAAAGATTCTGGGAGAGTATTTGGTGCTTAAAGCATTATCTGATTAAAGAACAGTTTCCCACTCTAGTGCAGGTCTAGAGCTTGACCATGTCTGATAGTTGTCCTCTGATTTACGCTGGGTACACTAGGTGTATTCAGTGGGTCTAAGCAGAACACACCTGATTGATGTTTTCAGCGATCTCTTGGCTGTTGAGCACAGAAAGGGAAGGAATGTGTGTGGAGACTGAAGGAGTGTCAATTGAATTCTAATTAGACACCTGAGAAGAGACCTACATTTAAATGAGAATGCCAGTGGTGAATGCCATTTAGAGTGAAATATACCTGTCATTTCCATTGGATGTTTGGATTGATCGGTAGATTCCTAGTTTATCTTAAGATTTTCATTTATCTTCGTGCTTTCTGAAAGCTCCTCAAGTGACTATATGTAGCCAGGGTAGAACTGTTGCTTTATCTTGGGAGAACGGGGTAATGGGGAACTTGGAAGTATAACTACTATTATGTGTTCTTATTGGAACTCCACTTTCCATGCATGTTCAACATTCTTAAAACCAATTTTAAGCTTAGTTTCAGGTGTGTGTGTACACATATAGGCATTCAGAGAGAGAGAAAGAGAGAGAGAGAGAGAGAGAGAGAGAGGTCTTCCATCCGCTGGTTCACTCCCCAGTTGGCCACAACGGCCGGAGCTGCACTGATCCGAAGCCAGGAGCCAGGAGCCAGGAGCTTTCTCCAGGTCTCCCACTTGGGTGCAGGGTTCCAAGGAGTTGGGCTACCCTCTACTGTCTTCCTAGGCCACAGCAGAGAGCTGGATTGGAAGTGGAGCAGCCAGGACTGGAACCAGCGCCCATCTGGGATGCCGGTGCTTCAGGCCTGGGCGTTAACCCGCTGCGCCACAGCGCCGGCTCCTAAAAATTATTTTTTCTCCCTATGGATTATAGTAGTGAATGCAGAGAGAGTTTTTATGTGTTTTGGTAGAGAACACAGGAGTTACAGCAATTATGGTGTTGTGATTTAATGTAGCCATTGCATTTTAGGTCTAATGCTGAGAGGAGCTAAAAGTGTATTTGCTGTTTATTTGTGAACATTTGAGATCACTTATATTTTATTATCCCGTAATATAGCATACTAACCCCTGTTGAAAGCCTTGCCTTAAATATTAAAGTGTTTTTTTTCTTTTTTCTTTTCTATTCATAGTGGTAGTCGCTCTTCTAAAACTTTTAAACCAAAGAAGAACATTCCAGAGGGGTCTCACCAGTATGAACTCTTAAAGCATGCAGAAGCCACACTTGGCAGTGGCAACCTCCGGATGGCTGTCATGCTTCCTGAAGGGGAAGATCTAAATGAATGGGTTGCAGTTAACAGTAAGTGGTCTTCCTATTTCTCAGTGGGCTCTCATTTAGTTAACCTCATTCTAGCATCTAGTTGGCAATCTAATATCGCAATATAATGATCTCACAATCCACGTTTAGCCCTTGTTATATTTTCTGAATATGAAGTTTTGTAAAATTCTTGTCTCCTTTTGTAATGTATGAATACTAGAAGGCACAGATTTTATCAAATTTAAGTGGAATAATAATAATAATATGAGGGTACTTCATAAGATATGTGGAAAAATAGAATTAAGAGATAGTTTATTTTGATGCAGAAAGTTGGGAAATCCATGCATAGTTTTTTTGATAATATACATTTTTCATGAACTTTCTGAACACCCCTCATATTTGTTAAGTGTTAATAATGTGTTTAGCACTGCTGTCCTTTCCACATGGATGATTTAATTCCTTCATTGTAACCATATGATGTATATACTTTAATTATCCCTGTTTAACAGATAAGGGTGCCGAGACAGAAAGATCGTTAGCTAGCCTACATCATGTAACTATTAAATGGCAGTGCTGAGGCGCAAATACACAGCTATAAAATTTCAGAGTCTATTCTTTTTTTTTTTCTTTTTTGACAGGCAGAGTGGACAGTGAGAGAGAGAGACAGAGAGAAAGGTCTTCCTTTGCTGTTGGTTCACCCTCCAATGGCTGCTGCGGTTGGCGCGCTGCGGCCGGCACACTGCGCTGATCCGATGGCAGGAGCCAGGTGCTTCTCCTGGTCTCCCATGGGGTGCAGGGCCCAAGCACTTGGGCCATCCTCCACTGCCTTCCCGGGCCACAGCAGAGAGCTGGCCTGGAAGAGGGGCAACCGGGATAGAATCAGGCGCCCCAACCGGGACTAGAACCCGGTGTGCTGGCGCTGCAAGGCGGAGGATTAGCCTAGTGAGCCGCGGCGCCGGCCCAGAGTCTATTCTAACAACTCAATAAAATTGCCTGTGTCGGGAGCATACCTGGTTGTTTGTCTAAGTTGTGTTTATTATTTTTAAAGTCAATTCAATAGTAATCTTTTAAAGTTAATAAAAAATATTTATAAGTACAAAGGAAAAATAACAGTTAAAGTAAATATATTCTTAGGAATTAATCAAAATTGAAGGATAAACATTCAGAGGTTTTCTTTAGCACTAGTGTGTTGGGTCTTAGTCCACCCATACAAGGATGGACTGGGTCCGAGGAAAGGTAAGTGCGCGCCGCTCGCCCGTTCCCCAGCCTCCTGGTCCCGGAGACAATCAGACGCAGCGGGGAGCCAAGTCAAGCAAGGACTCAGTCACCTTTTGCATAATAGTACCTTTTATAACACAAAACTGCAGAGTCATTGGGGCAGGGCTAAGGACCAACCAATCACTTAAAAAATCACCTTATGGGGGGATTTCTATAGGACTAGCCCTATGTCTATACACTTGTTACTAGTTTTGTTACCTCCCCTGATGTTGGGCAGCCAGTTAGTTTTAGTGGTAAACAACTTTGGATTCCGCCCATCTTACTTCCTCTGGGCGCCATCTTACTTGGCTCCACGTGGCTTCGTTCTGCGCAGCTCGGGCGGGGGCACCCTGGAGCAGCTGCGCATGCGGAGCCCCCGGGCCTGGCCTGGCCTGGCCGCGCTCATGCCCCACACTAGTGAAAAGATTGATGTAATTTTATAGCTGAAGGGAATTTATATGAATCTAATAGAAATGAAATGAAATTTCCTTGAAAGCATAAACTAAAGCATCGAGGAAGAGCAAAACAGTATTTTTCTTATAATAATTTTGAATAGTATCTTATTGTAATTTGAAATATGTCATGGGATTTATAAACTGAGCTTCTAGCCAGTAATAACTTTTAAGAACCAGAATGATTTTATTTATTTACTTATTAAAGTTTTGTTTATTTACTTTGAGAGAAGCAGAGAAAGAGAGGGAGCTCTCCCATTCACTCCCAAATGCTGGCATTGATTAGGGCTGGGTTGGGTCAAGACTAGCATGTCATCCGGGTCTCTCATTTGGGTGGCAGGAACTCAGTTTCCTGGGCTGTTACTACTGTCTCCCAGGGTCTGCATTATAATGTAGGAAGTTCGCTTCAGGAGTTGGAATCAGATATTGAACCCAGGTACTCTGAAATGGTGTTCAGCTGTCATAACCACTAGGCCAAATCACTGCTTCCTAGACAGATTTTACTGAAATGTTTTAAAATCTTTCTGTGACAGCATTTGTACAAGAGCTGTTTTATTATGTTTATCCTTCTAGATGGAGAGAATTTTTCAAACAGATTCATTTGCTGTTAATGAGACTCATCTACTAGATGATTTTGTAGCACCTCAAAGACAAAATTAAGAATGTATTTCCAGTATAAGCCTACATTTTTTGTGCATGTTGTGCCCTTGTACCATTTATTTGAGACCTTATAATTATTTTTTTTAAACATTTATTTCTTTTATTTGAAAGAGCTAGAGAGAGAGAGAGAGGGAGAGAGAATCTTCTATTGACTAGTTCACTCCAGATGGCTGCAATAGCCAGGAGCTTTATCCCGGTCTCCCACGTGGTGACCCAAAAACTTGGGTCATCTTGTGTTACTTTTCCCAGGCCCATTAGTAAGGAGCTGGATTGGAAGTTGAGCATCCTGGACATGAACCATCACCCATATATTATGCTGGCGTCCCAGGTGTCAGCTTTACCTGCTACTTACACTACAACGCTGGCAACCTTGAGACCTTATTTACTAATGTTAAAAATATAACAATGATTAGAGTCACTATACTACAAGAAATTTTGACTTCTATGTATAAAAGCAGGTCATTATTTTCATTCTGTCTCCCTTTCTTCTTAGGATTTACTTATTCATTTGAAAGGCAGAGTTACAGAGAATGATGGGAGAGGTGTCTTCCATCTACTGGTTCACTCCCCAAATGGCCAAAACAACCAGGGCTGGGCCAGACCAAAGGAGCCTGGGACTCCATCTGGGTATTCCATGTGGGTTCAGGGGCCCATGTACTTGGGCAACGTTCCACTGCTTTCCCATGTGCATAAACAGGGAGCTGGATAACAAGTGGAGCAGCAAGGCCTTGAACTGTCCCGTATGGGATGCTGGCGTTGGCTTGGCAGGTGATGGCTTAACTAACTCTGCCACAGTGCCAGCTCCAGATCAATATTTTCTGTCTGTATTCTCTTTCTGTTGCTGGAAGTGAGTGTCTGTGCTATTGAAATACCTAGAATTTTGAAAATGTTTAAAATTTCACTGGCATTCCAGAATTATCCTATTTACTTGGACAAAAATTACTTTGGAATGAAGCAATACATCATCTGCTTTGAACATGTAATTCTGCTTGAAAATGCAATATTTGCCTGAAATGTTAGATTCTAAAGTTTGTTATTTATAGTAATCTTCTCAAATTACAATTTTTAAAAATATTTATTTGAAAAAGTTACAGAGAGAGGTAGAGAAAGAGAGAGAAAAGTCTTCCATCCACTGGTTTACTCCCCAAATGGCTGCAATGGCTGGAGCTGAGCTGATCTGAAATCAGGAGCCAGGAGCTTCTTCCGACTCTCCCACTTGGGTGCAGGGTCTCAAGGACTTGGGCCATCTTCTACTGTTTTCCCAGGCTGTAGCAGAGAGCAAGATAGGAAGAGGAGCAGCTGGGACTAGAACCAGCACCCATATGGGATGCCGACGTTTCAGGCCAGGGCTTTTAACCTGCTGTGCCACAGTGCCGGTCCCTAAAATGGCAATTGATGATGTGAATAGCATTTGAGACTAGATGGGTATTTCCACTCATTGGCAATGATTAGATAAACATTTCAGGTGCATAAAGAAATGGAGGAAATTCTTGATAAGATTGGCATCTTAGCACCCTTTGGCTTCATTATACCAGCTTAATGAAGATAAGTGGTAAAAGATGGGAATTCTTTACAAATTCAATAACTAGTCTCATAGCCAGAAACCAGAGCTTGTTTTTGAACATTCTTCTAGTAGAAAAATAGAAAAGAGTGATAACTTCTAAAGAAGATGATAGGAAGGTTCAGGATTCTGGAAAAGAACAGAGTGCATAACTTATAAAAAGCTTATAGGGCACAGAGTCCTGAAGATGTATCTTGGTTTGGGAAAGGAAACTAGTGCTTACTGAAATGCTGCTTTATGGTAAGCACATTTTTTTGGTACTCGTGATTGGTTCTATTTTATTTTATTATTATGTGTGTATTTGAGAGAGAGAGAGAGCTGCCATCCATTGGTTCATTCCCCAAATACCTGCAATGACTCTCTCTGCCTGGGCCAAAGCTGAGTACCTAGAACTCAATCCAGGTCTCTCTCGTGGGTAGCTGTCATCACTGCTTCCCAGGGTCTGCATTAGTAAAGAGCTGGAATCAAGGACCCTTGTATTGAATGTATTAGATGCATGTGTCTAAACTGCTAGGCCCAAGACTCTGCCCTAGTTAGCTCCAATTTTAAAGGTGGGTAACTGTGGTTCAGGGAGATTAAATAACTCAACTGGTAAGTATAGGTGCTGGGATTCAAACCTATATGTGTTATTTTTTTTTTTTCTACTTTTTTTTTTTTTTTTTTTTTTTTTTTGACAGGCAGAGTGGACAGTGAGAGAGAGAGACAGAGAGAAAGGTCTTCCTTTTGCCGTTGGTTCACCCTCCAATGGCCGCCGCGGTAGCGCGCTGCGGCCGGCGCACCGCGCTGTTCCGATGGCAGGAGCCAGGTGCTTCTCCTGGTCTCCCATGGGGTGCAGGGCCCAAGCACTTGGGCCATCCTCCACTGCACTCCCTGGCCACAGCAGAGAGCTGGCCTGGAAGAGGGGCAACCGGGACAGGATCGGTGCCCCGACCGGGACTAGAACCCGGTGTGCCGGCGCCGCAAGGCGGAGGATTAGCCTAGTGAGCCGCGGCGCCGGCTATATGTGTTATTTTAAAAGCTATAGATTGCCCTGTTCAAATTGAGGACAATTTAAGAATTACTGTTGCAGAGTCATTATTTAATCTTGGCTCATTGCGGTAAGACAGTAGAAGAAAATGGTTAAGATTTAATTTGGCATTGTACTTATTACTGCCCTACTTTCATCAATAATTAAGTTTGACTCCTCAGTCATTTTTTTCTTCTGCTCAGACAGCCTGAATTTACAAAGCATGGTGCTGCTCATGGGTGATTAATGGCTTGAAAAAGAGATGTTAGAACTGTGTAAACAAGAGAGAACAGACACTGAGCTCATGGTCACCACGTGTAGTGTTTGTCCTTAAAAATCTGGCTAGATGTTCTCTTTCTGCCTTAGCAACTTGAAAAGATATAATTCTTATACTATAGGCATAAGTTGTTAGGATCTGGCTAGAGATGTCAGTGGTTACCGGAACATTCCTTGTGGTTTCCTTGAGGTAATTTGCAGGAAATATTTATTGATTGTGCTTTATGTATTAAGAGTGCTCTGAGGGGAACCTGTTCGCTTCCATGTTTACTTTTCTTCATGAGAAACTCAAGTGATATCTCTTCAGTACTGCTGTGTAAACTCTTCAAGGGCGGGCCATTGAGTCAGTTTTATTCCTCACTATATTCTTAGAGGCTGCCATAGTTTCTAGTACATCTAAGGGCTGTGCATTGTCTGGAAGATGTATGTGACTTAAAAAAATATTTATTTAGCTATTTCCATCTACTTCAAAGGCTGAGAAACAGAAATCTTCCATCCTGTGGTTCACTGCACAAATGCCCATAACAGTGAGGACTGGGCAGGCCAAAACCAGGACCTTGGAACTCCATCCAGGTCTCCCATGTGAGTAGCAGGGACCCAAGTGCTTGAACCATCACCTGCTAGCTCAAGGATGCATCCATCAGCAGGAAGCTAGATCAAAAGTGGAGTAGCCAGGTTTGAACCAGCACTCCAATTTGGCATCTCAAGTGGCTACTTAACCTGCTGCACCACAATGTCTGTCTTGTGTTTGCGGCTTTTAAAAATCTACAATGCGATGTTCTATACTCTAGGTCAAGAGTTAACAAACTTTTTTCTGTAAGACAAGATAGTAAACATTTTAGAGTTTGCCAGTCACAAAGATTCTGTTGTAGCTCTTCCGTTCTGTTATAGGAAGAAAGCTGTCAGAGATGTTTATAACTGACTAGGCTGGCTGTATTCCAGTAAAACTGTTTATGAAAGCAGGTGGCATGCCAAATTTGGCCTGTGGCCATGGTTTGCCAACTCTTGCTCTAGGTTAGGAGTGAAATAATAATAAATGGATGTATAATTACCTAGAAAAACAGAATGATTAAAATAATTCCTAAGAACACAAGCAAAAAATAATTATAATAAATAGGATAAATCTATACCAAATATTATTAAGACTGTGGATTAAAATCCAAATATTAGTAATTGTATTAAATGACAAGCCGGCACTGCAGTTCACTAGGCTAGTCCTCCGCCTGCAGCACTGGCACCCCGGGTTCTAGTCCTGGTTGGAGCGCCGGATTCTGTCCCGGTTGCTCATCTTCCAGTCCAGCTCTCTGCTGTGGCTTGGGAAGGCAGTGGAGGATGGCCCAAGTCCTTGGGCCCTGTACCCGCATGGGAGACCAGGAGGAGGCACCTGGCTCCTGGCTTCGGATCGGTGCAGGGCGCTGGCCGTAGCAATCATATGGGGGGTGAACGAACGGAATGAAGACCTTTCTCTCCCTCTCTCTCACTGTCTAACTCTGCCTGTCAAAAAAAAAAAAAAAAGTAAATGACAAAATACTCCAATAAAAAATAGTGAGGGTGAGTGTTGTAGAGCAGCAGATTAAACTGCTGCTTGGGATGCCTGCATCCCATATTGGAGTGCCAGCTGAAGTTCAGCTCCTCTGCTTCCAGTACAGCTTCTTGCTAATGCATACTGGGGGATAGCAGATGATGGCTAATTTGCCCGACCACTGCTATACATAGCAGACTTGGATGGAGTTTGGACTCCTAGCTTTTGCCTGGCTGTTGCCAGCGTTTGCTGAGTGTTTCTTTCTGTTGCACTGCCTTTCAAGTAGATGAAAACAAATTTATTTTTTTTTTTAAAGATGATTCTATTTTGATGGTTACAAAACAAATTTGAATGCTGTTTCCAAGAACATACTTTAGGAGACAGTACTGTGGCTTTATGCAGCGGCTTTACCTACTACGTCATAGCGCCGGCCCCTCAGCCAAGCACTTAAGGAAGAAATAACACCAGCCTTTGGCTCTTACAGAGATTATATGTTTTGAGCTCTGTATGAACATAATCAGAAAGGGAACTAAGCCATCTAATTTGTTAATTGAACTTAGGTTACGAATCCTAATAAAAATATTAGGAAATTCAATCTAGCTGCATTTAAAAAGTCTTAGCATATTATGATCATGTTGAGTTTATTGCAGAAATATATTATCAAGTAAATAATAAATGAGAACTTCTGATAAAGCATCAGGTTTTGAAAAAAAGCAGTAGCAAGGGCCAGCGCTGTGGTGTAGTGGGTAAAGCTGCCACCTGCAGTGCCGGCATCCCATATGGGCACCGGTTCGAGACCCAGATGCTCCATTTCTGATTCAGCTCTCTGCTATGGCCTGGGAAAGCAGTAAAAGATGGCCCAAGTCCTTGGGCTCCTGGACCCGCGTGGGAGACCTGGAGGAAGCTCCTGGCTTCGGATCGGCGCAGTTCTGGCTGTTGCAGCCAATTGGGGAGTGAACCAGTGGATGGGAAGACCTATCTCTCTTTCTCTCTCTCTCTGCCTCTCCTCTCTCTGTGTAACCTTGACTTTCAAATAAATAAATAAATAAATCTTTAAAAAAAGAAAAAAAGCAATAGCAAACATAACAGAGAAAAGTTTAAGTTTTTGCAGATTAGGAGTAAGTCAAGGATATCCACTTCCACCCCCACTTTAATGGAATTTTATCCAATGCAGTACAGTGGGAAAAAGAATAAAAGATAACAGTGACTGGAAAGGAAGATGGAACCTTTTCCATTTATAGCCAACGTGAATATGTATGTTGAAAATCTAAACAACTATGATTGTTACTGCCATACCACAATTGATATTACCAAAAGATGACTTTAATAGGGTTGTGGACTCTAGTTCAATATAAAAAGTTATAGATAACTATCAAATACCAGAAACCTAAAATAAATCTAATGGAATACATGGAAACCTATTCTGTATGACTATTGCTTTTTCCCCTCTTTCAAAGAAATATGTCAGTGCCAAAGGTTGTGAACGTGTTCTTTCCAAGCTCTTAAATTTTGATGTCTTGCTTTTTACATTTAGAGATACAGTCCACTTGGGATTGCTTTTTGGGTGTGTTTTGAGTGAAGAGTTAAGTCTTACTGTTTTCAATGTCAATAGCCGGTTGACTTGGAAATGTTTATGAAGACTGTCCTTTGCCTACTGTTCTGCAGTGATGGCGTTGTCGTAATGCTTGCATCTGTTTCTGAGCTCTCTGTTCTGTCTTGCTGGTCTGCCAAGACCTGTTTTATTCATTGTGTCTTATAAATCTTGATATGCACTTTGTTCATTTTTGTGTATATGTTGGATATTCTTGGATTTTTTTTTGTGGGGGGCACTGTATAATGGCATCCATCGTCATTTAAATGTACCGTTCCATAGTTGCTTGCATTTTTTCATTGGACTTTTGACTGAAAGCTTCTTTTGATAAGTGATGGTTCGGGGCCGGTGTTGTGGTATAGCGGGTAAAGCTGCCGCCTGCGGTGCCGGCATCCTGTATGAGCACTGGTTCGAGTCCTGGCTGCTGCACTTCTAATCCTGCTCTCTGCTATGGCGTGGGAAAGCAGTAGAAGATGACCCAAGTCCTTGGGCCCCTGCACCTGAGTGGGAGACTTGGAAGAAGCTCCTGCCTCCTGGCTTCGGATCGGCTGAGCTCCAGCTGTTGCAGCCATTTGGGGAATGAACCAGCAGATGGAAAACCTCTCTCTCTCTCTTTCTGCCTCTCCCTCTCCCTCTCACTGTCTGTAACTCTGCCTCTCAAGTAAATAAATAAAAAATCTTAAATAAATAAATAAAGTGATGGTTCAGCCTGTCTTACATTTTTCTACAGTGTTGTCCTTATTGACCTATAGGAGTTCTTTATATATTCTGGATACGAGATTTTTATGTGTTGCAAAAAACTTTCCCCATTGTGTGCTTGCCCTCTTAATTGAGTTACTTGATGAACCTAAGCTGCTAATTCCTGTGTAGCCAAGTATTGAGGCTTTTGTGTGTACCTTTCACCTGTTCTTTGTAGGGAAAAGAACACTGATAACCATAAGATTGTCCTTAAGTAAAATTTTATTTTAAACATTCTGTTTTACTAATAACTGGTATTTGTTTTGCAGCTGTGGATTTCTTCAATCAGATCAACATGCTTTATGGAACCATCACAGACTTCTGTACAGAAGAGAGTTGTCCAGTGATGTCAGCTGGCCCAAAGTAAGATGTCATTAATGATAAATAGTCATTTGTACTCTCCTTTATAGTACTTAGATAAAAAGAAAGTTCTGGCCATGCAATTTCTCTGCTTAGCGTCTGCTTTAGGGGTTTGCCAATGACTGATTTATCAAATCCATGTGCCTTGGCATGGCCAACTCTCCCTGTATAGCCTTCCATTCTGCCTTTGTTCCATTTGCTTATGCGTCTTCCCTGCTCTTTTCAAACTGGCTTACTGGAAATACTTTACTGTCCCCTCCATTACTCTCTGAAAACTTGCTCATTCTTTTCTGTTCTGGGATATTTTTCTTCTTTCCCTTTTCTCTCCTATCATCTGTCAATATTTCAAAAAAATCTTACCTATCCTTAAGGCCCATATTAAATACTTCTTCTCTCTGAAGCCTTCTGACTTCTTTAGATGAGCTCTTTTTAATTAACTTTTACAATGGTTATATTTATTTGTTACAATATACTATTTATGAGTATGTATCTTATGTTAGACTTGTTCTTTTTTTTTTTTTTAAAGATTTATTTATTGTTATTTGAAAGTCAGAGTTACACAGAGAGAGGAGAGGTAGAGAGAGAGAAAGGTCTTCCATTCGATGGTTCACTCGCAGTTGGCTGCAACAGCCTGAGCTGTGCTAATCCGAAGCCAGGAGCCAGGAGCTGCTTCTGGGTCTCCCACGTGGGTGCAGGGGCCCAAGGACTTGGGCCATCCTCTGCTGCTTTCCCAGGCCATAGCAGAGAACTGGATTGGAAGTGGAGCAGCTGGGACTAGAATCGGCGTCCATATGGGATGCCAGCGCTTCAGGCCAGGGTGTTAACCTGCTGTGCCAAAGCACTGGCCCCCTTTAACTTCTTTTTGGTACAAGAACAATGCCTGCTGCCTAGTTAGTACTCAATAAATGTTGGTTAGATCAATATACTATTTTTTTAAACTTTTTTAAAAAATTTTTTACAGGCAGAGTGGACAGTGAGAGAGAGAAACAGAGAGAAAGGTCTTCCTTTACCATTGGTTCACCCTCCAATGGCCACTGTGGCCGGCAGGCTGCAGCCGGCATACCGCGCTGATCCGAAGCCGGGAGCCAGGTGCTTCTCCTGCTCTCCCATGCGGGTGCAGGGCCCAAGCACTTGGGCAATCCTCCACTGTACTCCTGGGCCACAGCAGAGAGCTGGCCTGGAAGAGGGGCAACCGGGACAGAATCCGGTGCCCCGACCGGGACTAGAACCCGGTGTGCCAGCGCCGCACGGCGGAGGATTAGCCTATTGAGCCGCGGCGCCAGCCAGATCAATAATATACTTTTGAAACCTTTATTATTACCGTTAATAATAACAATAGCAGCTATTCTTCATTTAGAGCTAACTAGCTGTAAGGTCTTTTGTGTGTTTTGCCTTTACACAGAAACATTGATCACAAAAATATTGTCCCATATGTTGCCATGGACTCAGACAATTTGGTCAGATGGTCACAGTGCTCGTAGCAGAGGTTTAAGAGCTTAGGAAAGGTATGGTGGGGACGGTGCTGTGGCGCAGTGGGTTAAAGCCCTGGTATCCCATATGGGTACTAGTTCTAGTTCCGACTGCTCCTCTTCCTATCCAGCCCTTTGCTATGGCCTGGGAAAGCAGTAGAAGACGGCCCAAGTCCTTGGGACTCTGCACCCACATGGGAGACCTGGAATAAGCTCCTGGCTCCTGGTTTCGGATTGGCGCAGCTCCGGCTGTTGTGGCCATCTGGGGAGTGAACCAGCAGATGGAAGACCTCTCTCTATCACTTTGCTTCTCCTCTCTCTGTGTAACTCTGACTTTCAAATAAATAAATAAATCTTTTTTAAAAAAGGAAAGGTATGGTGATACCATAGAAGGAGGTTAATCAGGAGCTGGCAGTTTTCAGTGAAAAGAAAGAAAGACTGCACTAGGAAAGGCATAAAACTGTCTGAGCCTTCACTTCTTTTTGGCCTGCAGAGAAGTCAGTCAGATTCCAGTGCTTCTCAGTCCCCTGGCTCCTTACAGACCCCTTCTTGCAGAGAGGTATGTTCTGAGGTTGTCCCTCCTCGGCAGTGTTTGCTTTGGAGAAATGGCCTCTGTGGACTTCACTTTGGGTTTGTAGTTGCAGGTGCCTCTTTTGTTCTTTTTCACCCTGTTTGAACTTACATGAGTTAGCTCTCTTTTTTTTTTTAATACTGTTGTTCAGAGACACAGGTGTTTCCTAGTTTCATCAAAGATATGGTATGAATTTCTGTTACTTGTTATTCTGGGACAATTTCTTAAAGAAAAAGTATACATTTTGAAATGAAATTTTCTTTTTTGTACTAATTAATTTTTGTTAAGATTTTTGATAATCACTTCTGAGAACAGATGCTTTTAAAAAACGTCTGAGAATAGATGTGTTTAATTTTTCTGTTTCATGTTTAGTTATGCATTGAGGAAGTTAAATAGTTCACCTTTTACAAAAGCAAGTTCCTGTGACTATTTGAAAGCTACAGTTTTCTATCTATTCCTGTGTGTGCACAAGTTATATGTTGGTGTGTGGGTGTGTAGCTGTAACTAAAGCTGTAGCTAGACTCCTGCCTTCCTGCCTGTGTGTTTGCCTCCTTCCTTCCTTCCTACCTTCCTTCCTTCCTTCCTTTTTCTCCCTTCCATGTATTCCATCCCTTCTTTATGGAGAAATCTAGACTTTTGCCTTTTGTTGGAGGTAAGAAGATGTGGTTTTTGTCATGGCTGTATATATTTAGCAGCAGATGTCAGAGGGGCCTTGAAAACATTTGTGGAAAAATGGAATTAAATAGTTAAATAAAAGGGACTGGTGGTATGGTGCAGCAGGTTAAGCTACGGCTTGGGACACTCATATTCCTTACTGGAGTGCTGGTCAGAGTCCTAGCTACTCCACTTCCAATCCAGCTTCTTGCTAATGGCATCTCGGGAGGCAGCAGAGGATGGCTCAAGTACTTGGACCTCTACCACCCACATGGGAGATTTAGACAGAGTTCTGGCTCCTGGTTTCAGCCTAGCTTATTAGCTCTAGCTGTTGTGAGCATTTGAGGAGTAAACCAGCAGATAGAGGATATCTCTCTGTTTCTGTCTCTGTCTCTGTCTCTCTCTCTCTCTCTCTGTGTTACTCAGCCTTTCAGGTAGTTGAAAATTAATAAACATTTAAAAAGAAAGATAAAAATAAAATATTAACTTAAGGGCCGGTGTTTGGCCTAGTGGTTAAGCCGCCAGTTGGGACACCTGCATCCTGAACACAGAGTGCCTGAGTTTGACTCCTGGCTTTGTTCCCAGTTTCAGCTTCCTGCTAACCCACACCTGAGGAGGCAGCAAATGATGCTTAAGTACTTGTGTCCCTGCCATCCATGTGGTAGATCTTTTTTGAGTTCCAGGCTCCCAGCTTTGTCCTGGCCTACTTCTAACTGTTGTGGGCATTTGAGGAGTGAGCCAGTCGATGGGAGCTTGCTCTCTCTTTGCCTTGAATTAAAATACATATATGTGTGTATGTGTGTGCCTATATCTATATCTATCCATCTATTTATGTGATTTTATTTCTCAATATAAGACCCATCAAGTTCAAACACTTTTGTAAGTGATGACACCAGCTGTTTAGTGCATTGGTAAATAACTGATGTTGACACAGTATCTCTCACATGGTAGAAGCCCATTAAACAGTCAAAGGGTGGGTTGCCAATTTTCTTTCTCTTTTTTAAAAAAATATTTATTTATTTATATGAGAGGTAGAATTACAGTCTGAGAGAAAGACAGAGAGAGAGGTCTTCCATCCACTCATTCCCCAAATGGCCACTATGGCTGGAGCTGTGGCGATCCGCAGCTGGGAGCCAGGAGCTTCTTCTGGGTTTCCCACGCGGGTGAAAGGGCCCAAGTGCTTGGGCCATCTTCCACTGCTTTCCTAGGCCATAACAGAGAGTTGGATCGGAAGTGGACCAGACAGGACTTGAACCGGCACCCATATGGGATGTCGACGCCACAGGCGGAGGATTAACCTACTGTGCCACAGCGCCAGCACTGCCACTTTTCTTTGGAGTGTTTAACCCATCAGCCAAATGTCCTCAAATATTGAATCATCCTCCTTTTCATCACTTTAGAGCTTCTATTACATTCTTGACTCTTAGTGCTAAGTCTCAATTTGAGAAGAATTGTGCTGCATAAGAAGAAATGTTTTCTAAGGAAGAAGAACAACTATAAGATTCAAAGATAGTCGTCATAGATCTCGGAAGAAAGCCAGTTTCTCTACTGTAGCAGTGTGTGGTTCTACTACATGAGAGGGAAAATTATGGAAGAAAAATCAGACATGTTAGGAGAATATAGAAGCATGAAACAGAGGTTTCATGAGATCTGCTTAGTTTGGATTGTGAAAATGTGAAAGTCCACTAGCAATTTAAAAATGCATCTTTATTGAAGGAGCAGATTGTTTAAAATATCTGTATACATTTTTAGTACATATATAAAAAAGTATGTACACTATTCTGAGGATATAGCAGGAAACACCAGTCATGCAGTTTTTCCTGCATACATTTGCAATCAGGTCACTTCTGACACCAGATGTTGGGGACTTTTTCCCCATACACCAAGCAGGTAGGCAGTTCTGCCACAGACACCAGTTGGATATACTCCAATCCAGTTCAGCTCCGATCCTGTCTACTTAGAGATAGTGTCAGATCCAGCTGTTGAGGATTCAGTCCCCAAGACTCCCTGCTACCCTTTAGATTCCATTTGTAAGCCCCCGGTTGCTTTACCCTTGCCTTTTTCCTCCCTCCCTCCCTCCCTCCCTCCTTCCCTCCTTCCTTCTCTCCTTCCCCCTCCCTCCTTCCTTCCTTCCCTCCTTCCCTCCTTCCTTCCCTCCCTCCCTCCTTCCCTCCCTCCCTCCTTCCTTCCCTCCTTTCCTCCTTCTTTCCTTCCTTCCCTCCCTCTTTCCTTCCTTCCTTCCCTCCCTCCCTCCCTCCCTCCTTCCTTCCCTTCTTCCTTCCTTCCATCCTTCATGATTTATTCATTTTATTTGAAAGGCAGAGTTACAGAGAGGCAAGAGGCAGAGAAAGAAAAAGAGAGAGAGAGATCTCTCCCAGATGGCTGCAATTGCCAGAGCTGTGCTGATCCAAAGCCAGGATCCAGGAGCTTCTTCTGGGTCTCCCATGTGGGTGCAGGGGCCCAAGGACTTGGGCCGTCTTCTACTGCTTTCCCAGGCCATAGCAGAGAGCTGGATTAGAAGTAGTGCAGCTGGGACTCGAACCGGTGCCCATACAGGATGTCAGCACTGCAGGCAGCAGCTTTACCTACTAAACCACAAACGCCAGCCCCTTACTTCTGCTTTTGACTGAGTATAAATCAGAATTCCTATACGATCGCCTCAGGTTTGATTAATTTACGTGGGTGGCTTTCAGAACTCAGGGAAACCCCTTAGATTTACTGGTTTGTTATAAAGGATATTTCAAAAGATACAGATGAAGAGAGGCATAGGTATGAGGTAAGGGGGAAGAGATGTGCAGATTCTGTGCCTTCCAAGGCTTCCTAGGGCATGCTCCAGGTACCTCCATAGTCAGCTATCTGGAAGCTTTTTGAACTCCATCCTATTGAGTTTTTTGAGATTTAATTGCAAAGATATGATTGATAGTAGAATGTGTGGGGAAACCCAGCATGGCCTAACTCAGCATTCTTGGTCTCTGTGTGAAGCTTTCCTACCCCAAGGGTATGGGGCAGGACCCCTCTAAATGAGGAGGGTTTTATGACCTACAGTTGGACAAGGGTAGGTCAGAGAATTTCTCTGTGGCCAGTTCTAAGGCAGAAAGGTGGGAGAAGATTCGAATTTCTATGACCTGCCTTGGGGAAGAGAGATTCTCATTTTTGTAGTCTGCCTTGAGAAGGGAGTTATGAGCCAGAAACTGTCTATGAAAACCAAAATATATACAAGTGTATCATAGTATCATAACCATCTAGAAGTATATAATGATATTCTGTGCATTTTTTATCTCTCCAATACAGATATGAGTATCACTGGGCTGATGGAACAAACATAAAGAAGCCTATCAAGTGCTCTGCACCAAAGTATATTGATTATCTGATGACCTGGGTTCAGGACCAGTTGGATGATGAGACATTATTTCCATCAAAAATTGGTATAATTATTTTATGTAATTGGGATCCATTATTAATTATGTAATAATACATGTTTCTAGAATTGTTGTCCTTCCCACCCTATATACTTGGAAGAGTTCTGTGGTGTTGTATTGGTGTATGTATTTATGTAGCTCCCAGGATGAGACACAGTTGTTTAATCAAGAGTTGAAATCAACAAGCTATCCTGTGTGAATTGATTTTATTCTCCCTAATATGTTATTATATTATAAAATATATTATAAAATTATAAATACAAGCAATACATTATACGTTATATATAAATATATAATTCCATATATAAAATTATATATATTATAAAAATATTTGTTAAGTTTTTGGTGATACTCTAGACTAAAATATCACTAAATTTATTTTCAATACTAAAGCAGGGATTTTTGTTGTTATTGTTATGTTTTGCTTTGTTTTATAGTTACAAACACTGAGCTAACCTTTTCAGTAAAAATTTCTAGGTGGAGGCTTGTTCCTGTTCTAGAAACCATACTAGGTACCATACCTGTCAAAATATTTCTAATCTTATGCATTAAAACTATCCTTTGTCATACCAAATTTATCATGAACATTGAGATCACTTCTCTGTAATTTTACACAATGAGAAAATGAGTGTATCTAGGATAATAGCAAAATCTGACTTATGTTATAGAAAAAGAGAATGGGTGTTGAGTAGGCAACTATTAATGTCTAATACGATCAAGTGTATTTTATATTTTGGGAAAACTTACGTGGATTGTATCCAATTGTACATTGTACTTATGCTAAAGAGAGACTTTTTAAAAAAATATTTATTTATTTATTTGAAAGAGTTACACAGAGAGAGGAGAGGCAGAGTGAGAGAGAGAAAGGTCTTCCATCCAATGGTTCACTCCCCAAATGGCCACAATGGCCGGAGCTGTGCCGATCCGAAGCCAAGAATCAGGAGCTTCTTCTGGGCCTCCCATGTGGGTGCAGGGCCCAAGGACTTGTGTCATCTTCTACTGCTTTCCCAGGCCATAGCAGAGAGCTGGATCGGAAGTGGAACAGCTGGGACTCGAACTGGCGCCCATGTGGGATGCTGGCACTTCAGGCCAAGATGTTAACCAGCTGTGCCACAGCGCCAGCCCCAAGATTTTGGTTTTATTTTGATAGCATAACTTGTCAAAAGCAGGAAATTACTAGTAATTAAATACTATATAGGTCTAAGTGTTTTTCAGGTTTCCCCAATAATAACTTTTCTGTTCTCCATCTCTGCGTATTTGATTTTTTTTCTCTTTTTAAGATTCCAAATATAAATGAGAGCATGCAATATTTTTCATTTTGTTTCTGGCTTATATTTTTACAAAGTCCATGCAGTGGCAAATAGCGGGATCTCCTCCTTTTTAAAGCCTGAATAGTATTTCTGTGTGTTTATAGGTTTCAGTTTCTTTCTTTCTTTCTTTCTTTCTTTCTTTCTTTCTTTCTTTCTTTCTTTCTTTTTTTTTAAGATTTCATTTTATTTATTTTAAAGAGTTACAGAGAGAAGTATACACACATACACACACACACACATACACAGGAGATGGAGGGGGGGGGGGGTCTTCATCCAATGGTTCACTTCCCAAATGGCTACAAAGGCTGGAGCTGAGCTGATCTGAAGCCAGTAGCCAGGAGCTTCTTCTGGGTCTCCTACATGGGTTCAGGGCCCCAAGGACTTGGGCCATCCTCTGCTGCTCTCCTAGGTGCATTAGTAGGGAGCTGGATCAGAAGTGGAACAGCTGTGACTAGAACCGGCACTCATATCGGATGCTGCCACTTCAGGCTGGTGCTTTAACCTGCTGTGCCATAGCACAGGCCCCATCTTAGTTTCTTTATTCATTCATTCGTTGATGGACACCTAGGTTGTTCCCATTTTTTTTAACCCGGAAACATTTAAAGTATACATATTTAATACATTTCATAAATAGAAATTTAGAAACATAGCGATTCTTCCCACCCTACCTGTCCTCCTACCCCCACTCCTACACTTCTTCCTCCCTCCCATATCTTGGCTATTATGAATAATACTGCAAAAAACATAGGAGTGGTGATTTCATTTCCTTTGGGTATACATGCAGAAGTGGGACTGATGAGTAATATGGTAATCCTATTTTTACTGTCTTTAGGAACACCATACTATTTCCATTAATGGCTGCAACAATCGGCATTCCTACCAGCAGTGTATGAGGATTTCCTTTTCTCCACAGGGATGCTGCATTTGTTTAAAGATGTAAAAGTGCTCCAGTGCACGAAAACAATGAGCCTAACTGAGCAGAGATTGAAGCTAATTTCAGGACACATGTAGACTTGAAGTAGTAAGGAAATAATTTTAAACAGGGTTAATGCATTGATTTTTATTTATCACATATTTGTACTGGGACTTGATGTTAGAGATTTGAGTGTGCATTTTGTTAGCTCCACTACCATCCCAAGAGTTTTTTGTTTCATTTTAGTAAAGTAATGGTATGTTAGAAGCATAATGGGCTCTAAGGGAGACTAGTTCTTACTCCTTAGAAGCTTTGAAGCTCATTTCCATGGAATATCGAGGACTTCTGAAATGTAAAATGGGTATGCAAACTTCATAAATACTACTTCTTTTGTGCTTCGTCTTAGTAATTTATTTTTCACTTTGCTTACAAACTCATACTGCCTTTTTCTCATTTCTTGTTAATAGAATGGGGGTTGTTTATCTCTTTGCTAGGTGTCCCATTTCCGAAGAATTTCATGTCTGTGGCGAAAACTATCCTCAAACGCCTCTTCAGGGTTTATGCTCACATTTATCATCAGCATTTTGACCCTGTGATCCAGCTGCAGGAGGAAGCTCATCTCAATACATCTTTCAAGCACTTTATTTTTTTTGTTCAGGTAGGTTGGATTGGGAAGGTTTTGGTGCCTTACACGGTGAACACTACTTCCACATTGTCAGTGTATAATTTGCCACATCTCTATAATCTGCATCCTGTTCCAAACTTTCCATTATGGTAAGCACTGGCCTTTTGTTTCTGAATTTCATTAGCCTCCAAGTTGATGACAGTAAGTCTAAAGTAGATCCAAGAGAAGTTGCCTTATATTTACTTTAGTGAACAGGCCATAATGGAGGGGCTCAGTAAGAAACCTTTAACAGTTGGGCAGATTATTTATTGAATGCATGACATATATATTACTTGGTTTCTTAATCATTTCATCATTCCTCACACTCCCCTTAACCTTCTTCTCCTTTCAAGCCTTGCTGTTTATTAGTGGCTCCTGAACAAGGAAATGGGCTTTGGATGTCATATCTTTTGTCTCCTTATTTATTTTATATCTTTGAGTGACAGACAAAGAGAGCTCCCATCTGCTACTTCATTCCCCAAATGCCTGCAAAAGCTGGGGGCTGTGCTAGGTTGAAGCTAGGAACTGGAAACTCAAATCTAGGTTTCCCACATGGGTATTGTGAACCCAGCTACTTGAGCCATTAGAGCTGCCTCTTGGGGTATACAGGAAACTTGAATTGGGAGAGGAACTGCAACTCAAACCTAAGCACTCTGATATGCAATGTGATGGTTCCAGCTAGCAAATTAACCACCAGATACTTGCCCCTGTCCTTTTAAAAATCATATTCTAGGACAGCGCCACAGCTCACTTAGCTAATCCTCCGCCTGCGGTGCCGACACCCTGGGTTCTAGTCCCGGTTGGGGCGCGGATTCTGTCTCAGTTGCTCCTCTTCCAGTCCAGCTCTCTGCTGTGGCCTGGGAGTGCAGTGGAGGATGGCCCAAGTGCTTGGGCCCTGCACCCACATGAGAGACCAGGAGGAAGTACCTGGCTCCTGGCTTTGGATTGGCACAGCGTGCCGGCTGCGGCACACCAGCCATAATGGCCATTTGGAGGGTGAACCAATGGAAGGAAGACCTTTCTCTCTGTCTCTCTCTCTCTCACAGTCTAACTCTGCCTGTCAAAAACAAACAAACAAACAAACAAAAGTTCAGGATTCTGTGGTTCGGAAGAGTATTTTCTCCCTCAAAAAGCTTGGTTTTACTTTGTAATCTTAAAGTACACTGTTTTCCAACTGCTAGCTATTAGTAGGGGATTGATGCAGAACATTTATCAGATCTTATCTAATTTACCTCTGGGGACACTGGGTTTCTTAAATGTAGGTCTATAAGTTATATAGGATCACCCTTAGATTGAGTGCAATGAACAGCTGCCCTAGATCCCACAATTTTAGACTGTTATTCTGTCTCTGCTTTGGCTGCACTCCTCACCATGACCTTAAGGAATCCATGCAACCAGTAACATACCTACCCATTCTTCTGGTTCATGCTTGGGCGTTTGAGATCTCAGAATTCTCTGCCCACATGTTCCCAGCTGCATTTTCAGCATCTCCATGAATCTTTTCTGTGCATCCGTTCTTTTGAGGACACACCTGAGGATAGCCAAGAGGATACTTGCCGTTCATGAGGGCACGTGAACATTTCCCATGTGTGTCAGCAAGTGTGCCCACACTCATATGCACACAGCCCTTTGAGGTGCAGGGAGACTAGAAGAGCAGGGGTTTCTGGAGGGCTGGGACCTGGGTCACTAGTGCCACACCAGTGCACTATATGACTAGTGTCTTTCCCTTGTGAATGGAGCTGGTGTTTGCTTATCATTTTAAAATGATACAGTACCTTCTTACTTATGATAGGCCCAACTTGAAGCATTCTGACTTCTGATTTTTCCACTGTGAGGGGAAATCTTTTTCTTTGCAGTAATGTCAAACAATGAAAATGCTGTCTTTATAGTGAATTATTACTTATGGTAGTAAGTCTAGAAACCTTGTTTTTAGAATAAACACTAATTTTTCTCTCATTTTATTCTTGAGAAATAACCTTTTCTGACTTCTAGTTTTAATTTTGTCATTTATGGCAAATCTTTCAGTTAGAACTATATGTCCTTTCAGTTAGTCACTAGTCATAGATACTATGACTAGTGTCATAACTTTATAAATGCAGAATCCTTAGGAGTCTTCAGAATTATAAATATGAATCTGCTTTCCTGGTCACTGGGAAGTTATATTTGTAGAGGTAGGAGAATAGAATATGGTTAATTTCATAACATATTAGCTTAATGTAAAATTTTAATAATTTAGTCATGTGCTATGTATCTGTGTTCTTGGTCCAGACACCACCAATCTTAGAAGTAAGCCTGCAATTGATACCTCCTAGTGCTTCTCCCGTTAATTATTGTATGTAGCACCTGACCGATGCTAACAAAGGAAGTTAAACTGAGAACTGAAAAGGCCTCATCATAACAGAATATTGAAAGTATAGCAGCTTCCATTTATTAGCCTTGTAGTTTATAGTTGAGGGAAAATCTGTTCCAAAGTGAATTTTCGAATGATAGGGAGAGGAACTTCTAAAGAAGCCTAAGTTAAATCCAGGTTTTTTCATTTGTTCTTTACAGGATTTTATCATTTGTAGACTCTACCTTATTCATGTTATTTTCAGATCACATCTTAGACTGGCCTGCAGATACACAAGTTTACAACCAGGGTTTTACTATCATATATGCTTAAATTTGCCTGTGATGCTAGAATTTTTGATCCCTAATTGGTTGAATATATACATATTTAAGTGGTATGCTGGTTATTCCTTTCACCAGGAAGCAGAAACTCCCAATTATTGAGTGTTAGTTTTTCCCAGGGTTTACATGGAGTTTTTAATATTCATTATTACATCTAGTCTCCCGATAGTTTTATTAGGTCAGGGTATTTATCATAATATTACAGATGTTATAAAAACATCAAGGGGCTGGCGCTAGGGTGCAGCAGGTTAAAGCCCCAGCCTGCAGCACCAGCATCTGATATGGGCGCCGATTCTAGTCCTGGCTGTTCCACTTCTGATCCAGCTCCCTGCTAATGTGCCTGGGAGGACAGCCAAGTCCTTGGGCCCCTGAACCCATGTGAGAGACCCAGAAGAAGTGCCTGGCTATTGGCTTCCAATTGGCTCAGCTCTAGCCATTGCAGCCATTTGGGGAGTAAACCAGCAGATGGAAGATCGATCTCTCTCTCTCTAACTCCCTGTAACTCTGTTGTTCAAATATAAATAAAATAAATTTTTGAAAAGAAAACATCAAGATCGGTTAAGTGATTTGTCTAAGACACAGAACTAGTGAATAGAAAAAAAAATCAAATCTACTTCTTTTACTTCAAAAGCTAATTTCCAACAAATGATAATGGTACTCTGCTTTGGAATGAAGTGCAAATGTTTTACTATTTTTGCTGCTTTTTTTTTTTTTTTAAATTATGCATAGGAATTCAACCTTATTGATAGAAGAGAACTTGCACCACTCCAAGAACTGATTGAAAAACTCACCTCAAAGGACAGATAAAAGGATGCAAAGCTATGCAGATTGTTCCTCAAATGAAGATGTGTGGAGTATATTTGGATCTTGGTTATGTTTTGTTTTTATCTTTGTTGTTTCCGTCTTAGGTTTGGGTGGCTTTGCATTCCTGGTTCTTTATTCTGAATATATGAAACCATATTCTATTGCTAGAGGATGCCAAGAACCACTCTCTATGCTTCTGATGGGGGGTAAATTTTGTCTTAGTTGTATAGTTTTGTTTTTTTTAAACTTAGTTTTGATTATTTGGGAAATATGTTATAATACTGTGTGCTGAAAGAAAAAGCTTATTGATTGAACTGCTGGTAGATGGGGTTCTGTGTTATGTAAATTGTGGCCCATTTTTGAAGTCCCCAAAAGACTTGTTTTTAAGTGCCTTGTCAGGCTCACTTCTGAGGTGCAAAGCACAGACATAGAACTGAACAGGGCTTGAAACAATATAAGATTACTACCCAGGGCACTTTCTGTGCATGCTGTAAAATATTCATGATAAAAGCCATAGTTTACGTAAATTAGTGATCTCCAGCTTTTACTACATTGAAGAAACATAATTTGTAAAGGTGTGCATGTAGAACATAAAAAATTAATATTTCTTAATTATTTTTTATATTGACAGTAATAGAGTCTGTTCAACAAATATTTAAAGTTCTACAAGCAGGTCTTTTTCCATCTGTTGATATATGTGATATTGAAACTTGAGGATGTTGAAATGTAATATCTATTGCATTTTGGCTTCTTTCTACTGCACTGTAGGTGTAAAAATTCAGGTTATAAGTAAGATTGCCATCTTCAGAGGTGATGCTGAACTGTGAGGTTTCTTAGCAATTGCCAAATGAGCCATAAGTCTGCAGAATCTCCTTCTACTCTGAATAGGAGGGGATGGGGTGTGTATGTGTTTAGGGGGTAGTTAGTTTTCTAGGGAGTTAGGGATGGGATTAAGTATGGGGAGTCAAGTTCTGTAAGTCCTGGCTTAAGCCCTTGAAAAAAAAGAATGGTGTGAAGTATGTATAAACCGTCTTAGAGACTTCCTGTTAGGAATCAACTTCCATGAGAAGTTACAAATAAATTACTAATTTTAAGTACAGACATTAAGCTTATAATTTAAAGATGGGGAAATTGGTGACTTTTTAGCATTTCCATTCAGTGAATGGAGCTGGTGTTTGCTTATCATTTTAAAATGATACAGTACCTTTTTTGCTTATTACAGGCCCAGTTTGAAGCATTCTGACTTCTGATTTTTCCACTGTGAGAGGAAATCTTTTTCTTTGCAGTGATATCAAACAATGAAAATGCTGTATCTTTATAGTGAATTATTACCATAAATAACAAATCTAGAAACCTAATTTTTAGAATAAATACTAATTTTTCTCTCATTTTATTCTTGAGAAATAGCCTTTTCTGACGTCTAGTCTTAATTTTGTCATTTATAGCAAATTTTCTCCCTTCAGTTAGAAATATATGTCCTTCTTTCAGTTAGAAACATTGCCTTTTTCCCTTGTAGAATAGAAATGCTTGCTCTGCAGTCATAGATACAAAATACTTAGTAGGAGAAAAATATAAAATGAGATCAGTTTTTTTATCATTAACAGATCAGTGATAAAATTTAATGCCATTAAAGTTATGATCACTAGGAACTGCCTTTTACTCCATTTCATTTGTAGCAACCTCTTGCCAAATAGCAACAGTAGAAATAACAAGAGAACCTGGTGGAAGCGAATATTTTGGATATTTACTGATAATTCTTTTTCATAAACTGCAGGGAGAGCTAGCTGATATCCTTAAATCTTTTAGTATCCAGATAGACAATATCAACAACTGTGGATTGATTCAGAAATGAAATTTAGTGTCAAGTGGTTTTGAGTACCATCTATTTAGGAAAATGAAACAATATAACTCAAATAATCTTCCAAATGCATTGACTTCATACAGACCTAGTAAACTAGGAATTGCAAAAGCCAAGTCAAAAATTGTTCTTGCTCTTTTTAGCCTTATTCGTTAGTACACTGTAAAAATTGGAAAGTGTTTCTTTTAAATTGTTCAACAGTAGGATTTACTTTCCCAGTATGTGTAGATAGGAGTTAGTTTTCACTGTGCCAGAATCTCAGGTGCCTGCTTCTGGTTATTTAATCAGAGTTCTTGGGAATGAGGAAGTATGTATGTGTATATATGGTAACAAAGTATAGAAGTTCTCCTGGGGAGAGGCCTGGCATTGTCAGTGGTATTACATGGCTACCAATAAGGAAACACAGAGCATATGAGAATGAATTGATTTAATAGGAAGCTATTTTAGTTTGTTTGGTTCCTGTGAAAGTAAGATGCCCTTTATAAAATAAGAATTAAAGCTTGTTTTTTCAGCGGAGCATGCTTTTAAATGTTGATTGGATTCTCTTCAGATCTTTTAATTTAATTTGTAAATAACCAAGGTAATTATTTTCCTTTCTACTCTTTATACATAAGATATAAAACAGAAGTTGGTTTTCTCGTCCTTTGATAAAAGCATCCTGTAAAATATACAGTAGTAAATTAACATAGTATTACTGTCACTCATGATGCTTTGGTTAAGTTAACATGAAACAAGTTTTAGTAATTATTTTAAATGATGGAGTAGCAGTATTGAAGAGACATAGTAACACAGTGGAAATCTTAGTTAGCAGTAGATGGTGCTACTGGCTTTCATTTACTGATTTGATTATTCCATTCCTATAAAAATCATAGCATTAGATTACATTAAAAGAGTAAGCATATGTTAGTTAGCTGGTGGCTTTGGAGGTCAGTTTGTCTTAATTACTATCTCATTCTGCCTTTCCTGTTAGTCATCTGTAGTTTCTAAAAGGTCAGCATAAAATGTATTAGGTAGGGGAAGATAGGTTTAATGTATAATGTCTCTCAGACTGATTTACTCTCTGGCTTCTCAGAATGGGTGAAGCACTACAATCTCTTGTTAGGCAGTAGAGATGATGTGGATATTTATATTTTACAAATATAGTCACCAGATTCCATTTTATTAACATTTTCCCTGCTTATGAGAAAATAGAAAAATGATAGATTTCTTTTACACCTTTACACCCTTCTGAGAGAAGTTTTGATAATCAATAAAATGGTAGAAAATGTGAGTTACAAATTCTGAGTTGTAGAATTTTCTTTTAAAATGAATATGTCATATCTCAACATACACATGAGAGTTGATCTTCGGAGTGGTTCCTGTGGGAGCGCTACTTATCCCAGCTGTGCTAGGAAAGTATGCTGATAGCTTTGTGATGAGTTAAAAATAATCAGTGGTTGATCACAGAAGTGCAATGTTTTTGGAACTTTGTTTTAGACATGTCATGCAAATCAGTTTGTGACTATGCAAGGAAATCAGTTTCATCATTTTGGTTGCATCAAAAGCTTCTTTGGTGGCTCAGTAGTGACCTATCTTAATCCCCAAGCTAACTATAATTTGGCTCTGCTCTGAAAACTGCACCATTAGGGACATTGAAAAGAATGGGCCATAGTCTCTGAATCTGCAGAAAACAATATGTTAAGTATTGATCACATCATTGAATAAAGCAATAGTTTTATGACATCACTGTTTTGAAGTGGACAATATCATTTACAAGTGTAGGTTTTACTTTTAAAAAAAATTCAATCTAATTACAATTAAATAATTTTTACAAACCACTGTTTTTCTCCAGAACTTGTTTTCTGTGTTTTATTACTTATCCTGAAAACTTTTGAATTTTATATTGATTACTACTGAATAGTGGTTCTTATTGAATGTCTAATGTGGAAAATGGACCCAATATTTAAGATAGAAGTAAGTTAAGGAAATAAAAGATTTCACTACCAGGATTTTTTTTAAAGCATGTTTTCTTTGAGTAAACAATTTTACTTTATTGAAGACTGTAATGCAAAGAAATTGGAATGTTTTATATGTTATGCTGAGTTTTAAGCTCACATATCACAAAATGTTTAAAATTGTATAATCATTTCATGTATCATTTATAACTTTGTTTCTGAATGTCCTTTGAAAAGATGTGGGACCAGAAGTATATTTGTAATTTGGAAATGTGATTTTGTACTATGAAAACTTTGTCTTTTTGAAACTTATCTGGTATATTAAAGACTATATCAATTCTTAGAAACACAGATCTATACTTTAAGGACCACTCCCAAAATAATTTAAATGTCAAGAATTTTGTCCTGATGTTAAGATTTAGCATTGGAATCACTTGTTCAGCCATCAACTTAGTTGTGTATAAGATAATAAATGTTTAGAGGTAGAGCTATTTCAAGATTTACTGGAAAAATTTAATTTGAAGATGTAACAATTTTGACTGTAGATGATTTGAATTTTTATGAATTTCCTAATAAGCTAATCACAGAATAATTTATTATAAAACGGCACTGTATGTCTGCCACTTGTAGTTGAACTAATTTACATTTGACAAAACAGGTTAAAATACTGGGTACTCTCAGTTTTGCAATTGTAATGTACATTTTTTTCTGCACATAGTGTTATACAATAGATAACTTTGTACTACAGTTCTAAAGATAGTAAAATCACTGGCCTTTTGTAGCTCTTTTCCTGACTCCTTATCCTCCATGTGACAAACACAAGGTGTGCAGGTACACACAGACACATTTTAAGCAAAGCAGGTTGATTCCTCTAAGTTTTCATTGTTAGTGATTCAGAAGTACTTAGTGTAATACACAGAGTTCAGTTGATAGCTTTTTTAAAATTATGTCACTGAAGCTGAGATTATTCGTGATATAAAGTAAAACTTTATTAATATTTAATTTTCTTTCATATATTATTAATATTAAATTCTTACAGGTAGATGTTTCTTACAATTTTGCACAAGTTTTCATTTTTGTTTCAGAAACACTTAATTGTGCAGGTTGTAAAAATAAATGAGTACATTTTCATTTTAACAACATTTTTCTCCTTAAATTGTTCTGCAGAAATGACTATTTTTAGGGAAAATAGTTTTTTACAGCCACTAAATTGTATTTGTTATTTTTGTACATGTTTAAGCAGGGTGGTGAGGGCACTAATCTTGTAGGGAACACTTTGTTCTATTTGAACTTTTCCTACATATTTAAGTTATTACTTTAAATTACCAGTAGGAACAGTGTCAAGAAATCTAGACCGAGAGAGAATACAGTACACAAGAGAATACTTAAAGTGTGAAGACAAAAGAAGAGGAATACTGCCAATGCCAGGGGATGGAAGCATAAAGGCAACATTCACATTGTGCTAGTGTTTAAGAGACTGCATCAATACAGGGATCACACTCTCGTGGAGAGCGACAGTTTGTCTCTATAGTTAAGTAGCTGGAAGGGGAAAAATGGTCTAAAATATGGAATATGGGCGCTACATTGTAAACTGTGCCAAGATCATGCAGGTTGTAATTGCTAATGATCAGAGTTTGCTTCATCATTTTTGTTTTAAAGGGCATACCGAATGTCAGAAAATTTGTAATATGTTTTATTTGAAAGATGTAAATAATGTATACAGACTTGTATGTGATGGGATATTTAAATTATAAGTTTTTTTAAGGAAGAAATTGAATGTTTATAAAAAAATTAATAAATCAGTATGTTTGGCCATGAATCCTTTGCATGACTCTTCCTTTTTTTCTTTCTTTCTTTTTTTAAAAGATTTATTTATTTGAAAGTCAAAGTTACATAGAGAGAGGAGAGGCAGAGAGAAAGAGAGAAAGTCTTCCATCTGATGGTTCACTCCCTAATTGGCTGCAATGGCTGGAGCTGCGCCAATCCACAGCCAGGGGCCAAGCGCTTCCTCCTGGTCTCCCACACGGGTGCAGGGGCCCAAGGACTTGGGTCATCCTCCACTGCTTTCCCAGGCCATAGCAGAGAGCTGGATTGGAAGTGGAGCAGCCGGATTTGAAACTGATGCCCATATGGGATGCTGGTGCTTCAGGCCAGGGCGTTAACCCACTGCACCACAGCACTGGTCCCAATGATTGTTTCTTTTTACTATAGGTACTCTCACACTAAACACATTCCCAGGGCAATATTGGTATTTAGAGTATATTGAACATTTTGAATATTTTGGGCATTATTTTATATAATGTTCATGACCCTGAAAGTTAATACCTGAGTCTTACCTATTAGAAAACCAAAGTTCAGAAGTCATACAAGTCATTGGAATAGAGTTTAAAAACCCTAATCTGCCTGCACTTGAAACCAATGTTTGTGTTTGTGTGGAATAATGAGTTCTTTATTGATCTTTCCAGCTTGCTTTTATGTAATATTTTGCCTTCAGTATAAATCATTAAGGAATATTAAGCAATATTGGAGAATCACTTGCCCTAATGTCAATTCCAAAAGAAAATAAGTATTTTAGAGATTCTTAGAGAATCATTATTTAGAGGTGTTTTTATTAGAGGCTTTTGTTTGGATCTTGAAGTTGAGAATATTTTGATGGTACTGTCTATAGTTGCCTAAAGTCCCTAATGATATAAAAAGATGAGTCAAAATGTTGGTTCACACTGATGTGGACTATGCAGACTTTAAAAACACCTGTTATTCTGCAAATATCTATAAAACATTTGTGTGTAAAAATATACAAAGGGGCTTCAAAAAATTCCTGAAAAAAAAATAGAATTAAAAGGTAATGTGCATTTTCCATGAACTTTCTGAAGCTTCCTCATAAACATGCATGATGAAATCAATCAGTTTGATAATTAGCTTCATATATCTCTATTGTACTAAATGCAAATTGTTACTTCCTTATACAGAATTATCTGGAATGATGTATTTTGGCAACACAAAACACATAATTCTAAATATTCCTTTAAGGGTTAACCATGTTTAACATGCTCCTGTTTTAAATACATTGTCTTGATATCCTAAGTTCACCTTTACAAGCATGCAAACAACTGCTTTGCTAAGCTCCATGTGTCTGATTGTTCCTGTGCTCTGCTAGTTGGTTACTTTGCTTTCACATTTCAGAGTTGTTGGAAGCACCCTGATTTCCCACTCTTGTTTTTATGATGGCAATAAAGAGGGTTTCAGGAGGAAATTTACAACTAATCAAATTGATAAATGAAATTTTACACTTGGGTTGGTATAGACAAATGCATGGACTATGCAATCACTACTTACCAATGTTCAGGACCTTTTAACATTTTCTGCCTTTGCCTTCACTTTCTGAATTGGTTAGTTTTCTTAATAAGATTCGTTGTCAGTCAGGACCCTGACTTATTATTTAGTTATACCAGAATATCCACAGGAGAAAAAGAATCCCCAAATTGAACATTTCTGGCAAGGACAGGTTAAGATGGTCGCATGCTCATGTCTGGCTGGATGCTGAGTACCATGTCTCATCTACAGTTTCAAATGAAAAGTTCAGAAAATTGAAAGTAGTTTTTTGAATTCATTGCAAATTTAACCTGACCTAAAGTTAACCGTCTTCATCTCAAGGTAAAAATTCTACATTTTGCCGGCGCCGCGGCTCACTAGGCTAATCCTCCGCCTTGCGGCGCCGGCACACCGGGTTCTAGTCCCGGTCGGGGCACCGATCCTGTCCCGGTTGCCCCTCTTCCAGGCCAGCTCTCTGCTGTGGCCAGGGAGTGCAGTGGAGGATGGCCCAAGTGTTTGGGCCCTGCACCCCATGGGAGACCAGGATAAGCACCTGGCTCCTGCCATCGGATCAGCGCGGTGCGCCGGCCGCAGCGCGCTACCGCGGCGGCCATTGGAGGGTGAACCAACGGCAAAAGGAAGACCTTTCTCTCTGTCTCTCTCTCACTATCCACTCTGCCTGTCAAAAATTAAAAAAAAAAAAAAAAAAAAATTCTACATTTTACTGCACAATGTTAGTGTACTTAACATCTCTGCAGTGGGGTAGGGGTGATTACTTAATACATACAGTATATACACTGTATTTTTTTTTAATTTTTTTTTTTTGACAGGCAGAGTGGATAGTGAGAGAGAGAGAGACAGAGAGAAAGGTCTTCCTTTTTGCCGTTGGTTCACCCTCCAGTGGCCGCTGCGGCCGGCGCATCTCGCTGATCCGAAGCCAGGAGCCAGGTGCTTCTCCTGGTCTCCCATGCTGGTGCAGGACCCAAAGACTTGGGCCATCCTCCACTGCCTTCCCGGGCCATAGCAGAGAGCTGGCCTGGAAGAGAGGCAACCGAGATAGAATCCGGCGCCCCAACCGGGACTAGAACCCGGTGTGCTGGTGCCGCAAGGCGGAGGATTAGCCTGTTAAGCCACGGCACCGGCCCTATTTCTTCGAATTTTTTTGTTGTGGATGGTTTTGAAAGGCAGAGAAAGGGAAACAGAAAGCTCCCAGTCCACAGTTCACTTCCCAAATGCATACAAAGGCCAAGGCCCCAGACAGGAGTCAGGAATTCAGCCCAAGTCTTCCACATGTGTGGCAGGGACTTAACCACTGGAGCCATTTACCTGTTACCTACCTCTCAGGGCCTGCATTGGCAGGAAGCTAGAATTGGGAGCAGAGCCGGTTTCTGGCACAAGCTCCTGACTCCCAACGGCCGGCCGGCTAATGCAGACCCTTGGAGGCATTGGTGATGGCTCAAATAATTTGGGTTCTGCTACCCAGTTTTGGGAGACCTGGATTGAGTTCCCCAGCCCCAGCCTTTGTGGGCATTTGGGAAGTGAACTGGTGGATGGGCAACTCCTCACTTTGTATTTCTCAAATAAAAAAATAAAGTAACACTATATAATAATATAAGGAAGTTACAAAGAATGGTTTTGGTATTTGCACCCTAGAATTCCTCAGGGAATCACATTTTGCTAGATTTCTGCTCTTTATTTCTGAGAATGGAGTCACCATTTCATAACCATTCAACTTTTAGACACATTTCAGATCAGGTGATAGCTGCAAAGTACCAAAAAGGAAAAGAGAAGAACCTTTTGATTTTTGTACAGTTAGAGCCAAGTAACATCCGGACTGGGTAATACCTGGTCTACTGTTTTTCCCCTTATGAAAAATGAACCGTGGGCATGTCTATTACTGCCTGTGTCCCTACCCGCGGGAGTCTTGCACCAGAGTACTTAGCACGGAAGCAGCCTTTCAAAAATCCACGTTTAACTATGCCAAGGTGTAGGGCATACAAAGTTAACGAAGCCAGCCATGCTGAACACAACCCCACCCAGTGTGGCAACTTGTACACAGCACAGACGCGCAACCAAATCAAACGGGCGGGGCAGGGGCGGTCTGGAGAGGCTTCCCGCGGGTGGTGCCTGGCTCCCGAATCCCAGCGCACTTCCTCTTGACCTTGAGACTTGCCGCAACAAGTTAGCTTCTCCGAGCTTAACGAGGCTCACGACGGGATCTCGGCGCTGGAATTCCTAAAAAGAGCTTAGGACAGGGCCTGGCGTTACGTCAAGGCGGCCCTGAGGAGAGGAACACCGGCTTAGCCGCTTGATTTTTTTTTTTTTTTTCCCCACCATACAGTCTGTTCTCCGTGACGCATTCCAAGGTTCAACCCCAACTCTGTCAGGACGCTTCAGGTCTACACAAACCGCGCCAAAGCAAGCGCTTAGCGCCTCCCTCCCCGCCGGGGCGTCTCCCTCTTTCGCCGCCAATGCCGGCGCCCGGGCGTTCGCGCGCGCTGTCGCGTGACGGGCGTGACGCACGCACGGGCCGCGTGGAGGCGGGAGCGGGCCGAGGGGCCGTGAGGGGATCCCGGGCTGGGACTCGGCGCGGAGGGCGCGGGGAGGGCGGAGCCGCACCACAGGCCCGCCCCCGCCGGCAGCTGCCTCCGCGCGCCAAAATTAAACCCGGGGCCCGCCGGCCGGGGATGCTGCGCGGGGGCAGGTCGGGGCAGATCCGGCAGCTGCGCGAGCCCAGCGCGCACCTGTGACCGCCTCCCCGCCCGCCGCCAGACGAACATGGCCACTCCACCCAAGAGAAGCTGCCCGTCTCCCTCCACCAGCTCCGAGGGCACCCGCATCAAGAAAGTCTCCATCGAAGGGAATATCGGTGAGGAGCCCGAAGCCGGGGGAGCCGCCTCGGTTTCGCTTCCCGCGCGCAGCCCGCGTCCCCTCCCGCGCGCGGGGGAGGCGGCGGCCCCGGGGGTCCGGCGGGGCGCCAGGCCTGCGGGCTTTGTGTGGCGCTGTGTGGGCCGCTGCACCTTCCTGGCTGGGAGCCGGCAAAGGGGAGGGGGAGCTTTGTTTGGTTCCGTTTTGTTGGTGGCTCGCGGGGGGGGGGGGGTGGAGGGTGGTCAAATTTCTTGAAGTGTACTTTACACCGTTAAGTGCACACTTTGTAGGTGCGCTCTTCGGTGAGAAGTCTAGTGTCATTCTGTGACCACCACATAAAGTCCCCTGGAGAAGCTCCCTCTGCCTCTTCCTGTGCTGACAGCCACCGGTCTGATCGCTGCCCCTGCAGAGTTCGCCCTGTGGACGGCATCAGGCCGCAGAAAGCCTTTTGTGTCTGGCCTCTTCCATGAGCATCATACTTTGGAGATTTCTTCATGTTACTGATTCCTGTAGTGTGTTCCTTTTTATTGCGGGGTGGTACTCCCTTGCTGGATAAACCACCGTTTTCCTATTTCCAATTATGTACCTTTGGATTGTTTCTAATTTTTAGCTATTTGTAAAAACACTATAAACATTCAAGTACAATGAAAGATTTTTAACCATCTTAATAGCGTGAAGTTCCTCACCCCTTATCCCACATCCAGGTAAAAACTGGGTTATAAAACTAATTGTTCTTAACCATGATAAGGCGGACTACACTATGCATGTCATTTTGCAAGAAACATACGAACCTCCACTCTTCTGTATTTCCTACCATACGAAATCTACACTTAATACTTCCTGTTTTGATAGAAAAAATTACTACTTTTGGACTGCAGGTTGAGTGCTGGCCATTCATACATACAGTAACTATTTTTTAATCTTTGCCACATTCAAAACACTATCCCTTCTTGAAAAAGGCAACGCAATGCATTAAGCATTTTTAAAAAAAGCATTAAAATGCATTAAGCATTTTAAAAAAGCTGAACACATGCTCAAAGAGAACTTCACTTTCCAGTTTTAAGACACCAGTGAAAAAGCCTCATTTGCTCTTAGTGTTAAGTTCTTCGAGGCTGCTTGTTTATTAGGATGGTTTGGCATCGCTCTTTCCTGGTAAAGAAGACCATGTGTGAAGGCAGGAGAAAGTCACCTGAAAGGAAACTTAAATGAACCCCTCAGATCAATACCACAATGGATTAATCTCCTTCCCTCTCTCAAGTCCAGTTAGACAAAATATCATTTCTAGAAATCTGCTTTTTTCCAAGCATCCTTATCCTAGCACCTGAAATAACTACCCGTCCCCCTCACCCTTTTTTTTTTTTTAAATTTGAGAGAAAGACAGTGAGCTCCTATTTGTTGGGTCACTCCTTAAATGCCTACAATAGTCAGATGTAGGCCAGGCTGAAGCCAGGAGCCAGGGACTCAATCTAGGCTTCCCATGTGGGTGGCAGGGACCCAAGTACTTTTGCCATCACGGCGGTGTCCCAGGGGTGCACATTAATAGGAATGTGGAACCCAGAAAAAGATATTATTCACTCCCAGCACTCCCATGTGGGATGCAGATGTAACCACTGCATGGAAGCATGCCCCTGAAATAACTTTTTTATTTTTTATTTTTTATTTATTTAACAGGCAGAGTGGACAGTGAGAGAGAGAGACAGAGAGAAAGGTCTTCCTTTGCCGTTGGTTCACCCTCCAGTGGCTGCTGCGGCTGGCACGCTGCTGCTGGCGCATCCCGCTGATCCGAAGGCAGGAGCCAGGTGCTCCTCCTGGTCTCCCATGGGGTGCAGGGCCCAAGCACTTGGGCCATCCTCCACTGCACTCCCAGGCCATAGCAGAGAGCTGGCCTGGAAGAGGGGCAACCGGGACAGAATCCAGCACCCCAACCAGGACTAGAACCTTGTGTGCTGGCGCCGGCTGCCCCTGAAATAACTTTCTAATATGCCACTTCCATTTTCTCTTAAATACATTCAGAGCAGTCTTTATATGCAAATTATCTACACTGACAGGAGTTGCAAACTTTTCACTTTTTGCACAACATTGGTTTTGCAAAGGTTTTGGAAAAACAGTTGCCGGCATTTAAAATTTGGGAATTTCATGTGAATGTCTAGATTCTTGGCTTCTTTTTGAAAATCTGAAGATGGATAACACTGATCCTACATTACTGTATGACAGCAGTTGTTATTTAGGTGTAGTATTTGCTTTGCCTTGCATTATCTTCTGATTCTGCAGCTTTGTCAGATGCTGTTTGTTACTGCTCTCGCATTGTCCATGTCTGCCACCTGTTTCCAGATCCAAACAAGCCAGAAATGTATAAATTGTTATTCTCTAGAAGATTACTATGTGATCCTCTTTTTTTTTTTTTTTTTTTTTTTAGATTTATTTATTTATCTGAAAGGCAGAGTTACATAGAGGCAGAGAGAGAGAGATCTTCCATCTGCTGGTTCGTTCCCAGATGGCCATAATAGCCAGAGCTGGACTGAGCTGAAGTCAGGAGCAAGGAGCTTCCTCTGGGTCTTCAATGCAGGTGCAGGAGCCTAAGCATCTGGGCCATCTTCAACTGCTTTCACAGGCCATGACAGAGAACTGGATCAGAAGTGGAGCAGGACACAAACCTGCACCCATATGGGACACCAGCACTGCAGGCAGTGGCTTGCTAATGCTACAATGCCAGCCCCAAGCCTTTTTCAGGTATTAAATCAGTGCCCTAGGTTCTTGTTCTTTTGTCTTCATCAAATATTAATTTATTAATTATCTTATTTTTTAGCCCCCACTTCTTCCCCCAAAGTTAAAGAGCTGGATATTAGTCTGACTGGATTGATTAGTACAGTTCCTCACAGCTATTTTCTAGGTAAAGAAGACCGTATGTGGGGCTGGCATTGTGACATAAAGAGATATGCCACCTTCAATGCTAGCATCCCATATGAGTGGTGGTTCCCATCCCTGCTGCTCCACTTCCAATGCAGTTCCCTGCTAATGAGCCTAGGAATGTAGCAGAAGATGGCCCAAGTCCTTGAGCCCCTACACCACGCTGAGAGACCTGGAAGAAGCTCCTTGCTCCTAGTTTCAGCCTGGCCCAGCCTGGGCTGTTGTGGCCATTTGGGGAGAGAGCCAGTGAATGGAAGATCTTGCTCTCTCTTTCTCTATGTAACTCTACCTTTCAAATAAATAAAATAAATCTTTTATTTTTTTTTAAAGGGAAAGAGTTTATTGGAGGAAACGCAACAGACTGGAGGGAAGGGGCGAAGAAGAAAAAGAGAGAGAAGGAGAGTGTAAGAGAGAGAGAGACAGAGGTCAGGAGACAGAAAGGAAGAGAGAGAATGAGTGAGAGGAGAGGAGAAAAAAATTAATCTTAATAAAAAAGGAAGACAACATGTGAAAATGAGAGGAAGCTGAACAAAGCCATTTCAAAAGTAAATTTAGTGAAAAGACCCTCAGATCAATAACACAATGGATTAACTTCTCTTTCAACTAAATGTAACTTATTATATTTAGAAATATGAACCCATGAAATTTTTCTGCATGTAAGCAGGATCAGAAGAAAGTAGAATGTGCTAGCTTTAAGTGCTTTTAGACTCTAACGGATTCCAGATTTTTAAAACTGTTCTTTTGGGTGCTCTTTCTGAATATCCTGTTCTTTTCATCTTCCATCTAACTTAGTGATTGTTGGGTGATGTTTTGTGTTTTTCACTTACCATTATTCCAAATGGTGTACAGTCCCTAATCTTGGTCCTGCACATAAATTTTTAAAAGATATTGCTTGTCCATGATTAAATCTAATAATTAGCCAGTTCATCCTTAAAAGTTCTTTTCCTCTCCTCTGGAAATAATAGGACTTTTCTCTTGCTTCCTATCTGTTCTCATGGTGCTGCCTTTTTATTTAGTTGTCGTCTTTTTTCTGTTCTTGTGATCCTTTAACATTCTTCCAGTTTTTTACTTCTTTTCTACTGCCCTATATGAAGTCTGAGGTTTGAATATAATTATGGTAGTAAAAGGTAAAGTTCTTTTTGTTCTTAGATCCAATTTGGAAGGAATAAGAACTTTTACCTATCAGTATATTCAAGTTATTTCATCTGTGTATTCATGTATATACACAAGGGTACATCAAAGAGTTCCTAGAAAAATGAAATTAAAAGATAAGTTTGGGGCTGGCATTTAGCCTAGTGGATAAGAAGCTTATGTACTGACTACACTTTCCTGATGGTGCAGACCTTAGGAGACAGTGGTAATGGCTCAAGTAATTGTGCTCCTGCCACTCATAATAGAAGGATTGAATTCCCAGCTCCTACTGTCAACCTTGCCCAGTCTCAGTCATTGTAGGCGTTTGGGGAGTGAACTAGTTAGTTGATGGGAACTCTGTGTTTCTGCCTGTGTGCCTCTCTGTCTCTCAAATAAATGAAAAAGATTTTAAAACAGATAATTTATTTTGGGTCAAAAAATTTAAGACCTATATTTTTTCATAATATGTGTTTTCCGTGAACGTTTTGCAGATTTCCTTTATATACACAAATGTGTATATATGTAGTGAGGAAGAGGAGGAGAGAGAGAGAGAGAAAACATTGTTTACCAGAGATGTGTAGTATAGCCACATTTGGTGACTTCAGATACAAAGGGTGTGGTTGTCGTATTGCTACACCCTGTTTGATTCTATGTCAAGACAGTTCTAACCATAAATGTAATATATTCCTGAATAATTTTAAAATTGAACATAGTATGTCCTGATTGCATATGGTCTATTTTCTTTTACTCCTCCTAGATATCTCATAAGCTGATGAATGATCAGGGTAAAGTATGAGCACATGTGTGTGTCTCTCTTTTTAAATTTGGTAGAGTATACTGGGCATGGAACCATGAAAATGAGGCCGAGAGAACATGACTGTTGTTTATGAGAAGTGCTTTGCAAACATGTTTTTAAAGTTTCTGTTAGCCAAAGTGACTATTAATGTTATATAATAAACATACTGTTTCCCATTCTAAAACTTGAGGTCCTAGGTAAATCTTTATATTGATTTTATGGCTGTTTATTGATTGATTTTAGACAGATAAGAATGAGCCTGTTTGTGTCCAGCGAGAATGGAGCTAGTAGAGAGGACACTTCTGAAAATGGAAGACCCTGAAATGCCTATCATGGTAGGGATAGGTACTTTCATCACAACAGTTTGCATGAGCACAGTGTAATTGTATTTTGAGGAAACCGAGAGGTTCAGGGGCTTGCCTCAAATCACACAACCGATTATGTGGACCAGTTGTCTAATTTTCTAAGGATAGGCAATGTAAGAGTAGGGTTTTTTTTTTTTTTTTTTTTTTTTCCTGCCATAACGTCTTACCTAGAATTTCACCAGGATTTTAATTTCATGATTTTGCTAAACTAAAAGTAATAACAAACAAATACGCTTAACAAAAATTGAGTTCTTTTCTGTTTTCATTAAAAAGAAAATCTAAAAAAATTTAGGAAGTTGAATGTTTGGGGATTTTTGCTTTTGTGTTTTGAGTTATTTATTATTATAAATCCTGTAAAAGTTCATGACTAGTTGGCCTTTTTTTTTTCTTTCACAAGTTCTCTTTCTCAATTTGCCATTCTTCTTACAACAGCTGCAGGGAAGTCAACATTTGTGAATATTCTTAAACAAGTCTGCGAAGACTGGGAAGTGGTTCCTGAACCTGTAGCCAGATGGTGCAATGTTCAAAGTACTCAAGATGAATTTGAGGTATGAGAATAAAATTTAAGTAATAAATGTGACTTAGAAGAACAGAGTATCTAATCTCTTTTTTACTCCTGCCTTTTCAAATAAGACTTTCAAATCTAACTTTAAGTCTGAAGCTTCATCCTGGCAGTAACATGGATATATGTATATGTATATGTATATATACACACACACATATATGGTACTCTAAAAATTTTGTAGAAAATGCATATTATTATTTTTTTAAAGATTTAATTTATTTGAAAGTCAGAGGTACACAGAGAGAGGAGAGAGAGAGAGAGGCCCTCCATCCGTTGGTTCACTCCCCAATTGGCCACAACAGCTGGAGCTGCACTGATCCGAAGCCAGGAGCCAAGAGCTTCCTCTGGGTATCTCACGCGGGTGCAGGGGCCCAAGGACTTGGACCATCTTCTGCTGCTTTCACAGGCCATAGCAGAGAGCTGGATTGGAAGTGGAGCAGCTGGGTCTTGAACCGACGCCCATATGGGATGCCGGTGCTTCAGGCCAGGTCGTTAACCCACTGCGCCACAGCACCAGCCCGAAAATGCATATTATGAGAATATTGCATGGATTTCAGATTCTTTTCAGCCAAAATTAGCTTTTTTTAAAATATTTATTCATTTTTTTGAAAGGCAGAGTTGTAGAGAGGAAGAGGCAGAGAGAGAGAAAGAGAGTGAGAGAGAGTGAGAGAGAAAGAGAAAGAGGTCTTCATTCACTGGTTCACTCCCCAGATGGCTGTAATGGCTGGAGCTGTGCCTATCTGAAACTGGGAGCCATGAGCTTCTTCCAGGTCTCCCATATGGGTGCAGGGGCCCAAGGACTTGAGCCATCTTCTACTGCTTCTCCAGGCTATAGCAGAGAGCTGGATCAGAAGTGGAGCAGCCAGGACTGGAACTGGCACCCATGTGGGATACCTACACTGCAGGGAGCGGCTTTACCTGCTACACCACCGTGCCAGGCTCCCCAAATTAGCTTTTAGTTCCATTTTCCATGAAATTGTTGTAGTACCCTTGTATATGTAAACATTATCAAACTCTGCATTTGAGATTTATGCATTTCATTGCATCTATGTAAAGTTTAAAACATCTTTTAAAAATTCAGAAAATTATTTAAAAGGTTTTTAAAAATCTAATTGAAAGTTAAATTGCTTGAATGACATCTTTCCTTTGCTTAAAAACAATCAAGAAAAACAGAAACTGAAAAAAATCTACCCAATAACTTTTATTAGTTTACTTTTCAAGCCTTTTGTCTTAGAGAAAATTATTTAATCCTCATTTTTCTTTTTTTTAAGATTTATTTATTATTTGAAAGGTACGGCCGGCGCCGTGGCTTAACAGGCTAATCCTCCACCTGTGGCGCCGGCACACCAGGTTCTAGTCCCGGTTGGGGCGCCGGATTCTATCCTGGTTGCCCCTCTTCCAGGCCAGCTTTCTGCTATGGCCCGGGAAGGCAGTGGAGGATGGCCCAAGTGCTTGGGCCCTGCACCCGCATGGGAGACCAGGAGAAGCACCTGACTCCTGGCTTTGGATCGGCGAGATGCGCCGGCCGCAGCGGCCATTGGAGGGTGAACCAACGGCAAAAAGGAAGACCTTTCTCTCTGTCTCTCTCTGTCACTATCCACTCTGCCTGTCAAAAAAAAAAAAAAAAAAAAGAAGAAGAAGAAGAAAGAAGAAAGGTAGAGTTACAGAGAGAGGGGGAGAAACAGAGGGCCATCTTCCATCCTCTGGTTCATTCCCCAAATGGCTGTAACGGCCAAAGCTGAGCCCATCCAAAGGCAGATGCCAGGAGCTTCTTCTGGGTTTCCCCACGTGGCTGCAGGGGCCCAAATACTTGGGACATCTTCCACTGCTTTCCCAGGCATGTTAGCAGGGAGCTGGATTGGAAGTAGAGCAGCCAGGACTGAAACAGCACCCATATGGGATGCCAAAGCTGTAGATGGTGGTTTTACCTACAGTGCCACAGCACCATCCTCATTTCTTTGTGCTATACTTTTTCTTGCCATGTGTTCACTGTAGCACAATTTTCAATTTCCCAACACTTTGCCATTCTGTATTACAAATGAGAAAAAAAAGAGAGTTTCATTTTTTTAGAGCATAAGTTTTGCTTATATATATATGAGAAAGAGAGATTACTGAGATTTTCAATTCTGGAGAAAATAGAATGGGAAGCAGTGAAGTAGAAACCTTAAAATGAAAATGTGTGGGGCCAGCACTGTGACATGGTGGGTTAATTCCCTGGCCTGAAGCTCTGGCATCCCATATGGGTGCCAGTTCTAGTCTCAGCTGCTCCTTTTCTATCCAGCTCTCTGCTATGGCCTGGGAAAGCAGTAGAAGATGGCCTAAGTTCTTGGGCCCCTGCCCCTATGTGAGAGACCTGGAAAAAGCTCCTGGCTCCTGGCTTTGGATTGGAGCAGCTCCGGCATTGCAGCCATCTGGGGAGTGAACCAGTGGATGGGAGACCTCTCTCTGTCTCTACCTCTCTCTGTAACCCCTTTCAAATAAATAAAATAAAGCTTTTAAAAAAAAAAGAAAATGTGTGCTAGAAATTTACGTTGATCTGAGGAGGACAAGAGAATGCAAAAATGCTTTTTTTTAAAGTGTAGCTGTTGGTATGAAGATTTCTGGGAATAATAGAGTAATTGACATTTAGGTAACATAAACAAGGAGCAATCACTAGAGTTAAAATGAAGACTTTGAGTATATGTGGTTTTGACCAAAAATATTTTCTCACATATTCTCTCTATTTGCCAGTTGTAGTTAACTCTAGGCCTGGTTCCCAGTTCAGTGTACACTGTAATCCTTTGAATATCTAGGGCTAAATCTTAAAAAGACTTCCCTTCTCATATGAACCCCTATTTGCTTAAGAAGTTGGTATTTCATATCAGAAATTTCGGGAAAGATAGGGTTTGCTATAAGTAGAATTTTGAAGTAATTAATTTATTTGCTTCTTTATTTCAACATTTTTTATTGATGTATAACTATACAAAAATATATAAAACATACATGCAAGTTGAAGAACAATTTTAAAGTGAACATCTTTGTGGTTCTTTTTGTTTTGCTTTTTCAAAGATTTATTACAAAGGGAGAGACAGAGATCTTCCATCCCTTATTTCACTTCCCAGATGGCTGCAACAGCCAGGGCTGAGCCAGGCCAAAGGCAGGAGCTGGGAACTCCATCCGGTTTCCCATGTGACTGGCAGGGGACCAAACATGGGCCACCATTTTCTGCTTTCCTGGGTGCATTAGCAGGGAACTGGATTGGAAGTGGAACAGCTGGGACTAGAATCAGTGTTCATATGGGATACAGGCATTGCAGGCAATGGCCTGATCCACTGTATCACAGTGCTGGCCTCAAACCATCATCCAGATCAAGAATGGAACATTATTCCAAAAGTCCCTTTTTGCCCTTTCCTGACCATATCTCTTTCCCTAGGGTAATGCTCTTCCCTAAAGTAATCACTGTCAATCACTATTCTTCTTCTTCTTCTTTTTTTTTTTTTTTTGGACAGGCAGAGTGGACAGTGAGAGAGAGAGACAGAGAGAAAGGTCTTCCTTTTTGCCGTTGGTTCACCCTCCAGTGGCCGCCGTGGCCAGCGTGCTACGGCCGGCATACCGCGCTGATCCGAAGGCAGGAGCCAGGTGCTCCTCCTGGTCTCCCATGGGGTGCAGGGCCCAAGCACTTGGGCCATCCTCCACTGCACTCCTGGGCCACAGCAGAGAGCTGGCCTGGAAGAGGGGCAACCGGGACAGAATCCGGCGCCCCGACCGGGACTAGAACCTGGTGTGCCGGCGCCGCAGGTGGAGGATTAGCCTATTGAGCCGCGGCGCCGGCCACAATCACTATTATTCTTGTAATAAAAATTTTCTTGCTTTCTATAAGTAATGACCAGGTGCCTCTATTGTGGCACAGTGGGTTAAACTGTAGCCTACGAATTTGGCATCCCATGTTGGATCTGGTTTGAGTCCCAGCAGCTCCACTTCTGATCCAGCACCCTGCTAATGGATCTGGTAAAGCAGCAGAAGACAGCCCAAGTACTTGGGCCCCTGCCATCCACATGGGAGACCTGGGTGGAGTTCTGGCTCCTGGTTTTGGTCTGGCCCAGTCCTGGCCTTTGCAGCCATTTGGGAAGTGAACTAGTGATGGAAGATCTATCTCTATCTGTCTCTCTCCCTTCTCTTTAACTTTGCTTGTCAAATAAATAAATAAATTGTTAAAAAAATTAAATTAATGTGACCATCCATGAACATGTCTCTAAGAAATATAATTTAGTTTGTTTTTGAATGTTATATGAATGGAATCATACTATTTATAGTCCTCCTCTTTTGCTTAATAATTTTATGAAATTCGTTCATATGTTGCATGCAACTTGTCCATTTTCATTGCTGTATAGTATTTAATCATGTTTGTGTTCACTGTTTTTCCATTCTGTGCCTTGATTTTTTTTACTTTATAAGCAGCATTGTCATGAACATGAATTCTGATGTACACATAGGCAAGAATTTCTTTAGGAACCCGAAGTAAATTCCTGGGTAGTGAGATATGCTTCTGGTCTTCCAAGGTGATAGACTCATTTCCACTCTACATTGCAGTCAAGCTCTTCTTAGTCAGTGTCTTTACCAACATTAATTTTGTTTTGCTTCATATCTACACTTTGTCATTCTGAGTTTTTACTTTTATATTTTTAGTTTGGATTTCCTTAATTGTTAATGATATTAACATTCTTTTTTTAAAAAGATTTATGTATTTTACTTGAAAGTCACAGTTACACAGAGAGAGGAAAGGCAGAGAGAGAGAGAGGTCTTCCATACATTGGTTCACTCCCCAGATGGCTGCATGTCTGGAGCTGCGCTGATCCGAAGCCAGGAGCCAGCACTCATATGGGATGCCGGTACTTCAGGCAACAGCTTTACCCGCTATGCCACAGTGCTGGCCCCAATGATATTACATTCTTTTTCATGTGTATATTGGCCATTTGGATTTCTTTAGTGAAATGCCTCTCAGGTCTTCCTTGGGTCATGTCTTCCCTCTCTCAGCATTACTGCTTTCCAAAGTATGTCTAGGGGCCTCTGGCTTTCTGAAGGCATTCATTATTAAGTCAGTGTCAGAAATATAGAGGGAAATGGTAACCTGAATGGACCCAGGTGACCTCTATTTAGCTTTAGTATCCATTCTTAGTTTTAGTCTCAGGCTTCCAACTCATATGAATAACTGGTTTGTTGACACACTTTTTTTTTTTTTTTTAATGTTTTATTTATTTATTTGAGAGAGTTACAGACAGTGAGAGGTAGAGACAGAGAGAAAGGTCTTCCATCTGCTGGTTCACTCCCCAAATGGCCGCAATGGCCAAAGCTGAGCCAATCCGAAGCTAGGAACCAGGAGCTTCTTCCAGTTCTCTTATGCGGGTGCAGGGGCCCAAGCATCTGGGCCATCTTTCATCATTTTGAAAACACTGCCATAGCAGAGAGTTGGATCAGAAGCGGAGCAGCTGGTACTAGAACCGGCATATGGGGTGCCGGTGCCACAGGCTGATGATTAACCTACTGAGCCACAGTGCCGGCCCCAGTACACTGCTCTTTAGACTCAGTGTGCCTCATGTTAAACAGGGGCACAGAAACTGATGAACAAAACCCAAAATATCAAAAATTTTAATTTGTAGACAGAATGTAGTTAATGTAGTTGTCAGAGTCACTGAATTTATATAAATCCATTCTCTGTTAGGGTGTAATTCTCATCTAGTGGAAGGAACTTTTAAGAAACTGAAGAGTTTGGATATGTTTTCAAATAATAAGAGATCCCTTGGGATTTTAAATATGTGCGATGCCTCCCAGTTAAAAATTGTTGCTGATGGCCGGCGCCGTGGCTTAACAGGCTAATCCTCCGCCTTGCGGCGCCGGCACACCGGGTTCTAGTCCCGGTCGGGGCACCGATCCTGTCCAGGTTGCCCCTCTTCCAGGCCAGCTCTCTGCTGTGGCCAGGGAGTGCAGTGGAGGATGGCCCAAGTGCTTGGGCCCTGCACCCCATGGGAGACCAGGAGGAGCACCTGGCTCCTGCCATCGGAACAGCGTGATGCGCCGGCCGCAGTGCGCCTACCACGGCGGCCATTGGAGGGTGAACCAACGGCAAAAAGGAAGACCTTTCTCTCTGTCTCCCTCTACTGTCCACTCTGCCTGTCAAAAAAAAAAATTAAATAAAAAATTGTTGCTGATGAATCACTGTTAGTGTTGGGAATATATTGAACACTTTCATTACGTTGCAGAGGTAAGTTTTGAAAACACTGCATTATTATACATTGGGAACTAATTTAAAATAAGATGATTGTATATTGAACTTGGAATCAGAGCCCAGAGGAATTAGGTAGATATATTAATGGCTGATGTCATGAAGCTGTGACACATTCATGCATCTGTCTTCATTTTAAGACATGATGGCTTTGTGAATCTTTTTTTTTTTTTCCTGTGAATCTTTTTTTAAGATTTTATTTTATTTATTTGAAAGATGGAATGACAGAGACACAGAGATCTTCCACCCATTGGCTTACTCCTCAAATAACTGCAATGGTCGGTGCTAGGCCAGGCCAAGGTCAGGAACCTGGAACTCCATCTGGGCTCCCATATGGATGACAGAGGCTCAAGTACTTGGATCACTTCAGCCCACATTAGCAGGGAGCTACAATGGAAGCAGAACAGTTGGGACTGAGATCCGGTGCTCTGATATGGCATTGCAGGCCATGGTTCTACCTGCTGTACCACATACCAGCCCCAGCTCCATGAATCTGATATTCATGTTTATGAACTGGGGCTTTTTCTTTCCATGTACTAGAATCACAATGCCTAACTGGCCTTTGTTTATAACTAGCATGCCGATGATCCTATTAATATTCTTTCATTGGATAGTTCACTGTAAATCTGTCATCACTCCAGGATATAATTTTGATGATATGATTTAGATGCATATTATTTTGGTTGGTAGCTCTAGTTTCTTTGTGTATATTGTAGACTACTATACTGTAGTTGGTCTTCTGAACTTCTGGGTAGAGTGTCAGATATTGTGAGGATGCTGTTTTTGAGGGTAAGGTTGTATGTGACAGTGGTTGGTTGGGTGACTTTGCTTGTATTTGGGAATGTTCTTTTTGTCTGGACTGACATTAGATTTTTTTTAAAAAGTAATTTATTTGAAAGGGAGAAGGACAGAGATCTTTCATCTATAGGTTCATTCCCAAATGACTGAATGGTCAAGGTTGGGCCATCAGGCCAAAGCCAGGAGACAGGAGCTTCATCTGGGTCTACCATATGAGTGCAGAAGCCTGAGTACTTAGGCCATCCTCTGCTGCCTTTCCAGGAATATTAGCGGGGAGCTTGATTGGAAATGGAGCAGTGGGAATTTGGACTGCCACCTTTATGGGATGCTGGCATCACAGGTGGTGGCTTAACTTGCTACGGCACAATGCCAGCCCCATGGACCTGCACTAAATTTAGGAAGTGGTATTTTCTTATTTCATCCTAGATCCTTTTCTCAGAGTCCTTCCTGGTCTGTTCTTTATGGTTATAATGTGAATCAAGGACTATCTAAATCTTAGCTTTGTTATAAAACTGTCAAAAATGAGAAGTGGATGTCTTCAGACCCAACTCTGGCAAGACCAGTTCTACTTGGGTTGTTAACCATTCACTCACATTTCTTAGCAGTTGTGGAATAGGACTGTTGCTTGTGATCTCTTCCCTTAGTAACTAAATGTGCACCTGCATGCTTAGTTTTGTTTTAACTTTTTTATTATTTTTTTCACCTGCCACCTAGTGGCTGAAATGTTGCTATGCTATTGATACTACCAATTTTGAGTAAAATGGAACAGAACGCCTAAAAAGATTATTTAATCTGTTCTCCCCGCCCCTTCATCCCTTCCTCTGATAAGATGATCTTTAAAATTCCCCATCCACGTGATTACCAATCTTTATTATTTAAAATAAGTCTTCAATATAATATACTTTGATGATTTATGTTATTATTTAGGCCCAGAGCTTTGATTTAATTGCTTACTTCTGGCTTTTTTTTTTTTTTAAGGTTTATTTATTTATTTGAAAGAGTTACACAGAGAGAGAAGGAGAGGCAGAGAGAGAGAGAGAGAGGTCTTCCATCTGCTGGTTCACTCCCCAACTGGTCACACCAGCGGAAGCTGTGCTTTACCCACTGTGCCGCAGCACAGGCCCCTGTTAGTACACTATTAAACTAAGAGATAGGGCAAGCTACTGCTTGCAATGCTGACATCCCTTGGCTGAGCATCAGTTCAAGTTCTGGCTGCTCTGCTTCCAGTCTAGCTCCCTGCTAATGTTCCTGGGAAAGCATCAGATGGTAGTTCAAGTAATTGGGCCCCTGCACCTATGTGGGAGACCCAGATGGAGTTCTGGGCTCCTGGCTTTGGCCTGGGCCAGTCCTGGCCATTGTGGCTACTTGGGGAGTGAATGAGTCAACGGAAGATCTTTTTTCTCTGCCTCTGCCTCTCTCCCTGTCATTCTGCCTTTCAAATAAGTAAAATGAGGCTTTAAAAAAGAGAGTGACAAAAAGTAGCATCTTCAAAGCTGTAAAATTCTGCTACAGAATTTTTATTCGGTTTTAATTTGTGTATTTATGTTTTTAGGACTAGTTGATTTTTTTCATAATTTGGTAGTGGTTCAGAATTGATCCTCTGAGTTGAGAGAGAGTTCCCATTATTTGGTTCACTTCCCAGAAGCCCAACAAGGCCAAGGCTAGGATAGACTGGGCCAAAGCCAGGAGCTGTGAACACCCTCCAGGTCACCTACATGGGTATTAGTGATACTATCCTGCTTATTAATAATTTTCAATGTTAACAAGCCTGTGGGTTCTTGTCATGTATTCAGAGAAGAATTCTGAATACTGATTCAAATAAACCAGACAAGATGGTAAGTTCTTAAGCTTTTTATTCAGTGAGAGAAATGCACAGGGAAGTGAGAGCTTTATTTAGGAGAGAAAGAGAGATCTAGAAGCTAAGTTAGGTCCATACTAGGTGGAGAGCAGGCTATGAGCCACATGGAGCAAGCCCAGGAAAGCAGGCAGGAAAGCAGAGAGTGAGTGTATGGCCCAAAGGCCAGCGCCTGCAGGGCAACAAGGGGAGGGCCCACCGTGTTCCAGGCCTTTTATTTACTCCCTGATGGGAATGGTTATGTAGTCAGATGGACAGGTGGGGTCTGTAGGGGCATGAGATCACAGAGGGGGAAAGACGAAGGCATGGTCTTCTGCTTACAAATCTAATCAATTTTATCCTGTCTGCCTGCCTGCATCAGTAGGAGTATAGCGATGGATCAGGTGATTGAGTTCCTGTCACCTTCATGGGATACCTGGGTTGAGTTCCTGGCTGCAGTGCAGACCTAGATATTGTGGGCGTTTAGAATGAATCAGTAGATGGGAGCTCTCTCTGTCTCTTTATCTTCTGTCTCTGCCTCTCAAACAATTTTTTTAAATTTTAAAAAATACTTTGTTGATTACCTTCATTTCTCTGGAAAAGTTCAATTGTATTAAATATCCTCTCCTTGGAGAATGCCAAATAAGTGGAAAGTATTTTTTTTAACTTTTATTTAATAAATATAAATTTCCAAAGTACAACTTTTGGATTATAGCAGCTTTTTCCCCCCATAAATTCCCTCCCACCTGCAACCATCCCATCTCCCACTCCCTCTCCCATCCCATTTACATTAAGATTCATTTTCAATTATCTTTATATTCAGAAGATCAATTTAGTATATCGTAAGTAAAGATTTCAGCAGTTTGCACCCACACAGAAACACAAAGTATAAAGTACTGTTTGAGTACTAGTTATGCCATTAATTCACATAGTATAACACATTAAGGACAGAGATCCTACATGGGGAATAAGTGCACAGTGACTCTTGTTGTTGATTTAACAATTGACACTCTTATTTATGGCATCAGTAATCACCCAAGGTTCTTGTCATGAGCTGCCAAGGCTATGGAAGCCTCTTGAGTTCGCCAACTCCGATCTTATTTATTTATTTATTTATTGACAGGCAGAGTTAGAGAGAGATAGAGAGAAAGGTCTTCCTTTTCCGTTGGTTCACCCCCCAAATGGCTGCTGGGGCCCGGCACGCTGCCGTTGATCTGAAGCCAGGAGCCAGGTGCTTCCTCCCGGTCTCCCATGCGGGTGCAGGGCCCAAGCACTTGGGCCATCCTCCACTGCTTTCCTGGGCCACAGCAGAGAGCTGGACTGGAAGAGGAGCAACCAGGACAGAATCCGGTGGCCCAACCGGGACTAGAATCTGAGGTGCCGGCGCCGCAGGCAGAGGATTAGCCAAGTGAGCCATGGCGCCGGCCAACTCCAATCTTATTTAGACAAGGCCATAGTCTAAGTGGAAGTTCTCTCCCTTCAGAGAAAGGTACCTCTTTCTTTGATGGCCTATACGGAAAGTATATTAACAAAGATTTATTCGGTAAGCTGTTTGGGAAGGCAACTCACTGAATCCCATTTCAAATAATAGTCTTCTCAATATTTTCTCAACAGCTGTTGACTTTGCATCCTGTCATTTTATGCCTTTTTTTCCTCTAAGTTTCGAAGAAGATTGTCTTCATTTTGTGGTTTGTGGTTCTTTGCCTCAAGGTGCCGTATGTTTGCATGATTTTTTGGTTCTTAACAGAAACTTTGAGGACAGTTGTAATATTAATACTTCTGGAGTTTGTTTTTCAAGGAACACCTGTGTTGGGCATGAATTCCCAATAAGTTTTCAGGTTGTGCTTATTTGGACTAGGATTGAGAATAGGAATTAAACCATAATGTTTTCTTTTTTGATAATAAATACACAAGACTAAAGGTAACTGTAGCTCTTAAATTACAAAAAAGACTGGTGAAGAATGGTTTGTGCACCATAGGGACCTGTGAGGACAGGTCAACTGATTTATTTATTTTTTTTATTTTTATTTTTATTTTTTTTTATCTTTGACAGGCAGAGTGGACAGTAGAGAGAGACAGCGAGAAAGGTCTTCCTTTTGCCGTTGGTTCACCCTCCAATGGCCGCCGTGGTAGGCGCACTGCGGCCGGCGCATCGCGCTGTTCCGATGGCAGGAGCCAGGTGCTTCTCCTGGTCTCCCATGGGGTGCAGGGCCCAAGAACTTGGGCCATCCTCCACTGCACTCCCTGGCCACAGCAGAGAGCTGGCCTGGAAGAGGGGCAACCTGGACAGGATCGGTGCCCCGACCGGGACTAGAACCTGGTGTGCCGGCGCCGCAAGGCAGAGGATTAGCCTAGTGAGCCGCGGCGCCGGCCTGATTTATTTATTTTTAATGATTTATTTTATTTGAAAGTCAGAGTTACGCAGAATCAGAATTACACAGAGAGAGAGAGAGAGAGAGTCAGAGATTTTCTTCTGCTGGTTTACTCCCTAGATTGACTGTTACGGCTGGAGCTGGGCTGATCTGAAACCAGGAGCAAGGAGCTTTTTTGGCATCTCCCATGTGGGTGTAGGGGGCTAAGCACTTGGGTCATCTTCTGCTTTCCTGGGCACATTAACAGAGAACTGGACCAGAAGTGGAGCCAGTGTCTCAGGCGGTGACTTTACCAGCTTTGTCACAGCATTGGCCCCAATTAATTCATTTAAAAATCAGTTTAATAAGCCCATTGCATATTAACATAAAGAGCATTGTTTTTAAATTTTTTAAAAATTTATTTGAGAGGCATAGTTACTGACAAGAGAGAAGGAGAGACAGACAGAGGTCTTCCATCCCCAAGTGGCCATAATGGCTAGAGCTGAGCCGATCCAAAGCTTGGAGCAAGGAGCTTTTTCTGGCTCTCCCATATGGGTGCAGGGGCCCAAGGACTTAGGCCATCTTCTGCTGTTTTCCCAAGCCATAGCAGAGAGCTGGATCGGAAGTGGAGCAGCCAGGACTTGAAATGGTGCCCATATGGGATGTGGGCACGGCAGGCGGTGACTTTACTTTATACACTGCAGCACCGGTCCCAGGATCTATTTTATTATATAGAAGATTAAAGTTACAAATTCAGTGCTTTAAGGGACCTGGAGACTAAGCAGTACAGATGGTTCCTGACTTAGAATGGTTCAGTTTACTGATTTTACAATTTCACAGTGGTGCAATGGTGATACATATTCAGTTCAAAATGTATTTCAAGTTTTGAATTTTGATCTTTTTCAGGTTGGCAGTATGTACTATGATACTTATGTGGTGCTAGGCAGTGGTAACAAGCCATAGCGCTCAGGCACTAAGATAAAACAGTAAACCACCAATCATCTACAGTGTACTGTGTTGCTGAACTATGAGGTTTGGTAGTTCATGAGTGTTAAATGCATTTTCAACATAGGATATTTTCAACTTATGAAGGATTTGTTGGTAACTAACCCTATTGTAAGGCTTGTTAGAGAATCATTAGGGAATGATGGGGGCTGATAAACTGGAGAGCATATTCCACCTGATGGAGGTGAGTATGACTTGGCCCTGATTTTTGCCAAGAGGAAATAGAAGCACAGTGTTGTTTGTTTTTTTTTTTTTTTTTCTATTTCTAAAAAGAAGATATAAGTCCAAATAGTTTATGTGAAATTATTAACTTTCAACCATTGAAACTAATTCAATCTTTAAAAGTCCCATTTGAGTGAAATAATAAGTTAGCTTGTAAACAATAGGTTAGTTTGTAAACTGTTCAGAGAAATAACTAAGGATTCTTTCAGACTTCAAGCAACCTGAATGATGTAGTGAGTAAGAGGAAGGGGGTTTAATCACCCTGGTTTTCCTAATCATGATACTTTTGTTTATCCAGCTTCTCTTTTTTGAGCCTACTTAAAATACCCCGTTGATCATTAACTTTTCTTTTTGTAAATTCAAAATAGGAACTAACAACGTCTCAGAAAAGTGGTGGGAATGTTCTTCAGATGATGTATGAAAAACCTGAACGATGGTCTTTTACCTTCCAATCATATGCCTGTCTCAGTCGAATACGAGCTCAGCTTGCTTCTCTCAATGGCAAGCTCAAAGATGCAGAGAACCCTGTATTATTTTTTGAACGATCAGTGTATAGTGACAGGTACGTACAAATAAATGGCTTGCATTTGGGTGTTTAGAGCCTTGTCTTAAAACGGGACCTTTTTTTCCCCTGCTCTTGGAAATCAAATATGGGGAGGCTGAATTTGGGGATTTGAGATGGGAAATGACATTTACTAGCCACAGCAGTCTGGTACTGATGACATTAGGAAAGTTCTAGCATTTGTAATCCCTGCCTTCCGTGAAGGTGATAGGGTATGTAGTGGCTCTCATTCATATCTGCAGAGGGTTCTTTCTCTTCCAATCCTTTAAAAATTCTTACATGCTCTTACTAAATCTGTATCAGTATCCTTAACTCAAGTGCAGCAAGGATATGAAGATCTATACAGGCCATAGAGATACCCTGCTTGTGTCAGCATTTATTTTATTTTATTTTTTTAAGATTTATTTATTTATTTGAAAGGCAGAGAGAGAGGGAGAGAAGAGAGAGGGAGTGGTCTTCCATCCACTGGTTCATTCCCCAAATGGCTGCAATGGGCAGAGCTGGGTCGATCCAAAGCTGGGAGCCAGGAGCTTCTTCTGGGTCTCCCATGTGGGTACAAGGGCCCAAGGACTTGGGCCATCTTTTACTGCTTTCCCAGGCCATAGCAGTGAGCTGGATCGGAAGTGGAGCAGCCGGGTCTTGAACTGGAACCCATTTGGGATGCTGGCACTGCAGACAGTGGATTTTACCCGCTACACCACAGAGCCGGCCTGTCAACATTCTTTTGACCTCCAAAGTTACCTCAGAGAGAGGCTTTCAAAAGTTGTTGGTCTCATGACCCCTTTCCATATCTATCATTATTCATGAGTCCTCAGGCCTTTCTGATTTATGTTTTTATAATTTATTGTTATTTAAAATTACTACTAAAAAATCCATTTCATATTAGCACAACTAACATACTTTTGGGGGCAGGCTTTTTTTTTTTTTGGACAGGCAGAGTGGACAGTAAGAGAAACAGAGAGAAAGGTCTTCCTTTTCTGTTGATTCATCCTCCAATGGCCGCTGCGGCCAGCGCACCGCGATGATCCGAAGCCAGAAGCCAGGTGGTTCTGGTCTCCCATGGGGGTGCAGGGCCCAAGCACTTGGCCATCCTCCGCTGCACTCCCTGGCCACAGCAGAGAGCTGGACTGGAAGAGGAGCAACCGGGACAGAATCTGGCACCCTGACTGGGACTAGAACCTGCCAGCAGGCGGAGGATTAGCCTATTGAGCCGCGGCGCCGGCCTAGGGGCAGGCTTTTGATGCAGTAGTTAAGATCCCACTTTGAGGCCAGCGCCACGGCTCACTTGGCTAATCTACCGCCTGCAGCGCTGGCACACTGGATTCTAGTCCCGGTTGGGCTGCCAGATTCTGTCCTGGTTGCTCCTCTTCCAGTCCAGCTCTCTGCTGTGGCCCGGGAAGGCAGTGGAGGATGGTCCAAGTTCTTGGGCCCTACACCTGCATGGGAGACCAGGAGGAAGCTCCTGGCTTTGGATCGATGCAGCGTGCCGGCCGTAGTGGCCATTTGGAGGGTGAACCGACGGAAAAGGAAGACCTTTCTCTCTGTCTCTCTCTCTCACTGTCTAACTCTGCCTGTCAAAAAAAATAAAAAAAAAAAATAAAAAATCCCACTTTGAATGCTTACATCTGTATCAGAGTGTCTGGGTTCAAGTACTGGCTCTGCTTCTGATTCCAGCTTCCTGCTAATATGTACCTGTGAGACAATAGGTGGTGGCTTAAGACCTTCAGGGATGTCACCCACGTCGCAGACCTGTAGTGAGATCCGAGCACCTGGGTTTGGCTTAGCCCAACCCCAGCTGTTGTGGCCATTTGAGGGTGAACTACCAGATGCAAGATCTTTGTTTTTCAGTCCCTGTCTGTGCATTTTTTGTGAATCTCCTTAATGTTTGACTCAATTAAAGACTGCTGAGCTTTCATTTATGCTATATATGCCAGAGCCTTGAATTGGATGGAATCAGTTTGATAAGTTTGATAAATTCTATTTGATAAGTTCTTCTGATTGAAGCATAGTAGTATTTGAAATCATCTGGCCTCTCATAACACCTCTGGAAGGATCTCAAGGGCTTCCAGAGAACCCCAGGCCACAGTTTGAGAATGACTGGCCGGAACATACTTCCTGTTGTTAGAGAGAGTAGTTTTTTTTAGCTTTCCAAGGATTCTGTATGCCACAGGAAAATGTTTCATGTCCACTTAATAGATATGTTTTCTCTTTTTGTGGTTTTTTTGGAAATGATAAGATGTATTGATGAAGACTCTCTTTCAGGTATATTTTTGCATCTAATTTATATGAATCTGACTGCATGAATGAAACTGAGTGGACGATTTATCAAGACTGGCATGACTGGATGAATAACCAATTTGGCCAGAGCCTCGAATTGGATGGAATCATTTATCTTCGAGCTACTCCAGAAGTAAGACCCAATAAAAATTTGTTTCATTGAAAAAAGTTTTTTTAAGAACTTATTTTTTGTATTTATTTAAAAGGCAGAGTTACAGAGAAAGAAACAATTTTTTTTAAGATTTATTTATTTACTTGAAAGGCAGAGAGTTACAGAGAGGCAGAGGCAGAGAGAGAGAGAGGTCTTCCATCCACTGGTTCTCTCCCCAAATGACTGCAATGGCTGGAGCTGGGCTGATCAGGAGCCAGGAGCTTCTCCCATGTGGGTGCAGAGACCCAAGGACCTAGGCCATCTTCCACTGCTATCCTAGGCCACAGCCTAGAGCTGGATTGGAAGTGGAGCAGCTGGGACTCGGCACCCATATGGCATACTGGCACTGCAGGTGGCAGCCTTACTCACTATGCCATAGCACTGGCCTTGAGAAATCTTCCATTCTCTGGTTCACACCTCAATTGCCACAACTGCCAGGTCTGGGCCAGGCTGAAGCTATGAGCCTGGAGCTTCTTCCAGGTCTCCCACGTGGGCGCAGGGGCCTAAGCACTTATGCCATCTTCCACTGCTTTCCTAGGCTTATTAGCAGTAAGCTGAATTGGAAATGGAGCAGCTGGGACTTCAACTTTACTGCGCCCAGATGGGATGCTAATGTCACAGGTGGAGGCTTAACTTGCTATGCCACACCACCAGACCCATTCATTGAAAATTTTAAGTAATATTTAGAAATCCTTGGGCTGGCACTGTGGCGCACTGGGTTAGTCCTCTGCCTGTGGAGCCGGCATCCCATATGGGCCGCGGTTCTAGTCCCGGTTGCTCTCTTCCAGTCTAGCTCTCTGCTGTGGCCTGGGAAAGCAGTGGAGGATGGCCCAAGTGCTTGGGCCCCTGCACCCGGATGGGAGACCAGGAGGAACCTCCTGGCTCCTGGCTTCAGATTGGCACAGCTCCGGCCATTGCAGCCACTTGGGGAGTGAACCAATGGAAGGAAGACCTCTTTTTCTCTCTTGCTCGCTCGCTCTCTCTCTCTCTCTCTCTCTCTGTAACTCTGCCTGTCAAATAAATAAATAAATATCTTTAAAAAGAAAATTTAGAAATCCTTTCAGTGGCATGTAGCAAAGGCAATTTAATTCCACATACCATCCTCCACACCCTCTAGTTATCTACCTCCAAACATATAACTATAGGTGGAAGTCTTCTGCTTTCTCAGAACACTAGAAGCCCAGACTTGTAAGTCACTCTTTTAGGCTCTTGTCTGTTCTTCCTCACTTAAATTTTATTTTTCATTATTTCTTCCTAATGTTTGCAGGCTCTCTCATTCCATCACAGTAAGGAATTTGTTCAAGCAACTCCTGGAATATAGTCTTCATGAGGTGGAGTTTTGGGTATTTTAATTACTGTTGAATTTGCAGTGCCTAAAACAGGGTCTGTGTTTGTAGTGGGAACTTGGTAAATGTTTGCAAAATGAATGGTGAAGTTAATGGAGGTCCATTTCCAGAAATCTTTTATAGTTGTTTATGTCTTGGAATGAATGGATAATGACAGCTATGTTCTAGAAGAGACTTAGAGGACCCTTGCCATTTTTGTTTATAAGAATGAGCTCACTGGAAAATGTGCCTTTCATGATAGGTTGTAATAGGTATTATATTTATACATGATATTATGTAATGAATTCAGAATATCAATTGGTTGCTTTTGATAAAATAAATAATAAGATTATACTTAGTAAGAAGTCTTCCGGCTTAAATGCTTGCATTCTCATTGTTTCAGATTTTTAAAAATTTCTTTGTTAAATAATAAAGAAGGAGGGCAGGCATTTTGCCTAGTAATTCAGTCACCTCTTTGGACACCTGCATCCCATATAGAGTACCTGGATTCTATAGGGAGGCAGTGCTGATGACCCAAGTAATTGAGTTCCTGCCTCCCACATGGGAAACTTGGATTGGTTTCACTGCTGGTATTTTGGGGAATGAGCTAGCAGATAAAGAGTCCTGTCTTTCCAAAAAAAAAAAAAAAAAAAAAAAGAGATAAGGAAAAAAAAGAGTAACAAGAAGTGCTGATAAATATAAATGCCATAACTTCCAACCTAAATTAGTTTTGTTTATGATGTCTTTTGGTTAAAAGAGTGCTTAATTACTGAAAAGAGAAAGTAGATTTGGAAGCACAGTTTTTATGTTGCCATAATCTTATGCATGTTATTTTTGTTAGTGGAAGAAGCTCCTTGCTCCTAGCTTCAGATTGGCCTAGCTCCAGCCTTTGTAGCCATTTAGGGAGTGAACCAGTGGATGGAAGATATTCTCTCTCTCTCTCTCTCTCTCTCTGCCTCTGCCTCCGCTTCCCTGTAACTCTGCCTTTCAAATAAATAAATAAATTTTTGAAAAAAAGAAAGGAAGAGAAGTGAACTGTTTGATCTTGCAGTAAGTAGTCTGTGGTTGGCATAATTGAAGAGCACTAGAAAGCAACATCTTGATTGCAGCAGACAAGAATAATTGTTTTCTTTTTCTCCCCTCTTTTATTGCTTGCTTTTAGAAATGCTTGAATAGAATATATTTACGGGGAAGAAATGAAGAGCAAGGCATTCCTCTTGAATATTTAGAGAAGCTTCACTATAAACATGAAAGCTGGCTCTTGCATAGGACACTGAAGTAAGACCTCCTTATTCTTGCTTACTGTTCATTTTGAACACCTTTATTGCATTTTAATGCTTAGCACCATGTAAAATTTTCATTTAGTAATTTTATTTATTGATGTCTCCCAGAAAATTAGGTGTAGATTTGATTATCTTGATTGCAATGAGATCTTGTTTCCTTAAAGTTTTTGTAACTTAATGATACCCCAGTGGTACTCATTGACAGTATAATATATTGAATTTTACTTTAAATGATAAAGTAGGAGTATATCTGTTTATGTCACTTAAATATTCTTTCAGAAAGAATTTTAAGATACAGTCTTATCTGCAGACTACAAAAGTTATACCCACAGCGCATAGTAAGTGTTGGTTAAGATGAAAAAGCCATTACATTTGTGTATTTGTTTTAGGAATAAACAGTAACTATAGGCTTAGGTTCTATCTGTACGTTTAAGCATCTGTGGGGGTCTTGGAACATTGCTCCTGTGTATAAGGAGTGATCATTGTAATATATTTCAGATTTGTTTCTTCGAGCATGGTGTGAGAGAGTATAGCGTGGTTGTTGAGAGTGTAGATTGTCTTCAGTCAGATTGTGACTTAAGTGCAATCTCACTTAGTGGTGTATGCATTGAGACTCAGAATGACCTCTGGGCTTTAGTTTTCTTATCTCCAAAATGCAAAAATTCCTACTTGTTATTTAGTTTGTTTTTGAGTAGAATCATGTTAGAATGCCTTGGTTTATAAAATAATTTACCTGTAAATTGTAGTTCCAATATGTATAGTAAATCTAAATGAGGAAGAAGGAGCTGTCAGATGAATACTTGCAGGGTAACTTTAGTGTAAAATGATTGACAAATATTTTGATTTTCCTAAGATACAAGTTTTTATTGTTTCTATTTTTTATATTTTCTGATTATTTTGTTCATCTCTTTTTAAACAGAACCAACTTTGATTATCTACAGGAGGTACCTATCTTAACATTGGATGTTAACGAAGACTTTAAAGACAAACATGAAAGTCTGGTTGAAAAGGTATAGTTAGACAAAAACTAGATGATTTGTCATCTCTAAAAAAGTCTACTAAAGGAAATTTTCTAGTAGAAAAGGTTACATAAAGTTAGGTTAAGAAACAGTGAAGAGGTGAAAAGTACTTTAGATTGTTTAGATTGTTCTGACTTTAAATTCCAGCTTGGTGACCTGTGCTAAAATAAGGATCTTCTTTATCCTTTACTTCCTTTCCTTTACTGACCATTCTTTCCACAGCACCAGTATTTAGATATCTTAATAGTGAACTGCTTGTGAAATTGAGTTTATTTTTTTTTAAATGAGATTCCGTATGGAGGCTATTTAAAGCTGTAAGATATGGATCTCTTTCCGATCTAAGCTGAAATCTTGAGAATAAAAGATTTAGTTTTGGTTTCATTAGATCACAAGGGATGAATTGACATTGCCTGATATTTGAGTCATTGTCTTAATTAGTGTTAACTTATCTCCCCAGATAATTGGGAGTTGATTGTTCTTTTAAGTGAGTTGGTTGCACATATTGATAAAGGGACTGGGAGATAATCTATTGATATACACTTAAGAGAATAGTAAGGAGAATTGTACAATGATTATCCCTGTATTCTGGTTAGTTAACTTAGTGATTTATGGTCTAAAGAAGAAATCACAATTTTTTTCTTTAGTTTTGAGAAAAAGCTGATTTTTTTTTTCTTTGTCTTGTCATGAAGTGTCTGCTATTTACTATAATAAGATGATGACATTCATAGGGGATATATTTCAAGAATTTTGATCTCAAACGTTTTACAAAATACAATAGCAAATGGTTGTTTTTTCCAATATAAAGTAAAGCATATTTGAAATTCAAATGATGTGTTCCTACCATTGGTAATGTTAAAAATATAGGGTAGAAGTCACTTAAGGGGCCAACATTGTGGTGTAACAGGTAGAGCTGCTGCCTACAGCGCCAGTATCCCATGTGGTTGCCAGTTGGAGTCCCAGCTGCTCTGCTTCCAATCCAGCTCCTTGCTAATGTGCCTGGGAAAGCAGTGGAAAATGACTCGGGTCCCTTGGGCTCCTGTGCTTATGTGGGAGACCCGAATGAAGCTCCTCCTGGCTTTTGCCTGGCCTAGTCCTGGCCATTGTAGCCATTTTTTGGGAGTGAACCAGCAGATGAAAGATCTGTCTCTTCCTCTCTAGTTCTGCCTTTCAAATGATTAAAGTAAATCTTTTAAAAAAAAATAACTTGAGACTTAAATAAAATTATCAGTCTTTTTAGAACTATCAACTGAATCTGTAAAGCACTTTTTCAATGTTACCTAACATTTATTTCACTAAGAATCATTTCACATTATTTATTTTTACTTTTATTGATAGTGCTAGCAATTGGCTTTTAAAAAAAATTTTTTTTAAGATTTATTTATTTATTTGAAAGAGTTACACAGAGAGAGAGAGAGAGAGAGTGAGAGAGCGAGTGGGCATTAACCCACTGAGCCACAGTGCCGGCCTCATCTTTTAAGATATTTTTACATGGCAACGATTTTTGACATTATGTAGTCTGGAATATGAACAAGAGTCTTGCATTGTGGTATTTCAGTTGAGTAGATTTATTCACTGCTTATATAACTTACCCCATATACTAACATTTATGCTTCAGAAAAATTACAAATATACTACATGTCTAACTTTCAGTTTTTTAAATTATTATAGTTATTAAAATTGTCAGTAATAAAGCTGCACAGTGATCCATGGTATTTAAATGAATAGATTATAAAATTAATATTACAACTGTTTTAGGACTTTTTCTTTTTTTTAAGATTTATTTATTTACTTTGAAAGTCAGAGTTACACAGAGAAGGAGAGGCAAGGAGAGAGAGAGGTCTTAAAATCCACTGGTTCACTTCCCAATTGGCCGTGCCGCAATGGCCAGAGCTTTGCTGATCCGAAGCCAGGAGCCAGGAGCTTCCTCCGGGTCTCCCACGCGGGTGCAGGGGCCTAAGGGCTTGGGCCATCTTCTGCTACTTTCCCAGGCCATAGCAGAGAGCTGGACAGGAAATAGAGCAGCTGGGTCTCGAACCAGCGGTGGCTTGCCCCACTATGCCACAAAGCTGGCCTCAGAACTTTTTTAATTCAGATGTAAATTAAATAACTCCTAATCTTTTAGGTCATTCATCTTTTACTACTGAAGTATGTAACAATATTTGTAGAGAAAGTAAATGATATGACATTGGTACAGAATTACTTACTGTTGGGTAGATACTTTTAATTGAATATGATTTTTAGATATGAAGGGTCTTCAGAATGTTCATGAAAGATATATATTATGAAAAAAATGCATGAATTTTAAAATACTTTTTGTACCCAAATAAACATCTTTTAATTTCATCTTTTGAAGTGTCCTCATATTTCAAATTAGTCAAGGAATTACATTAATATTTTTTTCTCTTCTCAGGTCAGAGAATTTTTGGGAACCTTGTGATCTTACTGAAGACTACAGGTGACCATATGGTTCCAGATCCTTCAGCTTTGTATGTCTTCATAGCTCCACATTCATGCAAGTCTTTTTAGAAAACCCAAGTTTTTAACCATCTTTGTTCCAAGATAAAAAGATTATCTTAATGAATTCCATGTAAAACTTTAAGACCTCCTTCTCTAATTTTTTTCCCTTCCTTTTTTTGTTTAAAATGACATTGAGTTACCTTTCACAACAGAAAGTCTGGAGATAGTTGGTTCTAGAATCAGTGTAGTGGCTAACTTGTATATTATAAAGGCCCAGCCTCCTTCTATCTTTCCTCATAGTCTTCCTCAGAAGATTGTTTTTTTTTTGGTCATGGTGCTTCTCACTTTGCTGGTAACCATTTTCTTAATTGGTAACTTTAATGTCACATAGTAAATGGTGTGTGTCCTATGTAAATTAGTTCACCTATTAAAAGTTGAAAAGTGAATTTAAGGAATCGCAGTAATAAGGATTCTGAAGTTTTATTTTAAATGTTTATCAGATGCCTCTCATTCCACCTTAATTTATATGGAAAATAAGGTCCAAGTTCAGTATTTAATGACTTCACTGATATTTATTAATATGTCTATAAAAATGTTTGTAGAGCAGGTTTGACTTTGTTCCCAGTTTGGCCATGGGGGTAACCTGTCTTATAAGTCATTTAGTATTTTCTCTACCTTTGCTTCTCATTTGTAATAAGGGTAATCTTTGACTCATGCTTTATGTGAAATTTTAGAGGACTAAAGAGAAACTCTTTCTTAATAGATAACTGAAAGTTATTATATAAAAGTGTAAAGATTCAATGTACATGGAGCTTAAAATTGCTACCTGTTTTATCTCAGCTCTACTATTCTTTTTGAATGGAAAATTATTATAGTTAAAAGATTTGTTTAATCTATACTTGTCCTTAAATCATTTGAGTTGGAAGTGTAGTTTTTTCTATGTTTCTTACAGTATACGAACTATTAAGGGAACATAGTATATAGTTTTTTTCTGCTGTTCCTTCTTTACCTTCTGTACCTCATACTTAGTGAGAAGTCAGAAAGTAAAGCGATCGTGAACTATCTTATTAGCAATTTGTTCTGTTTAGTCCCACCTCTTATATCCTGCCTCATACTGCTTTTTGTACTGTCTGGATTAATTAGGTAGCCTGCTATTTTAAAGTTTACATACAAATCACACATTTCTACTTTGAGAGCATTGTGGTTCCTCTTCACTTCATAGTTTATTTTATTTTGTTTTGTTCCTTTCAGAGAAGTTATTGATAAAAGATGTTCTTGCTTTTTGTGTAATACATCATGAAAGTATTATCAATTTTTGTTGAACTAGGAAATAAAGTTTAAAAACACAAGGAAGTTGAAACTTCCATTAATAAGTCACACTTATTTAATCTTAAAACTATGTGAATAGTTATAAAAGTCGGCTTAGATTCATGTTAGCTCTGTGTATGATTAAAGAGGTTTTTTTGAAGGCATGCAGTATATTTCCATTGTATTTAACCTTTATTTCTATTTCATGTTTTAGAAAAATTGTGTGCTTTTGGAATGAAGGAAAAAGTCACATTTATTTTGAAACTACCATTTTCTTTCCTCAAATGTCATGTTTTATTTTTTGTTTCTTATTCAATGATGATAATGTTTTGGATTAGCCAGTCCAGATGCACTGACTTTGAAACAGTGACTTATTTTCAAATCTGTAATTACTATTAGTATTTAAACTGTCTCTTCTGTGTATTTTTGGTTAATTTTTGTTTGAAATACATGAACTTGTCTACTTATTTACATATTTGTTAATAAATAAGTTTAAATCTAATGAACTACAGTGGAGGTACATTCATTGATCTGTTTAGAATTAAAATTTTATTCTTGAAGAAAATTACAAAAATAAAAGCGGGAAATGGTTTATATGAATTACATTGATTCTGTTTTAAAGGGAGGCTTTTAATTCAGTCATTTTCAGTAGCCTTTAAAAATGTTTAATGACTTTTTTAATCTGTGGAATGAAATTAAACTAATAAAAATACGTTATTTATTTGTGATAACTAAAGCTGTACTGATATGGTGGGAACATGAATTGAGCCAAATGGTCTGTTTTATTTCTTGGATATTTTCCTATATTACCTTCCATCAGCATTTATTTATTTATTTATTTATTGACAGGCGGACAGTGAGAGAGAGAGAGAGACAGAGAGAAAGGGCTTCCTTTGCCATTGGTTTGTTCACCCTCCAATGGCCGCCGCGGCCAGTGTGCTGCGGCCGGCGCACCGCACTGATCCAAAGGCAGGAACCAGGTGCTTCTCTTGGTCTCCCATGGGGTGCAGGGCCCAAGCACTTGGGCCATCCTCCACTGCCTTCCCGGGCCACAGCTGAGAGCTGGCCTGGAAGAGGGGCAACCGGGACAGAATCCTGGCCTATTTATTTTTAAAAATTTGCTCTTCTATGGCTGGCGCCGCAGCTCAATAGGCTAATCCTCCGCCTTGCGGCGCCGGCACGCCGGGTTCTAGTCCCGGTCGGGGTGCCGGATTCTGTCCCGGTTGCCCCTCTTCCAGGCCAGCTCTCTGCTATGGCCCGGGAAGGCAGTGGAGGATGGCCCAAGTGCTTGGGCCCTGCACCCCATGGGAGACCAAGAGAAGCACCTGGCTCCTGGCTTCGGATCAGCGCGGTGCGCCGGCCGCAGCACACTGGCCGCGGCGGCCATTGGAGGGTGAACAAACCAATGGCAAAGGAAGCCCTTTCTCTCTGTCTCTCTCTCTCACTGTCCACTCTGCCTGTCAAAAAAAAAAATTTGCTCTTCTAAAAATTTACTTGATAGTACAAGAGTAATTTTCTTTTTTCTTTTTTTCTTTTTTTTTTTTTTTTGACAGGCAGAGTGGATAGTGAGAGAGAGAGACAGAGAGAAAGGTCTTCCTTTTTGCCGTTGGTTCACCCTCCAATGGCTGCTGCGGCGGGTGCATCGTGCTGATCAGAAGCCAGGAGCCAGGTGCTTCTCCTGGTCTCCCATGTGGGTGCAGGGCCCAAGCACTTGGGCCATCCTCCACTGCCTTCCCGGGCCATAGCAGAGAGCTGGCCTGGAAGAGGGGCAACTGGGATAGAATCCGGCGCCCCACCTGGGACTAGAACCCGGTGTGCCGGCGCCGCTAGGTGGAGGATTAGCCTGTTAAGCCTCGGCGCCGGCCAAGAGTAATTTTCTTAATCCAGAACTTTTTCTTCTGCTGTGCCTGAAACTTAGAGCCAATATAAAGCCAACAGAAATTAGGTCTGTCATGTTTTACAGAACAGAGTCTCAAAGTGTTTTTAAAGTGGAGCAATAAATGTTACAACCTCCAGAAAATTGGTAGATAAGTTAAAACATTGAAGTGTTTACAAACCCATGGGTGGCAGTGGTGGTGCATCAGGTTAAGCTGCTGCCTGCAACACCTGCATTACATAGGGGGTGCAGGTTTGAGTCTTGCATGTAAGAAAGCAGCAGAAGATGGCCCAAGTGTTTTGGCCCCTGCATTCACGTGGGAAACCCCAAGGAGTTCTTGGCTCCTGGCGTCAGCCTGGCCCAACTCTGGCCTGGAGGGTCTCTGTCTCTCTCTATCTCCTTCTCTCTGTAATTTGCCTTTCAAATAAATAAAGAAGTTTGGAAAAAATAAAGTGTTTACAAAATACAGTGTAAATAATAACCTTCATCTGAAAAACATTGCCTCAAATATTTTGAAATAGTTTTAGATTTCCTAAAAGTTGCCCATCACTTGGCTAGCTCCAGTGATAACAGTTGAGGTAGCATAGTATATTACCTAAGCAATACTATTATTAACTAGAGACCTAGTTTGGATTTTACAAGTTTTATCTCATTTTTAATTAATAAATTTAAAAGAATATTCTTATAGTAGTTTCTGGCTCAGCAAAATTGAGTAGAAAGTACAGAGGTAAACAGTCGCCCCAGAGGTGGTTTCTTTTCTTTCTACTCTATGTACCTTTTCTTTTTCTGATTACATTAGCTATGATTTCCATTACCATTTAAAAAGTTGATGTTGGGGGCAGATGCTTTGGCATAGTGGGCAAAGCCACCATTTGCAGTGCTGGCATCCTATATGGGCTCTGGCTTGTGTCCCACCTGCTCCACTTCCGATCCATCTCCCTGCTAATGGCTGGGAAAGCAATGGAAGACGGAGTGCTTAGGCCCCTGCACCTATGTAGGAAACCTGGAAGAAGCTTCTGGCTTCCAAATTCAGATAGGCACAGCTCTGGCCAGTGTGGGCATTTGGGGAGTGAACCAGCGAATGGAAGATTTCTCTCTGTATCTGTCTGTCTCTCCCTAACTCTGCCTTTCGAATAAGTATACCGATCTTTTTTTTTTTTTTTTTTTAAAGTTGATGTTGGTAAATAGTGATATAAGAAGACATCCTTGCAGTATTTCTGATCTTTTTAAAAATATTGGTGGCAATTTATTTTTAAGCTTTTAATTAGTTTTTAATACAATCAGTGTTCTTTGTAGATAAAATTCTAAGAACATAATGATATTCCCTTTTTCCTTCTCTCCCTCCTCTCTCTCCTATCCTCCTTCCTTCTCAGTTTCTTTTTCTTTTTCATAAAGCATGCCTGGTACATTTTTTTTTTTTTTTTTTAAGGCAGAGTTACAGAGAGGGAGAGACAGAGATCTGCTGGTTTACTCCCCAAATGCCCCAATGGCTAGGATTGGCCCAGGCCAAAGCCAGGAGCCAGGAGCTGCTTCTGGGTCACTCACATGGTTGCAGGGACCCATGCACTTGTGGAGCAGCCAGGTCTTGAACCAATGCCCGTATAGGATGCTAGCATCATAGGCAGAGGCACAACCTACCACGATGCAAGCCCCCTTTTTTAGTTTTTGAGATAGCATATTTTAAACTCACATCACAGTAAAAAGGTTTAGTACTTTGCCAAATAAGAAGTTGAACAATAAAAAGCAAAAAGACCCTCATTTAGTGGTATTATAGACAACAGCTGTAAACAGTAATTGAATGGAATAATGACCATTCACTCATGTACAGTATATTTTAAAGTAATCACAGATCATTAAAACTATAGTAGTATAACATTCTTAACCATTGGTTTGCAAAGGTATAAAATAAAGTTTTGTTTTACAAAATTATTTGCAGCAGTACTGATACATTCCTTCCTTCTTCTGGGTCTCCCATGTGGGTGTCAGGGGCCCAAGGACTTGGTCCATCTTGCACTACTTTCTCAAGCACATTAACAGGGAGCTGGATCACAAGTGAGGCAGCAAGGATTCAAACTGGTACCCATATGGGATTCCAGCTTCGAAGGTGGTGGCTTTACTTGCTTCGCTACAACACCGGCCCCTGAAGCTTTATAAATTAATGGAGGTAGACTATTATATTGCATGCTGACATTACAGAAGCAACATTAAGACGTTATGAGCCTCCTGGTGAGAAAATACTTAATTATCCATCAAGTATTTTATTTATGCATTTATTTGTTTATGCTCCCTCCCCCCGCTTTTTGTTTTTAAAAGAGATGAAGATCTTCCATCTGCTGATTCATTCCCCAGATGCCCACAACAACTGGGGCTGGGCCAGGCTGAGTCCAGGGGTCCTAAACCAAATCTACATCTCCCAGGTGATTGGCAGAGATCCAAGTATTTGAACCATGGTCCACTGACTCACATAGTACACATTAGTTGGAAGCTAAATCAAAGTAGAAGAGCCAGAACTCAAAGCAGGCATTCTGATATGAGAGTGTCCCAAGTGGCATCTTAACTACTGGCAAATGCCCACCCTGAATTTTCCTGCCTCCAGAATTTGGACCTTTATCAGTTTGAGCCTTTAGCTCTAAATTTTAATTCAGAGGAGGTGCAATGGCACGTGAAAAATGCGAAATGATACCACAGAGATGAGATAAAGCACATCCGGACTCTGGGAACTACAAGACAAATATCCTAATTGGATAAGCTGCAAAGAAAAAATAAAAAAGAGATATCAGATTAAAAGACTTGGGGATTATACACAGAAGAATGTATGTTCTGTTGTTGCATGTAGTCTATAGACTGAGTTAATTCTATCTGGTTATTTGATAGTGTTGTTGAGTTTGACAGTGTCCTTAATGATTTTCTGCTTGCTGGATCTGCCCAGTGTTGATAGAGGGCTTTTAAAAATCTTCAGTTAACAGTGTATCCAACGTAGACTTGGCATCTTGTTTTTGATCCTAACAATTTCTTTTAATTGATGTATTTAGATGTGTTTAGAAGGATTTTAAAAATATATTTGGGTTATTATCTACCGTATTTCTTCTTTAAAAATAGTTCTAAGACAATGTGAAAAGACAGTCTTCGATAAAGTGCATTGGGAGAATGGCATAGCCAAATACAGGGAATGTAACTGGCCCTTCATGTTAACAACGTATACAAAAGATCAACTCAAAATGGATTAAAATCTAATGTTAGACCGAAACTAAAGCTACTAGAAGAAAATGGAGGCAGAAAAACTCAGGGTGGGCATTTGCCAGTGGTTAAGACTACTTTGGGGCCCATTGCTCTGGTGCAGCGGGTTAACACCCTGGCCTTAAGCGCCAGCATCCCATATGGGTGCCGGCTGAGACCTGGCTGCTCCACTTCTGATCTAGCTCTCTGCTGTGGCCTGGGAAAGCAGCAGAAGATGGCCCAAGTCCTTGGGCCCCTGCACTCATGTGGGAGACCAGGAAGAAGCTCCTGGCTCCTGGCTTCAGATCAGCTCAGCTCCAGCCGTTGCAGCCAATTGGGGAGTGAACCAGCGGATGGGAGACTCTCTTTCTGTGCCTCTCCTTCTCTCTCTCTCTAACTCTGACTTTCAAATTAAATAAATTAATTAAATCTTTAAAAAAAAAAAAAAAGAATACTTTGGACACTTTCCTATCAGAATGCCTGGTTTGAGTTCTGGCTCCTCTACTTTGATTTAGCCTCTGGCTAATGTGCACTATGAACCAATGGACCATGGTTCAAATACTTGGGTCGCTGCCATTCACATGGGAGATGTGGATTGGGTTTAGGACCCCTGGACTCAGCCTGGCCCAGCCCCAGTTGTTGTGGGCATCTGGGGAATGAATCAGTAGATGGAAGATCTTTGTCTCTTTTAAAAACAAAAAGGGGGAGGGGGGCAGGATAAAAAAAATGCATAAATGAAATAAATGCATAAATAAAAAGAATATGGCCTGGGCAATGATTTTTTTTTTTTTTCATTTGATCCCAAAAATGGGCAACAGAAGAAAAATGTGAGGCTGGCACTGTGGTATAGTGGGTAAAGCTACTGCCTGCAGTGCTGGCATCCCACATGGGTGCCAGTTCAAGTCCCAGTTGCTCCTCTTCTGATCCAGCTTCTTGCTAATGTGCCTGAAAAAGCAGCAGAAGATGGCCCAAGTCCTTATGTTCCTGCACACGTGGGAGACCTGGAAAAGGTCCAGGCTCCTGGCTTTGGATTGGCTCAGCTCCTGCCATTGCAGCCATTTGGGGAGCAAACCAGTGGGTGGAAGATCTCTGTCTGCCTTTGCCTCTGCCCTTCTGTAACTGCCTTTCAAATAAGTAAATCTTTTTTTTTTTTTTTTAAATGTGACATGTTATTACATCAAGCCAAAGTTTTTACATGGCAAAAGAAGCAACGGGGAAGAGACAGCCTGTGGATTGGGAGAAAATATTTGTAATCAATGTGTCTGATATAGGATTAACATCTAAAATATAAGGAATATAACTATACAAGGAGAACATATTTCAATTAAAAAATGGGCAGAGGACCTGAATAGATGTTGTTCTGAAGAAGACCTACAAATTGCCAACATAGATGAGAAAATGTCCAATATCATTAATCATAATGGAAGTACAAAGTAAAGTCACAGTTGTCAGAATGACTAATATCAAAGAGGAAAGAACATGTTGGCAAGGATGTGGAGAAAAGCCTTTGTATACTGTTAGTGGACATGTCAATTGTAGCTATTATGGAAAACAATGTGGACATTCCTCGTACAACTTACCATGTGATCCATCAAACCAGAAAATATGAAATTAGTAGGTTGAAGAGATAATGGCACTTTATGTTAATTGCAGCATAGCCAATATATTGACTTAGTACAAATGTCCACCAATGGATAAATAAACAGTGTGGTATATATACACAATGTAATACTAAAATATTGCAGGAAATCCTGTCATTTCTGAGCCTGGAGGACATGCTAAGTGACATAGCCCAGGCAGAAAAGGACAAAAGCATGAGATGTCACTTATATGTGGAATCTAAAACAAACTCATAGAAGTAGAAAGTAGAGTGGTGGTTACCAGATGCCAGTGGGTAGAAGTTAGGGGGGAATGTTGGACAAAGGGTACAAAGTTTGTAAGGGGGAAATATTGGGCAAAGGGTACAAAGGTTGTTAGGAGGACTAAGTTTTTTGAGACATTACATAGCATGGTGACTAAATGTGTATTTTAAAATTTCTATGAAAATTTCAAATGTTCTTATCATAGTATTTGTGGTGATGTGAATTAACTTGATTTACTTATTCCATATTGTATATACTTTCCAGAACATTACCTTTACCCCATAAATATTCAGTGATAGAGAAGTTATATTTTGGCAGGGAAAAAAAGTCAGTAGTTACAACCAGTTGCCACACGGGGTCGTTATATACCTGATTCTTTACTGCCCTCTGGCTGTCATCCAAGCATTATTTTGATGGTAAATGGTTGGGAAAAGATAGGAAATGTTGAGAGGTCTTTTGAATTGCCAGTCCAAAAGCTTACTGATGAAAAATAATGAAATTTTATGTGTACAGATGCAGGGGGAAAATGACCTTTTGGATGAAATATAAGCAGTTATAAAGGCAGTGCTTTTAGAATTATTTTAATAAAAGAAAGTTTGCTACACATTTCCTAGCTACTTCTCTAGATACAGATTGAATAATATCAATTGTTGAGTTTTTATGGGGTGGTATTAAGTTCATTATATAATTATGCTTAACAGGTTTTTAGGAAATTGAATGTTTTAGTGTTCACTCATTAGACTGAATATTAAGGGCTGTGTTGCATGATGTTTACGGTTTACTTAGCAACTACGTATACAAAGAAGCTTACAGCTAATTTTACTAATTCCATGGAACTATATAGAGCTTACATTATTTTTCCATGAAAAATAGAGTTTGCTTATCAAGATGATGATCTAGAAAGTGATTGAGTAACAGATAAAATGTGATTTTTAACCCAAATATATCACTTTTTAAAGTGTTTTGGTGTCATTTCAAAATGGTGATAACTGCTACTTTGGTGATAGAGCTTTATCTGTCTACGTGCATGGGTACATTTGAACCCTATTTTTATGGCATTTGCTGTTACCCCTGTTTAATAAGATGCAATTAAAGCTAATGTATCTTCTAAAGCTGCTTGCTGTTAACTGTCAGCCACAGTGGAATCACCTTATATTAAATTTAAATTTGAAAATTGGCTAATGTTATAAAACAATTTATTTGCTTGGATCAGCAGCACTATTTTGTTAATGCTATATAATACTTAAAATGCTATCAAATCACTGACTTGAAAGCAGGGTAGTCAAGATGGGCATAAGTTATTTTGCTAATGGCTGCACTGGTTGCTGGATTAGCAAGTTGTCATAGTCCTTTTTGTATGCTGTAACTGAATCGTTCACAAACTGGGTAAATTAAGAGGAAAGAAATTAGGTTTTTCAAGGTCTGGAGTGTGGGAAGTCCAAGATGCTGACAGGTTTGTTGTCTAAAGCCCAGGTCTCCAAGATGGTTCCTTGATCCTCTGTATCCTGCAGAAGATAGGAACACTTTGTACATATGGCAGAACAGGAAGAAGAGAGTGAACCCTTGAGCTCTCTTTATAGTGGCATTAGACACTTCCCCTTGGCCCCTACCTCCCAACATGTAAGTTTCAACATGAGTTCTGGAGGGGACAGAAACATTCAAGTCAGAACATAACTGAAATAAATTTGCAGAACATGGTAGCTTTTAATAGACTGACCTTAAACTGTCATTTGAATATTACTGTGTTCAGAATACTTTCTGATGCTGTGTTTAATTCTAACAATTTTGCCATTTTCAAAAGACTAGTGGGTCTGAGTTTAGTACAATATGTTTTTAAAATATGATGCAAGATTTTTGTATATGTGTGATGATTTTTTTCAACAATTTATTTTATTTATTTATTTATTTATTTATTTGACAGGCAGAGTGGACAGTGAGAGAGAGAGACAGAGAAAGGTCTTCCTTTTCTGTTGGTTCACCCTCCAAATGGCTGCCGCGGCTGGCGCGCTGCGGCCGGCGCACCACGCTGATCTGATGGCAGGAGCCAGGTGCTTCTCCTGGTCTCCCACGCGGGTGCAGAGCCCAAGCACTTGGGCCATCCTCCACTGCACTCCTGGGCCACAGCAGAGAGCTGGCCTGGAAGAGGGGCAACCGGGACAGAATCCGGTGCCCTGACCGGGACTAGAACCCGGTGTGCTGGCGCCGCAAGACAGAGGATTAGCCTAGTGAGCCGCGGCGCCGGCATATGTGTGATGATGTTTTTAAAAATTGTTTATCCATCTATCTGTTTGAGAGACGGAGCTGCATCCACTGGCTCACTCTGCAAATGCCTGCAATGGCTGGAGCTTAGCTGAGACCAAAGCTGGGAGTGAGAAACTCAGTCCAGATCTCCCATGTGTGCAGGGCTCAATTAGGCCATCACTGCTGCCTCCACGAGTCTGCATTAGCAGGAAGCTGGAGTCAGAGGCTGGAGTCAGGAATGAAACTCAGGTACTCAGATGTGGTTCTGAACTGCTAAATTAAACACTCCTTGTAAGCTTGTTTTAAATGATCATGAATCATTTAGTGACAAGCCCAGTGAATAAGAAGGCTAATCAAATGACAACTACTTTAGATCATAAAAGAAGGTAACAATAAGGCACTTAGAATTATTTTTGTATTCAGTTTATTATGTATATGTGAAAAGAATTCATATTTGTTTTTACTAATTCAGATGTTTTTGACTGGTGGCAAATAATCTGAACATACAACCTCTCAATGTGATTACCTTGAAGACACTTCTAAGTGTAGAAGATTCTGGTATTTCTTTAAAAATATTATATCTATTATGTTTATATCTGGTGTATATACCAGCAGTCTTTGTTAAGTAAGAAGTCATATTTAATATTTTTTAACATCATACAGAGGCAGTTATAATTAAGAACATAGGCTTCTGGGACAGATTGCTTTACTTAACTGTCTAACTTTAGGCAAGTTGTAACCTTGAGCAAGTAATGTTTTCCAATTTCTTTATCCATAATATGGCTATGAACAGTTGTACCTGCCTATAAAGTTGTACAGCTTAAAAAGGTAGGGTATGTAAAGCATTTAAAACAGTGTTCAATAAATGTTAGATGTTACTAATTGTTATATCCTTTCACTTAATGTCTTGATTGGTGAAGTATTGGGTAATTAGCACGTGTGTACAGTTATTTAAAAGATTGGATAAGGTAGAATTTTAATAAGATGTCCATTGTATTTTTAAAGTGGAAAGAGCTATGGTATTCTACCATTTCTTTTTTAAAAATATGCAGTATATATATATATATATATATAAAATATATATAAAATATAAAAAATATATAAAATATATATAATATATAAAATATATATATTTATAAAAATATATATAATATATATAAAATATAAAATATATATAAAATATATATATATAAAATATATAGAAAGAGGTTTACCAAACTGTTCATAATGGGTGCTTCTGAGAAGTAGGATTGGAATGATGGTCGAGATTCTTGAGAGAATGTCTACTATATAACAATTAAACATTAGGCAATATTAATTTATTAAAATATAGAGATCAATCCACTAAAATACTAATTTAGTCATTTGCTATGAAATTATTCATTCAGCAAGTATTTACTGAGCTCCTGCTGCATGGCAGGGACTGGTGAAAGAACAAGTAAATGATTAGGAATTCTTCCCCTTGTGGAAGTTTGACATTACCTAAAGGAGATTGGATTGCTATTCAAGTTCTTAGCATTTTCCTTTATTTTTGTGTTCTGCATTTTTATTTTGTGAATGGTGCTCAATATAAATATTTTTATATCTTCATTAATGTTTCAGAAAATTATATTTTCCTTTGTAAATGTAAAAATTCTGCTAATTTTAAAATGTAAAAGTAGCACTGAGGGTGAGTGTTTAGCCTAGTGGTTAAGATGTTCAAGTCCCACATTGAAGTGCCTAGGTTCAATACTGGACTCCAACTTCCTACTAATGTGCACCCTGGGAGGTATTGGTGATGAGTTGGATTCCTGCCATCCATGTGGGAGATCTGATTTGAGTTCCTGGCTCTTGGCTTTGGCTTGGCCCAATCTGCGCCGTTTAGTGTGTAAACCAGCAGATGGGAGCTTATCCTCCTCCTCCCCTCTCCTCTCCTACCCTTCCCTCCCTTCCCTACCCCTTGTTTTCGATTATAAGAACAATAAATATTATGGAAAACTCTCAGGAGACTTTGATGCTTGATACTCCTCTAGCACTTAGGAAACCTTTCTTCTCTTGGAAAGTAGGTGGGATTAACAGGCTATAGTTATTATTTATTATTTTAAGCAATGTACATAAAGATATTTTTACCCTTTCTCAGAAGGTAGATTGTAACAAAGAAAGCTCTCAAGACCTATAAATTATCTTTAAGTTCTATTTTTTTCAGAAATTGTTTTTATTCTTTCTGCTTTCCAGCCTTATTTCATTTGGATAAAAGAATATCAGGATTAGGGTCATGTGTCCAGTGTTTCTGCCCTGGAGAAGTGATGAAAGGGGCTACTATTTCACAGTTACTCAGATGTCTCTTCAAGGGCCTCGTTCTAGACTGTAGACAAACGTCCTGCCTCAGTCTCATACTTGGTTGGGTCCTCAGGTCTTTTCAGATAGTTAAATAAAGTTGTCTTTCATGAAGCAGTGCAGACACTCTCTGAGTAATAGGGACAAAAGGAATGTGAATGAAACCCCTTGACTGGTTTTTATTTCTTGGTGAACTGAAATGTCTATTTCACAGTAAACAAAGTAATCGGTCAAATGAGAGGCGTTCCTATTTTGATGGGTTCTAGAGCAATATTTGATACAGAAAATAAACAATATTGAAAATATTTTTAAAGTAAAGCCTACTGGAAATGCCACCACATCCTTGAATTTCACTGCATGTTCATCTACATGTATGTATATGTGTGTGTGTGTATCTTTCTGTTTTCTGCATTTGTGTTTGTTATCTTTAGACTTCTTTTGATTACATTCAGAAACAAATCCTGAATGCCTTATTGAAAATGTAACAACTGAATTTTTCTACTGAGATTTGACTATTGGCAAAATTTATTGAAATTTTTATGATAAGTAAGAATACCTAAACCTGACTTAATTGCACATAAAACTGAAAGTGGCATAGTGGTTAAGATGTTGCTAGGGACGCCAGCATCCCATACTAGGTTGCATTTTCACCTCTGCTTCTGATCCAGCTTCCCCCTCATGTGCACCCTGGGAGGCAGCAGGTGGTGGCTCAAGTGGTTGGCACCATGCCAGCCACATCGGAGACCCAGATTGAGTTCCAGGTTCCTGGCTTTAGTCTGGCCTAGTGGGCAACTGGGGAACGAACCGCACAGGGAAGATCTCTCTCCCTGTCTCTCTGTCTCTCCCTCTCTCTCTGTCAGTCTGCCTTCCAAATAAATCTTTTTTTTTTTTTAATGCAAAAGCTATATTCACATTGTAAATTACCTGCTCCCTCACCCTATCCTTACAGAGAGATTAAAATCCATGCTTCAGCAAAATAATTCATTATACATTGAGTACAGGACTTACCCTGTAACAGCTGAAACTTTCAATGTTAAGTGCTTAATTTCTTTTTTATGTTGGAATCTTTCAGGAGCTCATAGTGTGTGTGTGTGTGTGATAATTTGAACAGATTTTCCTCATTTATTTGAGTCTTATGCAAGCTTCAACTTCTGTGAGCCTTAGTTTTCTCATTTTTCGAAGTGTAATGCCAGAACCTTTTCAAGGTACAGGATTGTTTTAAGGAGCCAGTATCATGAAATCTGTGGAAGAACTTTAAAAAATTGTGAAACATATAAATGTTAAGTTATTATTCAAGGAGCTCCAAGAAAGAAAAATAAAAGATGAAGGCAACTCTTAACTCCAGCAAGCGATGGTCAGATTTCCTGTCAGAACAAATGCAGACTGAGCATGGAATCCTTCATATATGAAATGCGGAAGAGGCTGGTGCTGTGACATAGTGGATAAAGCCACCGCCTACAGCTCCAGCATCCCATATGGGTGCCAGTTCAAGTCCTGGATACTACACTTCCGATCCAGCTCTCTGCTGTGGCCTGGGAAAGCAGTGGAAAACACCAAGTCCTTGGGTCCCTGCACCCATGTGGGAGACCCAGAAGCTCCTGGCTCCTGGCTTTGGATTAACTTAGCTCTGGCTATTGTGGCCATCTGAGGAATGAACCAGCGGATGGAAGATGTCTCTCTGTCTCTCCCTCTCTGTAACTCCTGCCTTTCAGATAAAGAGAAATAAATCTTTAAAAAAAAAATAAATGCAGAAATAACTTTGCTTTGAATTTCACATCTTCCTTAGCAAAAGGTACACATTTTCAAGCAGATCACCTCTCTAAATCTTAGGGCTAGATGAAATAGGGTTCTTTTTGTACTGTATTAATTTTGGACAAGCCAGGTTTGTAGTACCCGACTCTTAGGGGGAAAAATCAAAAGAGCAAGGGAGAAATGGTGTATCTGTCCACCACTACCTGCTATTTTTAGATTGGCTAGGAAGCCCTATTTGGCTGCCTTTGCCCATCTCATTTGGCAACTCGTGAGCCTGCATCATTCAGATGATATAAGAAGCTTCGAAGGCGGAAAGTGGATTTCTTTGATTTTCCAGACATCATTGCCGAAAAACATCATCCCAAACAGTTTGAAGGACATTGACTGTAAGTAAAACAATCAGTGTTTTCATTTCGCATAGTGGGCAAAGATGGGATGTGTTTCCACATTTCTGCTTTAATAGAGGGAAAGGAATTGATGAACCCTCTGTTTTAATTTTATTTTCATCCATTATCAAGAGAAATGTTAACAGAAAAATGTTAAGTATTGTGCATACACATGTACATGCAAATGCACATGTGTTCCTGTTTTTTTAATCACTTTCTAGAATAAAATTTTCAGAAAAGAAAGGCAAACAATATGAGTGTCAAGGGAAGAAGAACACACAACCCTGGAAATGACAGGTTTTAAGATTTATGTACTAAAATAGATGAAAGCTTACAAAAATTAAAGGTGAATAAGGAAATCTAGTTTGCCATTTATTCAGATAAAAGGGCGCATTATTAAACCCATGGATCAGTTTTAGGTGAACATACATGTGAGCATTTTATAGACTAAAATTTAACATTTGTAGTTTCTAGTTCTGAAACATCTCTCCTGTTGGGTGTAGTAATTTACCAAAATCTCCATTAAAAGTCATGTTACGTATGCCAGCTATTTTTTTCTTTTTACCTACATTATTATTTTGGTAGCTCCCCACACTAATTTTTCTCTAAGTCTGTTAAATTGTTATTGTCCCATAACAGAAGAATTTTATTAAAGAGTTAGTAAATGGTAAGTAGACATGTGCACAAATTTTAATAAAATCATGTTAAGAATTCACTTAAAGCCAACCTTACTTCAGGCCATACAGCTATTTTAGATACCTGCCCATTTAAAATAGAATTCACTTTTTCATAGCTGCTCCAAAGTTTCTGTTTTCCTCCTTCACCAAAAGAGTGTGAGAAAAGCTTAGATTGATTGTAAGCCTAGTCTTATGAGTGGCAATAACATAAAACAATTCTTTGTACTCAGAAAAGATATGGATATATTGCTCTATTTAAATTTATGATTGTTGAATCAGTGATATATAAAGGAGTATCCACTTAGAATGACTTAAATTCAAAGGCAATTTTTCTTTTTACAGATCTAACTTGCTTATAAAGAAAGTTCAGGGAGCATTTGTAAAGTACTTTATTATTTACAAAGGACTTTTATAACTTCATCATTTAGTCCTCACAATAATCCCTGAGGTAAACAATAGAATTCCTTTTTATAAGTGAGAAAACAGGCTCACAGAGGGCTTAGTTTATATGTGACAAAACCTGGGTTTTAATGAGAAACTGGATCACTGGAAAGGATTCTGTAGAAATGATGCCTGCACAGGGATGCTGTTGTAAAAAGTCCTGGGGGCATCCTTTCCAATATGTCTTTCTGTGATTGCTATGGTTTTAAAGAGACAGCATGGTATATAGGAAGTATGGTATATATGAGAAGACCTGGATTTACTGTGTTCTGACTTTATTTTTTGGATCTTCAGCTTTTTAAAATTTTAAGAAAGTTGATTACTATGTAATACTTGTACAGTTATGGGGTACGGTGTTATATTTCAACCCATGTATACAGGATTAACTGATCAAATTAAGTGATTAGCATTTCCATTTCTTTTCTTTATGATTGGAACCTACTAGCTCCTCTCTTCCAGTTTGTGTGCCGTATTTAATGCATTATTGTGAACTTCCCACTGTGTTGTGGTGTACTAGAACCTGTTACTTGGTGCCTCTTATCCAGTCTCCCTCTATACCCTCTCCACCAACCTTTCCTAGCCTCTCGTAATCACTATTCTAAGTTCAGATCAACTTTTTTTTTTTTAACTTCCATATGTAGGAAAGAATATGCAATATTTTTCTTTTAGTGTCTATCATTATATCCTGAACTTAAACAAATAACTCAACTTCCCTGAACCTCAATTCCTCAACTGTAAAACAGACAATTTTTAATAACTTGCAGTATTATTGAAAAATGAAATGAGCTAAGGTAGTAAAAGTAGGGCTATTGTTAAACTGTATAACTCCAAAAGTTGTCCATCCCATATCCTACAGTTCCTGCACAGCCCAATAGAGCCATGACTTGGCAGAGGATTATATTGTTAGTAATCAATAACTGTTTTTGGTGAATTATAAAAATGAATGGAGAATTTGTTGAAGATAGTGAGAGTAAAGAAGCAAATTGTACGAAATAGAACCCATCAAGCTGTTTAGAAATGGAAGCTAAAATCACAACTCAAATCAATACAGTGGCAGGAAGAACATAGCAGGAATTAAAAATGTGCCAAGACGTAGCTTGGTAGAAGGAAGGAGTGTGAGAACCACTTGGCTAAAAGCTTGGCACACAGTTTCAAGATTCACCATACATCAAGGAGGCCTCTAGCAAACTCTATTCATGGAAAGTTTCAGCAGTGGGGTGGAATGGGTCACACTAAAAATGGGCTTTAGAATTTGACAGATCTAGGTTAAAATTTTGGTTGCGCCACCTGCTAACTATCTCATCTTGGACAAGTTATTTAACATCTGTGTGTTTTGTCTGTAAAATGAGGGTGTAAATCCTATCTTGGGATTGTTTCAAAGATCCAATAAGATATATTGATCTGTAAAGTGTTAACTTATTTTTCTCTTTATTGCCTCCTTCTCTGCCAACAAAAATATAAGATCTGTATAAGCAAGACCTTTGTTTTGTCTCTGTACTTGGTGTATTATATATAATGGTAGGTCCATTTTTGTCTATTTGTTGAATGATTGGACAAATGTCCTTTGTCAACATTTCTGTGTTTAACAGATCTATATGCCTCACTGAATGATGTTAGGAAAATAAACACTGACAACTTATGGTGGAATGTATACTGTTTTTATCATGAATCATCCATGTCTAAATTTCTTTTACACTTGTTCAACCATTCATGTAACATTTAACATGTTCTGTTTTATGTCATTGTCTATTTTATTGAACTCTTAAGATGACAGTGGGTAGAGAGTGATGTTTATCCATCATCATATAACCCAATGCTATACTTGTAGTATCATAGATTGGAATAAGAAATTATGTTATGAATTGCTGGGTCACATAACCAGGATTACTTGATAGGATTTGGCTGAAAATGAAAATATATTTTCTTCAGTTGCTATTTGTTAGAAGAAAGCTTGACATATATGATATTAATGGTCAAGAAAATAACAGATCTGTTTGAGAGTATTTATGTTTTGATTCCTGAACAAAGGTTATACGTTGATGGATATTTTGAGATAATATGCAACAAATATGCTGTTTTTTGCTTCTGGGCCTTCGCTCATGTCTTTGTCTGGAAAATTTCCCTTGCTCTCTCCCCTTTATTTGCTAATTCCTATTCATCTTTCTGTTTTCAGCTCCATGTGATTCTTCTCCAAGAAACCTCCATAGTACTAACATAAGTGTGGATGAAAGGTCTGTCCTCACTGTTTCCATAGCACCATATACTTTTCCTGTTGCAATACATATAAAGTTATATTGGAATTGCCTGTTTATTTGTCTGTGTCCCCTACTAGATGATAGCTTCATGAGGACAGGAGTTGTGTATGTTTTATTCACCGTTTATACTCTAGTACAGTGCCTAGTATTGTACGAATATTTGTTGAATAAACAAAGGAGAAATGACTAAAAGAAAGAGAAAAAAATCCTCATAACTGTCATTTACTGGATGTCTGTTAAGTAACTGGGCTTTTATAGATGTTAATATTTAATCCTTGCAACAATCCAGATGGAGCAATTGGGGTTCAAAGGACTTAACTCGGTCAAAGTGACCTGCGCAAGATTTGAATCAGGATCTCTCTGTATCTAAAGCCTCTGATCTTTCCACTTGATGATATTGTTTCCCCCAAATTTTACATTCATATAGATTGTTATAGATTACAAAACTTCTTTACTCTTTGTAACAGCCTTGTGAAATTGGGTTCTTATCCTTCATTTATATATCCAGTAGGTAGCAAAGCCATGACTTTTAAATGAGATATTCTGGATTAAGGTGCATTCTCTTTCCATGATAAGACAGCTCTCTCATTCTGGAGCATTCAAAGGTGTAAGACCTTTACAAAAATGGTGAGATCATAAAAGTTTACAAAATAGCAAAGAATGTTTAATTTATTAATATTGGAAATAATTTCAGATACAGGTATTTTAGCAAGATCAGAATAATGTCTATTTTGTCATTTCTTCCAAGAGACAAAGTAATAAAGTTGGAAATAATTGCTATTAACACTATCACGTTCTTTATTTTCATTGATGTCGGATTACTTTTTGGCCTCACATTGCTATAAAACCTGAATTCATAGAATCACTACAGAAGAGGTTTTTGTTTTTGTTTTTTAGAAGACATTTTTTAAGCTATGAAAGACTGTAGTTTGTTGAAACCACAAGTAACCAAAATTCTATTTTAAAATCTTAAACAAAATGTTAAATTTAAATAAAAGACTTAAAAACCAATTGTAAGTTTGAAAATAAATTTCTCTAAAACAAATATGAGTCCAACATATATCTTTATTATTGCCTATTCTGTTCTGCCTTGCACTGTTCTGTAAATGTTTGATGAAGCTGAAGTTCATTGTTTACTTTTCTTTGATCTCCCCACCAGCTAAATATATTTGTGTTTCTGTTTTCCTTGTGACTCTGCATTTGTACTATCTGGCACTGGAATTTTGTTGAATCTTTGAGTTTGGCTGTTTGTGGGAGAGAAAGACAGAGGAATGTGGGCCCAAGTAGATTGTGTTGAATAGAAGGAAATTCCAAGTTCCGTTCTTAATAATGGTGGTATAGTTTGCAAATTGTAAGGTCAGTAAATCTTAAACATTTTAAAGGGTATTAACCTCTTTCCAACCACCATCTAGATCAAAGTAAAGAACATTTTCCATACCACAAAAGGCTGTCATGTGTGCCTTCCCAGACATTACCTACTACCTGGGATAACTACTATTCTGATTTTTATCACCACAGATTAGTTTTGTCCTTATAGCCATTTTTTTTAAAGAAAAATTATTTATTTATTTGAAAGGCATAGAGATAGAGACAAACAAAGATCTCTCATCCTCTAGTTCACTGATGCCTACAACAGCCAGGGCTGGGTCTTGCCAAAAGCAGGAATCTGGAACCCAATCTGGGTATCCTGTGTGGATGGCAAGGACCCAAGTACATGAGCCATTGCCTCCTGTCTCCCAGGATGCTCATGAGTAGGATGCTGGATCAGAAGTAGAGATAGGACTCAAATCCCAACACTGCAATATGAGATGTGGGCATTGAAAGCTGTGCCTTAACAACTATGCCAAATGCCCACCCGAGGACAACCATTTTAAACAGTGCTTTTCATACAAGACATTGTAAATGGGAATGATTGATTTGAAGTTTGGGGTTGGAAATAGGTTTAAATTCCTTGGCATGAAATTTATGACAATGTTGGTATGTCCATTGTATACCAAAGACAGAAATTCCCAAGTGGTCTCATTCATTCCACATTGATTAAGAGGACAGGGTTTTGTTTTTTTGTTTTTTTTTTCCCTTTTATTTAATGAATATAAATTTCCAAAGTACAGCTTATGGATTACAATGGCTCCCCCCCCCCCCCCATAACTTCCCTCCCACCCCTTTCCCGCTCCCTCTCGCCCTTCCATCTTCCATTCACATCAAGATTCATTTTTTTTTTTTTTGGACAGGCAGAGTGGATAGTGAGAGAGAGAGAGACAGAGAGAAAGGTCTTCCTTTTTTGCTGTTGGCTCACCCTCCAATGGCCGCTGCAGCCGGCTCATCGCGTTGATCCGAAGCTTGGAGCCAGGTGCTTCTCCTGGTCTCCCATGTGGGTGCAGGGCCCAAGGACTTGGGCCATCCTCCACTGCCTTCCCGGGCCATAGCAGAGAGCTGGCCTGGAAGAGAGGCAACCGGGATAGAATCCGGCGCCCCAACCGGGACTAGAACCCGGTGTGCCGGCGCCGCAAGGCGGAGAATTAGCCTGTTGAGCCATGGCGCCGGCCCAAGATTCATTTTTAATTCTCTTTATATACAGAAGATCAGTTTAGTATATATTAAGTAAAGATTTCAACAATTTGCCCCTACATAGCAACACAAAGTGAAAAAATACTGTTGGAGTACTAGTTATAGCATTAAATAACAGTGTACAGCACATTAAAGTCAGAGATCCTACATGATATTTTTAAAAAATTAATTTTCTATGCAATTTCCAATTTAACACCAGCTTTTTTTTTTCTTTTTCAATTATCTTTATATACAGAAGATCGATTCAGTATATACTAAGTAAAGATTTCATCAGTTTGCACCCACACAGAAACACAAAGTGTAAAAATACTGTTTTAGTACTAGTTATAGCATCACTTCACATTGGACAACACATTAAGGACAGATCCCACATGAGATATAAGTACACAGTGACTCCTGTTGTTGATTTAACAATTTGACACTCTTGTTTATGGCGTCAGTAATCTCCCTAAGCTCTAAGAGGACAGGATTTTTCTCTTTGATATCTATCTACACATTGCATGTCCAAATTCCCCAAATTAAACGCCATTCTTTCTTCAAGGTTGCTTTTAAGGGTGTGCAGGAAGGCTAATGTCCACAGGCAAATCATCAGTGTGGGGTTAATACTTGGTAATTACTCATCACCGAGTCCTTTTCTCTCCACTCATGGACCTTTTCACCTGAATCCTACTTATGTCTCTTTTTCGAATCTACTTGTCTTTTATTTTAGCTCGAGCTTATTTACTCTTTGGCAACAACTACAACAGCAAACCCTGGAAACATATATCTGCATTTTTCTCTGTCCACTGGGTTTTGGATTGTCTTTGGGCAAGGAGAAGATGATGGTGAGAGAGAAGAGAGAGATGGAATATCCTTAAGTATTCATAGGTTAATACTTGGTGTTGTATAGACTGGCCATATGTAAAAGGTTATTTATGATAACAGTCCCAAGCCACATCTCTAGCTTGAACTTTCTTTCCAGCACTTTTCCCATGATGAAAGCATATTGTTCTTGCTGGGTTTTTTGTTGTTGTTGTTATTGAAAATCTTTTTACTCTTTCTGAAGTGTTTCAAGACCTCTACTTTTTCCCAGGTAATTCCTACTTCACTTTCAAGATTTATTTCAATGGTTCCTTCTTGGTTGAATTCTTTCCCTAGGTCCCTAGACAAATTGACTGCTCCATTCTTTTTTTTTTTTTTGCAAGATTTACTTATTTATTTTGAAAGAGTTAAAGAGAGAGGGGGAGAAAGAGAGGGAGGGAGGAAAGGAGAGAGAGAGAGAGAGATCTTTCATCTGCTGGTTCACTTCCCAAATGGTTGCAGTGGCCAGGGCTGGGCCAAGCTGAAGTCAGGAGCCAGGAGCTTCATCTAAGTCTCCCACGTGGTTGAAGAGGCCATCTTCTGCTGCTTTCCCAGGTGCATTAGCGGGGAGCTAGATCAGAAGTGGAGCAGCCAGGACTCCATCTGTTGCCATATAGGATACCTTTGCTGCAGGTGGTGGCTTAACCCACTGCACCACAGCCCCGGGCCCCCGTTTTCCTTTCTAAAAGGAACTCTTTCTTTCTTTCTTTCTTTTTTCTTTTTTATTTTTTTTATTTTTGACAGGCAGAGTGGACAGTGAGAGAGAGACAGAGAGAAAGGTCTTCTGTTGCTGTTGGTTCACCCTCCAATGGCCGCCGCGGCCGGCGCACGCGCCGATCTGAAGCCAGGAGCCAGGTGCCTATCCTGGTCTCCCATGGGGTGCAGGGCCCAAGGACTTGGGCCATCCTCCACTGCACTCCCTGGCCACAGCAGAGAGCTGGCCTGGAAGAGGGGCAACCGGGACTAGAACCCGGTGTGCCGGCGCCGCAAGGCGGAGGATTAGCCTGTTGAGCCATGGCGCCGGCCCAGGAACTGTTTCTTTCAAGGCAGGCATATACACAGATAAAATGTATAACTCTGTAGACTCTCTTCCAAATAGGATCTTGGGACCAGTTCTGGCTAATGAGGTGAAAGAGGGAAAGTATGGGAGGGTAGTCTTTCAACAACAGCAATAAACACAATGACCAGTCTTTTCACCTTCTTACCTTCCTACATGAAATGTGGACACAGAGTCCAAAGGTACATTATCAGTCTTGTGACCCTGAGGAGTATAGCAGTGTTTCAAGGTTTCTTCACAGTTCTTGTTAAATTCATGTCAGGGTTTGCTTTTTTTTTTATATATATATATATATATAATTTCTATTGTAAATGGGACTTTCTCATTTGTTTTTTAAGCTAGATGTTGTTTGTATCACTATATATGTGAAGGCAATTAATATCTGCATATTGATTTTTTTTCCCTCTTCAAATTGAATTATTTTTCCCTCTTCAAATTGAATTATTCTAAATTATGAAGGTTATTTCCTATTTGGATATTTTTGAATATATATATTTATTTATTTGAAAAGGTAGGGTTACGCAGAGGCAGAGGCAGAGAGAGAGAGAGGTCTTCCATCGGTTAGTTCACTTTCCAAATGGCTGCAATGGCTGGAGCTAGACCAATTTGATGCCAGGAGACTGGAACTTCTTCCAGGTCTCCCACATGAGTGCAGGGACCCAAACACTTGAGGCATCTTCCACTGCTTTCCCAGGCCATAGCAGAGAGCTGGATTGGAAGTGGAGCAGCCAGGATTTGAACTGGCATCCATATGGGATGCTGGCACTGCAGATGGTGGCTTTACTTGCTACACCACAGCGCTGGCCCCTTCTTTGTTTATCTTATACCTAAATTCTATTGACTAATTTCATTGTCTACCATCTCCTCCAGAACAATGTTAGATAGTCATGGTGAGAGTGGTCATCTATGACCTAACATATTTAAATGTGACTACAGTGATAAAAAAAAAGGCTATAAAATATGCTTCCTTAAAATTGTCTTGAAGAGAATATGATTTTAATAAGAAAGTGGGGGCAGGCATTTGACACAATGGATAAGGTACTGCCTGGGATGCTTGAAATGTCTAAGTTCGAGGTCCCACTCCACTTCTGATTCCAGCTTCCTGCTAGTTAGTGTGCAGCAGGTCATGGCTTAAGTCCTTGGGTCTCTGCCAACCACAAGGGAGATTCAGACTGAGTACAAGGGTCCTGGCTTTGTACTTGCCTAGCTGTGGCTATTGCCAGTATTTGAGGAATAAGCCACTCGAGGAAGATCTATTTTTCAAAGAAATAAAATAAGATAAAAACATTCCCTCATATTAAAAATCAATGAAGTCAAAATACTCTTGAAAGGTTGTCTTAGATGTTTGAGTCTTTCAGGTGTGTGTTCAAAGGTACCTTTTTAGTGACAGTTTCCATGGCCAACTGTAAAATTACACTTCCCTCCTGATCTCCTGTTTGGACTCATTTTTCTCCAAAGATTTTATCACCACGTCACAAACTGTATTTCACTTACTTACTTTTAAAATGTATGTTTCTCTCCACTGGAATGCAAGCTCTATGAGAGCAGAGATTTTTACCTTTGGATGGAGAGTATGTGGCTGTATCTGTAGCCCCTAGAACATTGCCTGGCACATAATCAATGCTCAAAATAAATACATGATGGATGGAATTGCCTAAAAAAATTCAAGAAAGTTGCAATAAGAGGGATTTGCTTCCCTCCAGCTAAATGTCAGTATAGAAAAGGAATTACATGCAGAACTTGGTGGGATTTTAAAATTTCTTATGTGGTCACATTTTGAAATGTGTTAACTTTTATGTTTCTACATAGTGATGAGCAACAGTGGGGCTGGGCAGGGGAGTACCCACCCAGGGAGTGGTACTGCAGTGAGAATAGCTTCATGTTAAGGTTGTACCTGCATCTATTTTGAAGAACGAAATGTTTTTCATTTGTTTTGTAGAAATGGCAATGAAGCTTTCACTGAAAAGAAAATTCACTCGTGCTCCATAGAACTACCTTCATGTTGTTCTTTGCCTTTCTTTGTACGTAATTCACTATTGAGATTACATACAGCAAAGACATTTAAAAAAATCAGTGAGAAACATCATCTCTAAAGGACTTAGGCCTAGGATGTACCAATGATTAAGAAAAATATTAAAGGAAGAAAGGGAAGAAGGAAGGAGACTAGGGAGGAGGGAGAAGAAAGGAAAAAAAAGCAAAAGAAATGGAAGTAGAGAAAGAGAGAGGTTATGACACTTAAACAAAATAACTGGTGAAATTTTGTGTGCAAATGCTGTTGGAAAATTGTCCTAGTCAACTCAGTGTGGGAAAAGGAGTTGCCCAGCAGGGACAGCTAAAAATATAGCAATTGGGAAGCCAGATTACTTCATGTTGGCAGATGTGTCTGCTTAGCGCTTGGTAGTTTGTTCTGAGTTCTAGTTCTATTACAGCATCAGTGCCTTTCCCCATGTGTGCTCACCACAGGACAGGGGTCAACCTGAGCTTGGAGGAAATGTAGCAAAGCTTAATTCAAAAGCAAAAATTGGGAATCTCCAGTTCAGAGGTGCTCTTGCAATTGCTCTATTATTAGCACCACGATTAGGCTGAGTTTAGACCAGCATTCCTGTTTTACCTGATGAGAAAATTGGAGGTTGCTGCATTTAGACTGAAGGAAATCATGAATGCGTACGTCTGCTATTAGCAATGTTTTTGGATAAAAATGGCAAGAACTACGTGTTATGATCTTAAAGTGAATTTCAAAGCAGTCTTGTTCATCAGGCCTGGTCTCTTTCCTCCTGGTATTGTGATTCCTATTAATGTATTCCTTTCCTTCCTCCCACTCCACCCCAGATAGGACAAAAGAAATGTAATAACATCTTTTGCCTCTAATTTCAATCAGGAAAGACAAAAGTCCTTACTATGGTCTGAAAGGTACTTCATGATTTCCAACTTCTCACTACCTTGCTCCTTGTCCACTTCAGCCCTGCCTCACTGGCCTCTCCTGTTCATGATCCTGTCAAGCCCACTCTTTTTTTTTTTTTTTTTTGACAGGCAGAGTGGATAGTGAGAGAGAGAGAGACAGAGAGAAAGGTCTTCCTTTTTGCCGTTGGTTCACCCTCCAATGGCCGCTGCGGCCGACGCATCTCGCTGATCCGAAGCCAGGAGCCAGGTGCTTCTCCTGGTCTCCCATGCGGGTGCAGGGCCCAAGCACTTGGGCCATCCTCCACTGCCTTCCCGGGCCATAGCAGAGAGCTGGCCTGGAAGAGGAGCAACCGGGATAGAATCCGGCGCCCCAACCGGGACTAGAACCCAGTGTGCCGGCGCGGCAAGGCAGAGGATTAACCTGTTAAGCCACAGCGCCGGCCTAAGCCCACTCTTGTCCCAGTTACTTTGCACTTGCTGTCCATTCTGCTTGGGAAGCTTTTCCCCCAGATACCTTCCCAGCTCACTCTGGCACAGCCTCGATGTCTTTGCTCAGATGTCATCTTATGAAGAGGCCTTATCCGACCACGCTATCTAAAATATTAACCCCAGGAGTTGGGGTGGGGCAATGCAATGGCCAGACATTTGCATAACAAACCTATATTTGCCCAAGGCAGGGGAAATATGGGACACATACACAATGCTGTGAGGACATTATGGCCAAAGAAAGGATAAGTCCTTTTGTACTTCGAATTTCAGGGGTACTGTTAGCAGAGATTGCTGGAATAGAACTTTTTTGTGTAAGAAAGAATTCAGGCATGAGGCAGAGAGCAGCGGTAAGCAAGGTAGCAAGGTTTATTGGGATAGGGCATCCATCAGAATGGATGGGCACCTCTTCAGACAGAGTCTGAAAGAGAATGCTCATTCAGACTGGCGTAAGCACGATTATCTAGTTTAATGGAGAGAATACACCAGATAGACCATGCAGGCATCTCAGCAAAGGGCTGTATTCAGACTGAGGCTTATAAGGGAATGGGATCTAGGTGTTCCTGACTTTCTTCCCACTCCCCTTTCTGGAGAAAGGGTTTGCTGGGTTTGAAATAGGTAAAATTGTTCCCAAGGTTTTATTACCAGTGTTAGACCGGGTAACCTACTTGGCGCTGGGCAGAGTGGATTCTCCTGGGATCCCTTTCTTTGGGGGAAGGCTGGGACCACCTAGAAGGTTATCAGGATGTGGGCAGGACTTTGCAGTGTAAAATACTAGGCTGCTTAAAGTTACTTAGGTTTGGCCAGTACTTTGTATTGTAGAATACTGGGCTTCTCCCAAGGTGTGCTTTCAAGGCTGCTGAAGGCTGCTGCATTCCTTTCTTAGGGTGCTTTTTTTTCCTTAGGCCCCTCTCACACACAAAGGCTAATTTTTAACTTCTACCTAGCAATGCTATTTCATTCAAGATTCGGCAGTCAGAATGATCTACACTTATCATCAAACCCTCCGGTTCTAGGATGACAGGATCTGAATTTCACCAAAAGGAAGTGCTGTGATTTGTGCGTGGATCACTTTTCACAGAGGCCATGCTGCCAGCAGGCCATCATCTGTCACTATCTGGAGACAGTCTCTGTGTGTATGATACACATCTGTTGGAAGCAGTAAGATGCCAAGTAGGAGAGCTGTGGGTCTGTATTCCCCAGAAATGCTGATGGGTGGGTCTCATGCGTTGTGCTGCCAGCAACACCTCTCTCTGGAGGGATTAATGTATTGATTGGCCCTCCGGAGGGTGGTGGAAGGAGCCTGGCTAATCCCTTCGTTTCTCTGACAGCAGGTCCGGAAGGATCCTGTTGCCAGGAATCGAAGGTAGTTGTTACCTTGACAGCAGGAGTGCCCGTGCGTCTTTCCTGGGCCCCATGTGATCCTTCACTGTGACGCTTGTGTGTTTATACCTGTGCAAGGCTCAAGGAGGTAGAGATAGCCCATGTGTGTCCCATATGCCCTCCTCAAGAGGCAGGCCAGGGCCCACTGGGCACTGCGAGCACTCTGCCTTTGCCGCAGCTCTAGACAGCAAGTGATGGGAGCGCTGAAACCAGGCCGGTGGGCCCTCTCCAGAAAGACAGCATGATTCCAGAGATGGGCAAAGTGCCAGGTAAGTAGGCGTATCTGCGCTTGCAACAGACCAGTGGGCTCATGTGCTTCTCAGCCCAGGCCAGGGCACATGGCAGAGGATGGATATTTTTCTCTTCCTGAGATGCCATAAATATTGCTCAACATCATATCAGCAAGTATTTTCCCCTGCCTCTGCCTCTCTCATTTTGATGATTTTGTCTTCATACATTGCAAATACTTTGTAAATTGGGGATTGCTTGTGCTAATGGATTTATGAGGATCCAGGGGCAAGTTGGGGGGTAGGTTAAAATTTGTGATTAGTCTTACTGATCAGATCTTCCTCATTGCACCTGGGTTTCTACACTCAGAGGTGTCTGCTTTATGGAAACCATCAGCTCTCCTCCTATACTTTCATTCTGCAGATGAACATGCTAGCTGTTCCACGAAGTTCTGTTTAAAAGGGTCTCCAATATTAACATGCTTCCCATTGCTTATAAAGGATGATATTGCCATAACAACATATTCATACATGGATGTACAAGTCTGGTCATTTGCAGAGTCTTCCTTTCCTGTACCTCATTCCTTCCTTAACCCCAAATCCTCTTAGATTCCATATCTTAGAAGGCTGCAAAAATTGGACAGATTGAGATAATTCAGATTATATTCTATTTTAGTATGCTGTTTTCTTCCAAAGCACAGCCTTTTATAACCATGCCATCTTCCACAGCAACAAGTTACTGTGACTTGAAAATTTCAGCCTTTCCCACCCTGGGAGCACAAAAGCGTTCACCTCTCAAATTGCTCTTCATCCCATTGTGATTGCTTGTGGCATTCTTGTCCTCCACATATTTGTGTAAATTCTCCCGTCAGTTGCTTTTTGTTTCTGTGAAGAGCCTAGGCTAGAGCTCACTGCAGGGGCTTCCCCGACTAGGTTGCCACAGCTGCTAAAACTGGAAGTCTGCTGCAGCCACTGCAGTCCAGCTGCAGATGCCAGCAACAGGCCTGGTGTGGCCAAGCTGGACCCCAGTGAGGCTGAACTGGTGCCGCCCCCTCTCCTCTCTGTGCTGCCTTTTAGTGCAGCTCTTGTCTCAAGCATCTCTGTCAATGACGACTTTGCAAAGTGAGAAGAGTCCTTCCTTGCCCTTTGCTACAGTGAAGACAAAAGGCTTCTGGAGTGGGTGGGCCTGGTGAGCTTTAAAACACAATGAGTTAGATCCCAGAGTGTTTTGCACTGAGGTGAATGGCATTGCTCCTGCTGTAGCCAGAAGTGCCTCCTGGAACTAATCTCGTTGGAACTTAGGTGTTGTAGCTGCCTTTGAGCCTTTGAAAATCTGCCACCAGCACCTTCTCATTTTGGATCCCTACAAATGTCTTACATGGTTTTGTTTTTGAGAATAGAAAATAAAATGTTTCTTTGGTTTTGGGTGTGGTGGGAAGGTTATGCCTCAAATTTTCTAAGTTTGGGACAGCTGTTAATTCATATACAGGGGGCTGACACATCCTGTGGGATTGCCTGGGTCCCTGAGGGTTCTGCTGTCAGCTGCTGAATTCACTGCCTCCACCTCTAAGGTCCTTTTGCTGAATCTTATTTCCTTTGGTAGATATTCTCTTGTGTCTCCTTATATCGTACTTATTTGCGATTCCTGCAGTTCATCAGACATCAGACTCCTTTTATTCTCCCCAACTTGGATATAGCCGAATCTAAACTCCAGCCAGCCAAGGCACTCTGCATCTGCAGGTGCAGTTCAAGCTTCTAACGCTTCATTCACAAATAACTCTCCCCACTGCCCATTAGGTATTCTGTCTTCTCACCCTCTCTCCTTTTCCACCTACACTACCTTTACTTCGACATCTTCCTCTTAATCTACTCATTCAAAACTGCCACCAAACTGCTGCACATTCTTAAGTGTCTTCCAGTGATCAGCACGGAGAACTCTTCCATCAGTCTCTCTCCCATGGCTTGCTTTCTTTTTCCTCAGAGACTATACCTATAAGATCTATGTCTGTATTTATCTATCACCTATCTATTGATCTTGATAAAATATACAGAAAGTTATGATGAAATGCAAACATTTCAAACATTCAAGAAACCATAGAGATCAACATAACATGCCATTTGGCTACCACCTACCTTTAGCAAGCGTTAACGTTTTTTCTACCTTTTCTTTGGAATTTTTTTTGAAATTAACAATTTTTTTTAACTTTTATTTAATGAACATAAATTTCCAAAGTACAGCATATGGATTACAATGGCTTCCCCCCCCCCCCCAATAACTTCCCTCCCAACCGCAACCCTCCTCTTTCCCGCTCCCTCTCCCCTTCCATTCACATCAAGATTCATTTTCAATTCTCTTTATATACAGAAGATCAGTTTAGTATATATTAAGTAAAGATTTCAACAGTTTGCACCCACATAGAAACACAAAGTGAAAAATACTGTTGGAGTACTAGTTATAGCATTAAATCACAATGTACAGCACATTAAGCACAGAGATCCTACATGAGGAGTAAGTGCACAGTGACTCCTGTTGTTGACTTAACAAATTGACACTCTTGTTTATGGCATCAGTAATCACCCTAGGTTCTTGTCATGAGTTGCCAAGGCTATGGAAGCCTTTTGAGTTCACTGACTCCGATCATATTTAGACAAGGTCATAGTCAAAGTGGAAGTTCTCTCCTCCCTTCAGAGAAAGGTACCTCCTTCTTTGATGACCCATTCCTTCCACTGGGATCTCATGCGGGGAGATCCTTCATTTAGGTCATTTTTTTTTTTTTTTTGACAGAGTGTCCTGGCTTTCCATGCCTGAAATACTCTCATGGGCTTTTCAGCCGGATCCGAATGCCCTAAGAGCTGATTCTGAGGCCAGAGTGCTGTTTAGGACATCCGCCATTCTATGAGTCTGCTGTGCATCCTGCTTCCCATGTTGGATTGTTCTCTCCCTTTTTTATTCTACCAGTTAGTATTAGCAGACACTAGTCTTGTTTATGTGATCCCTTTGACTCCTAGTCCTATCATTATGATCAGTTGTGAACAGAAGTTGATCACTTGGACTAGTGAGATGGCATTGGTACATGCCACCTTGATGGGATTGAATTGGAATCCCCTGGTATGTTTCTAACTCTACCGTTTGGGGCAAGTCAGCTTGAGCATGTCCCAAATTGTACATTTCTTCCCTCTCTTATTCCCACCCTTATATTTAACAGGGATCACTTTTCAGTTAAGTTTCAACACTTAAGAATAACTGTGTATTAATTACAGAATTCAACCAATAGTATTAAGTAGAACAGACAAATACTAAGAGGGATAAAGTATTAAGTTGTTCATCAACAGTCAGGACAAGGGCTGATCAAGTCACCGTTTCTCATAGTGTGCATTTCACTTTAACAGGTTTCCTTTTTGGTGCTCGGTTAGTTGTCACTGATCAGGGAGAACATATGATGAAATTAACACAATATTACAGATATAGTCGAAGTCTTCAATTCCCTTCCCCTCAGTCTATAACTCCCTAAGTCCTCCATGAGTAATCATTCGTTTCTGAATGCATTTTGTATATGTGTGTATCCATATCATTATATAATATTATGACTTTAAAAATTAAATGTATGACATGAAGTATATCACTGCTGTGGTCTGAATGGGATTTATCCCCACCAATACTCATATTGAGGGAATTAAGTGAGAAGGCGTTACTGTAAAAGAGTGAGCCTGGCCCTTGCTGGTCTCCTGCTTCCTTGCTCACATACATACTTCTCTGCCATGTTATACAGGCAGGGAGTTCCTCATCAGAGGCCAGTGCCATGTGGTTTGGACTGTCCAGCTACCAGAATTGTGAGCCAAATGCACTTGTATTCTTTATACAGTTACCCAGCATTTGGTGTTTATACATTGCCCAGTATCAGGTATTTTTTCCTAGTGACACAAAACAAAGTCAGTGACATATTCTAACTTGATTTCTGCATTCAAAGTTAAGCTTTTCAGATTTTCCCATATTCACACATTAAACATTCATTGATTTCAACTATTATACAGATTACATTTGAGATTATAGCACAACAAACATATCTATTTCTCCACTGATAAGTCATAGTTACTTTAATTTCCCGTCTTTCATGCTCTTCCAACTCTTGCCTTATCTTTCTCTGAAAATTTTCACTACAGCTTCCTGATTTTGATTGTTGGTTCAATATTAGAAGTCCTGTTACCATAATTGGCCACAGTGTTGAAGGAAGTAAATTGATATTTCAACTAAAACACATGGAAGTGTAAAGACAAGAATGGAGAATAGAGATATGAGCTCTGAAGTAACTACTGAAGATTCGTTAAGGGTTTATATTTGATGGTAAAGCTGTTGTGCCTGGGACAGCAAGAGCCTGGGGCTTTGGGATAAGACAATCTGAGCTTGCATTCTAGCTCCACTCCTTTCTAGCCCTGTCAGTTTCTCAAATTTCTCATGCATGGCTTACAGAGTTATTGTATTTGGATGAGACAATTCACAGAAAGCTTGTAGTGCAGTGCCTGGCACAGTTTAATCATTCTGTTCCTCTTTGTATGAGTATTGGTTATTAGCTTAGTTGAATGCAGGTGCCTCTATTTTGGTATGGGGGGTTCTGTGAGGATCTACTTCTGCCTCTTGGCTGGAGCTCTGTGTGTGTGTGTGTGTGTGTGTTCAAGGAGGGATAGGAAGGGACTTACTGTAAAGCTCTTTATAACCTCCAGCTTACATGGAAGACACCCTCCCCTTCCTACTTCAAAGGCAAGATGGATATTTTTTGGTGGATTGAGACTTCTATATTAATTCAAGGTAATTGTTCAATATCATAGCATGCTCTTAAGAGCATTATTTAAAAAAATTTTTTTTTAATTTGACATATAGAGTCAGACAGTGAGAGAGAGAGAGAGACAGAGAGAAAAGAAAGGTCTTCCTTCCATTGGTTCACCCCGCAAATGGCTGCTACGGCCAGAGCTATGCCGATCTGAAGCCAGGAGCCAGGTACTTCCTCCTGGTCTCCCATGTGGGTGCAGGGGCCCAAGCACTTGGGCCATCCTCCACTGCCCTCTAGGGCCACAGCAGAGAGCTGGACTGGAAGAGGGGCAACCAGAACTAGAACCCGGTGCCCATATGGGGTGCCAGCACTGCAGGCGGAGGATTAACCAAGTGAGCCATGGCGCCGCCCCAAGAGCATTATTAATGATGGGATATAAGGATTGCCTTGAAACACATTCTCGAACAATAATTTGAATAATTCTTCTACATCAAATAGTTTTAAGAGATCTTTTTATATGTATGTTTTAACTACTCTGTGGCCTCCATGTACCAATTCAACCCTCTATGTAATTCCACCTCTATATGAACATATTTATTTACTATTAAAAAAGATTTATTTCTTGATGGCAGAGTTACAGAGATTGCAAGAGAGAGAGAGGTGGAGAGAGAGAGAGGTGGAGAGAGAGAGAGAGAGAAAGATTGAGAGATCTTCCATCTACTGATTCACTCCCCAGATGGCTGCAAGAGCCAGGGATGGGGCAGATCAAGGCCAGGAGCCTGGAACTCCATCCAGCTCTTCCATGTGACTTGGAGTACTTGGGTCATCTTGCATTGCTTTCCCAGGCACATTAACAGAGGGCTGGATCAGCAGTGGAGCAGCCAGGACTCAAACCGGTTCTCATATGGGGTGCCAGCATGACAGATGACAGCTTAATCTGTTGTGCCACAATGCTGGCCCCTACATGAACATTTTTATTAGGAAATAAAGATATGCACATAAAGGGAGTGAGAGGCCTTCAGGTTTAGGGGAGAGGACTTGGTGGCCTGAGAGTTCTTAATTTAATTAATTTATTTTTTTGACAGGAAGAGTTAGAGAGAGACAGAGAGAATGGTCTCCCCTTTCCGTTGGCTTACCCCCCAAATGGCTGCCATTGCCAGTGCACTGCGCTGATCCGAAGCCAGGAGCCAGGTGCTTCTCCTGGTCTCCCATGCGGGTGCAGGGCCCAAGCACTTGGGCCATCCTCCACTGCATTCCCGGGCTACAGCTGAGAGCTGGACTGGAAGAGGAGCAACCAGGACAGAATATGGCGCCCCAACAGAGACCAGAACCCAGGGTGCTGGCGCCGCAGGTGGAGGATTAGCCAAGTGACCCGCGGCGCCGGCCAGCCTGAGAGATTTTAGGGACTTAATCTTCATTCTTACAAAAAAACATTTTTTCCCCAAACACATGCAGATGCTCTTAAAAGACTAAAGGGTTGTTCTTTGCTGGGAAAAATGCTAGGGCTAAAGGTAGAATGGAAACCTCTTTAGAGTGACTTTTGCTTCCAGGTCTGAAATATTTAGTAAGTGCTACTCAGAGATTGGCTGCTTTTAAAGGCTGTAAGACCAAACAGTGACCATGAAGAGTATAGCCAGAGGTAACAAAAGGAAGTGGAGCCAAAGAGGGGCATGGAACACAAGGAGAATTCATGCTGTTCAGAGGCTGGTCACATTAAGACAATCTTTTTAAACAGTGATGCACTAATCCTGTGCTTTAATTGAGTCCATATCCTCGTGAAACCAGCATGGTCATTGTCTAATCACAATCAGAGTTCTTACTCTGTATCTATGGGCATTCAAAAAATGTCGTTTCTTCCCTAGGAACAGAAAATAGTTTTGAACTTTGGGAAATATTACATGTCCTTGTCAGGGTCTGTCTCCCAACTCTAATTTTGTATCCATTTCCCAAAACTACACACATTGTACAAAGATTTTCATCTCACATATAAGAATTATATAACAACTAAGAGAACATGAAAAAATTTTTTACTTCTTCTGTATAATATCTGTTAAATCTTTGAGTATTGTAATAGACTATGTGTGCAACTACTCAGTAGGCAATGTGAAGAATATTTTCATTAAGGGATGCAAGATTATGTAGATACATAAACATGATCTGGTGCTCTGTAAGTACACATAAGCTGGCCATAATTTCTGTTCTAAGCCTCCTTTTCAGTGTTATTTTTTTTTTCTTTGAGAATGAAAGCACTCATGAGGGATGGATATTTGGCGTGGCAGTTGCTATACTACTTGGGGGAGGGGGTCTGTATCCCATATAACAAAGCCTGGCTCCTGGCCTGGCCCCTCTGTTTCCCATCCAACTTCCTGCTGATGTGCACCCTGGGAGGCAGCAGAAGACTCAGATTGTTGGGTTCCTGTCATTCACTTGGGAGATCTAGAATTGAGTTCTGGGCTCCTGGCTTTGACATGACCCAGTCCTGGCTGTTGCAGGCATTTGAGGAATGGAGCAGTGAATAGAAGATCTCTGTCTATGCCTTTCTAAAAAGGAAAAATACATACATAAATAATAAAATACTCATTGTTGATAGATTTAATAGATTTCTATATCTCAGTAGGATTCTATTTTTTCTGTATTTTTATAGGAACCTTTTCCTTTTGTCATACATTTAAAAATGAACATTTGAATTTATGTACTTCAAATCCTAGCAAGCGATTAGTGGAGATGTTTGTAAAAGTTTATGAGGAGAGTTTTATTTAGGAAGGTTTGTGGGAAAAACTTTCCTTTACATTTTCTACGAAGAAATATTTGATTTTAAGTATTTTTCCAGTTAATGGAAATTTATACATTATATTACATTAGCAATAGCAGTATGGAAATGTGAAAATAGAATGCTGAGACTAGAACCTCTAAGAGGGGCAAGATGAGAAGGAGAAGAGAGTTTTATGACTTCGGTATCATGCTATCATAATTTCTTGTTCTGTTTGAGATTCATCAGGTAACTGTTATTTTTCTCTCTACAGATATCCACACTTGTTTTATAACCTCATCTGGCTATCAACCTGAGCAATGCTTGATCTATTGTAAGTTGGAATGGCATATGTGGAAAAAAAGTTTTGCTTTTTAAACTATGTTCTTTCTTAAAAAAAAAAAAGAATTTAAATTATAAGTGGTTGGGAATAGAAACGGCTTTTTGTTTCTGTAAGCAAATGTTCTGATCTTGTTCTGGGTTGATAAACTGCCTAAGTCTAGCTTTACTAATTTAAACTCCCAGAGTTCCTCCTGTGATCCAGTGGTACTCAATACATCACTACTGTTGTTGATGATGAATGTAGGTAGGAAAAGAGTATGGAGGGGCACTTTTCCCTTTTGTGGCTTGACAAATATTTTTTTTTTCCTTTTCAATGGTGGGTCATTTATGCATTTATTATAATTTGGTCCAAATAAAATAGTTTTTAAATCTTCAAATAGAAACAAATTGGAGAGAATTAATGAGACACCATTTGGGATTGTTGGCAACTTTAAATGTTCAAAAAACAAAAATCACAAAAGCAGGAGAACAAAAGCCTCATCCTGGCTGATTAGATGGTATAACCAGCAGTTGGTGTTGGCACCAGATCATCAGCCAGACTGTTAAAAAGTCTCAGGGGCTGGTGACTCTGTCCTCCATGGGGAAAAGATCTAAAACGTGTCCCTCATTATATTCTTTGGCACACAGATTTCCCTTACGGATCTCTGATTGGAAGAAAATATAGTATCACAAGGAAAGCCGCGACTGGGATGCACAGTGATAAAATGAGTGGCCCTTCTGAGAAGGGGTTTTATCCTTTGTGGTTTGGGAGCAGTCGGAGTAGTGAGTCTTATATTGTCAGAGTTTCTCATCCTGCCTGGATTTACGCATCCAGGGCTAACATATTGATGTTCAGAGGAAAAGACCCCAGGGCAACGAATTGCAAAAATATTCACTTTTACTGTAAGAGCCTGTGCAGTGTAGAAAGCATGTCTAGATCCTTCTCCAAACATTAAGCAGTGTGTATCTATTTTTGGCATCACATTATAAATAGGGCTGATGTTTATTGTGAAACAAGAATATATTTTCAAGGGGACTTATATTCAGTTTTCTCATGTTAAAATATTTAAGGCTACAGTATTTTCATGGATGATTTAATTTGTTAGTAAGGTTTCTTTTGCTTTGTGAGTCTCAGTCCTTAATATAAGGATATTATATAAGTTCTTAATGTTCATGTAAGGATATGTGATCTGGCAAAGTGCCAGGATTTTCTTTGAAAAATTCAATATGCTAATAGGGAATATTAGCCACAGACAGTATAGTTAATAAACTTATCTATTCCCTGTGATTTTTTAAAAAATCATTTCACCATTTTAGGGGATTACAAGAAGCTGGTTACCTTGTGCTAAAATATATGTCCAGTTTATGTGAGAGTGAGTCTGTGTTCTCCCAGAACAAGAAAGGTCTCTTTCCTCCCCTGAGGTCTTCAGTGAAGTCCCCCGGAGCCACATTCTGTATTTTCCAACTTGATTCTGCTGACTCTTATTTGCTGTATATCCCATCACTTTTTAATGGACAGGCTAAAATTAGGCAATTAAGTTTCTTTACTAAAAAATGTATGGGAGTTGGGCTTTTTCCAACTTGTTGGCTAATAAAACTGAATGTGTTTGTTTTACAAAGCATGTAATGTGAGCATCCTATTTGATCAGCATAATCTTCTCAGAAAGCACTATGAGCCCAACTATGTTGGGAAGAGGTCCCAACGTCTTAGTGGTGATCTGGCAAACTTGAATCTGTTCCCTCTTGCTGTGTGCTCTTTGGTGAGACGCAGTGGCCAGCAAACAGCAAGTAAAACTCTACGTCCCGGAAAAGATCAATGGGCAGGACATTTGATCACAGAAGAGCAGAAATGAGTTTCAGGAGGGATGCTAAAGGCCAGATGGCTCCGCAGGGTCTGCCAAGATGTTCAGAGGCCCCAGTATGGACACGCCAACAAATGGGCTGTGTTCTGCCTGTTAGATGAGTGGTACCTGGGTGAGGAGTTCTGCGTGCTTAGTGAAAGAGGTGGGCCCAGGGTTAGGAAGAGATGGAACTTTCTAATTAGATGCTTCCTAATAGTGGCTGGATTTTGTGATTTTTTTTTTTGCATCTGCTATGTTTTGCTTGTTTGCACATTGCATGGGTTCTGTTTTGGTGGTATTTGATTTTCACTGACTACCCTCCTGTCCCTCACATAATTATAACTGAATGGCTCATAAGTGATAGAAGCTGTGTTAGGGCTGGCTATATAATACTGAACAAGATGGACATGGCCCCTGCCTTCATGGACCTTATGGGCTAGTTGTGAAAATAATAAGTGGAGGGGCCAGCGCTGTGGTTAAAGCCGCCCCCTACAGTGCTGGCATCTCACATGAGCTCCAGTTCAAGTCTTGACTGCTCCACTTCCGATCCAGCTCCCTGTTATGGTCTGGAAAAGCAGTAGAAGATGGCCCAAAACCTTGGGCCCCAGCACCTGTGTGGGAGATCTGGGGGAGGCTTCTGGCTCCTGGCTTCAGATTGGCCCATCTCCAGCTGTTGCAGCCATTTGAGGAGTGACTCAGTGAATAGAAGACCCCTCTCTCTCTCGCTTGCTCTTGCTCTGCCTCTACTTCTCTGTAACTCTGCCTTTCAGATAAATAAATAAATCTTTTTTTAAAAAGATTTTTTTAAAAAAATAGTAAGTGGAACAAGTGGTTATAATAATCCAGAATGAGGGATATGAAAGAGAAACTGCAGAGGTGGGCATTTGGCCCAGTTCTTAAGACCCCTCCTTTAGAGTGTCTGTTTTTTTTTTTTGACAGGCAGAGTGGATAGTGAGAGAGAGAGACAGAGAGAAAGGTCTTCCTTTTTGCCGTTGGTTCACCCTCCAATGGCCGCTGCGGCCAGCGCATCTCGCTGATCTGAAGCCAGGAGCCAGGTGCTTCTCCTGGTCTCCTATGCGGGTGCAGGGTCCAAGCACTTGGGCCATCTTCCACTGCCTTCCCGGGCCGTAGCAGAGAGCTGGCCTGGAAGAGGGGCAACTGGGACAGAATCCGGCGCCCAGACTGGGACTAGAACCCGGTGTGCCGGTGCCGCAAGGCAGAGGATTAGTCTGTTAAGCTATGGCGCCGACCAGAGTGTCTGGTTTTGATACCTGCCTCTGACTCCTGACTCCAGCTCCTGCTCATGTGGACCCTGGGAGGCAGCTGTAAGGGCTTGGTGCTTGAGTTCCTGCCACCCACCAGCACAACTGACTTGAGTTCCTGGCTCCCAGCTTTAGCCCTCTGGCTATAGCAGGTATTTGGGGAGTGAACCAGCAGACAGGAGTGCACTCTCTGCCTCTGTCTCTCAAATAAAAAAAATAAAGAGAAGGTTCAAAGTTCTGTAGGTGCATATGGGGCAGGAGGAACTAATGTAATCTGGAGATCACAGAAGGTCTCTTTGGAAGGAATATGTAAGCTGAGACCTGAAAGAGTAGTAGCGGTTTGCTAGGAAAGTAAGGAAACATCCCTGTAGAAGGGACAGTGTGTGATGTTTTGGACCTGAGCTGAATTTTGTCCTATTTGAGTAACTGGAGGATAAAGTGGGACAGTGTGATAGGATGGAGGGCCTGGGGAATCTCTGTTGCCTTTTCTCCTGCACCCTAGAGTGTGAGACAGGCATGAGGAATGTGGGGAGAGGGTTTTTGTGAGTACAGAGGTTTAATTTTGGCTGCAGGTATTACTTCACCAGAAGAAGGAAGCAAGTCTCTGGAAATGAGTCACAGGAATGGTGATTTACCCACCCAAGTGGGGGATTGAGGTTAGATTAGCACTAATGGGGGATGAAGTGAAGATGAAGCAGTTTGCAAATCAGTGGAATGTAGAATAGCTGAGGTCACTCAGAAGGTGTGTGTGGAAAAAGAAGGCAAGACCTATAACAGAACCCGGAAAACACTGACACTTCGTAGCCATAGAAAGAGCTGTAATAAAGATTGAGAAGGAGAGCTCAGAAAGAAAGGAGAAAAATTTGGCAACTGTGATATCACCGAAGCAAAAGGAAGAGAGTTTCTTCAGGACTGGGACTTGCCTTGGGCAGGAAATTGAAGGAGGTGCCAGAAATGTAATTAAAACAAATAATATTTTAATGCACTATTTTTAAAAAAGTTAATTAAAAAAACCCATGATGTACAAATCACTAAGTTTTAAAATAAAGATGAGTTCCAAATTATTGAATTTTCTCTTTGCCTCAAGCTCCAATATAGTTGATAGGACACTGTGTTGTTGTATCTAGAAGATACAATCTTTCAAAGATTGATGTTTTGTTCATATAGAAATAAATATAAATAAACAACAGTGTTAAATGTGGCTGAGAAATTTGTCAAGATAAGGGCTGAAATGGGTCTACAGGGTTTAGGGACAATCATTGTCTTTGTGTCTTTAACTTGTTTTAGTAAGTCATAACAGAAATTATTTTAATGTCTGCTAACATAATCACTACTACAAAAAAAGAAGACCTTCTTCTGAATTAGGAGAGTCTATGAACATAAACATACTTTTTTCTTGTTTTTCAAATTTTTATTGTGATAAAATATATATAACATAATTTTTTTTTTTTTTTGACAGGCAGAGTAGACAGTGAGAGAGAGACAGAGAGAATGGTCTTCCTTTTGCCGTTGGTTCGCCCTCCAATGGCCGCCGCAGTAGGCGCGCTGCGGCCGGCGCACCGCGCTGATCCGATGGCAGGAGCCAGGCGCTTCTCCTGGTCTCCCATGGGGTGCAGGGCCCAAGGACTTTGGGCCATCCTCCACTGCACTCCCTGGCCACAGCAGAGAGCTGGCCTGGAAGAGGGGCAACCGGGACAGGATCGGTGCCCCGACCGGGACTAGAACCTGGTGTGCCGGCGCCGCAAGGCGGAGGATTAGCCTATTGAGCCACGGCGCCGGCCATAACATAAAATTTTTAAGGGTACAGTTCAATGGTATTAAGTGCGAGATACTGTTTAATAATTGACATCTTCTATTTCAGAACTGTTTTCATCTTGCAACATGGAAACTATGATCATTAAAACCTTTTTTACTTTAAAGTCTATTTTGTCTGATATTAGTATTGTTGTGCTACTCTCTTTTGGTTACTATTTATGTGGAATATACTTTTTTCATCCTTTAACTTTAAACCTATTAGTTTCTTTGCATTTAAAATGAGTCTCTTGTAGACAGCATATAAATTAGATTACATATTTTTTATCCATTCTGCCAATCTTTATCTTTTGATTTGGGATTTAATCCATTTATATCTAAAGGAATTACTAATAAAGAAGGACTTTTGTCATTTTGCTCTTTTCTGTCTGCCTTATAGCTTTAAAAATTTATTTTAAATTTTGTTTAGTTATTAACAGATTCAGTACTGTTCATAGACACAATTCTAAGAATATAAGGATATTCCCTTCCTTCTTCCCTGTCTCCTTCCCTCCATTTTTTTCTCTATTTCTTTCCTTCCATCTTTCCTTCCTTTCTTCTTTTAGTTTTTGAGATAGCATATTTTTAATTTACATTATAGTCAAGGGCTTAATGCCCCACCAAATAAGTTCAACCAGTAGAAAGCAAAAAGATGCTAGTTTAGTGAGAAAAAAAATGCAAGGGGTGTAAACAATAATTGAATGGAAAAATAAGCATTTCACCCACATACAGTTAATTTTAAAGTAATCATAGATCATAAAAACTGTACTAATATAACATTCTTAGCCATTGTTTTGACAAATGTATAAAGAAAAGTTTTACAAAACTATATTTTTTTTCATTTTTTTGAAGAATGCTTTTATTTAATGGATACAAATTTCATAGCTACAGCTTTAGGAATATATTGGTTCTTCCCCCCAAACCCACCCTCCCACCCCCACTCCCGTCCCACCTTCTACTCCCTCTCCCATCCCATTTTTCATTAAGATTTGTTTTTAATGAAATTTATACACAGAAGATCAACTCTATGCTAAGTAAAGATTTCCACAGTCTGCACTCTTACAAAGCATGAAGTACTGTTTGAAAACAAGTTTTGTGGTTAATTCTCATAGTACAACTCATTAAGAACAAATGTCCTACATAGGGAGGGGGAGTAAGTGCACAGTGACTCCTGTTGTTGATTTAATAATTGACACTCTCTTATTTATGATGTCAGTGATCACCGAGGCTCTTGTCATGAGCTTCCGAGGCTATGGAAGCCTTTTGAGTCCACAAACTCCATCAGTATTTAGAGAAGGGCCATAAGCAAAGTGGAAGTTCTCTCCTCCCTTCAGAAAAAGTTACTTCCTTCTTTGATGGCCCCTTCTTTTCACTGGGATCTCACTCACAGCGATTCTTCATGTAGAACATTTTTTGCCACAGTGTCTTGGCTTTCCATGTCTGAAATGTTCTCATGGACTTTTTACTCCATGAGACTAGATTGGAAAGTCTTAAGGGCGGATTCTGAGGTCAGAGTGCTGTTTAGAGCATTTGTCATTCTATGAGTCTGCTGTGTGGACTGCTTCCCATGTTGGAACATTCTCTCCTGTTTAATTAATCTATTGTTAATACCAGACACTTGGTCTTATTTATGTGATCCCTTTGACACTTAATCCTATCTATATGATAAATTACACACTTAATATGATCACTTTAACATGTAAGATGGAATTAGTAACACCCAGCTTAATGGGATTTAGAGTCCCATGGCAAGACAGAACTCTATTTTCAGCAATACTGATACATACAGACTTTCTTTCCTTTTTTTTCTCCTTCCCTCTCACTCTCTCTCTCTCTCTCTATCTCTCTCTCTTTTTTTTTTTTTTATAAATTTAAGCTCCCACCAATGTCTTGGAGTGTTTCCTCTACATTTTCTTTGAGCAACTTCATAGTCTCAGGTCTTCAATTCAGGTCTTTGATCAATCTTGGGTTGATTTTTGAATATGATGAGAGATATTAATTATTCTACATATATGCATCCAGTTTTTTTTTTTTTTTTTTTTGACAGGCAGAGTTAGACAGAGAGAGAGAGACAGAGAGAAAGGTCTTACTTTTTCCATTGGTTCACCCGTGAAATGGCCGCTAGGGCCAGCATACTGCACCAATCCGAAGCCAGGAGCCAGGTGCTTCCTCCTGGTCTCCCATGCGGGTGCAGGGCCCAAGCACTTGGGCCATCCTCCACTGCATTTCTGGACCACAGCAGAGAGCTGGCCCAGAAGAGGAGCAACCGGGACAGAATCCAGCACCGCAACTGGGACTAGAACCCAGGGTGCCGGCATTGCAGGTGGAGGATTAGCCAAGTGAGCCAAGGTGCTGGCCAATATGCATCCAGTTTTGCCAGCACCATTTGTTGAAGAGATTATCTTTACTCCAATATCTTTTGTAAAAAAATCAATTGAGTCGATGTACACGTATTATTTTCTGGGCTCTATTATGTTCCATGGATCTATATATTGTTTTTCATGCCAGTAACTAGTTTTTTTTTTTTTCTTTTTCTTTTTTGACAGGCAGAGTGGATAGTGAGAGAGAGAGACAGAGAGAAAGGTCTTCCTTTTTGCCATTGGTTCACCCTCCAATGGCTGCTGCGGCCGGCGCATCTCGCTGATCCGTAGCCAGGAGCCAGGTGCTTCTCTTGGTCTCCCATGCGGGTGCAGGGCCCAAGCACTTGGGCCATCCTCCACTGCCTTCCTGGGCCATAGCAGAGAGCTGGCCTGGAAGAGGGGCAACCGGGATAGAATCCGGCACCCCAACTGGGACTAGAACCCGGTGTGCTGGCGCCGCAAGGTGGAGGATTAGCCTGTTAAGCCACGGCGCCGGCCTATTAACTTGTTGTTTTAGTTACTATAGCTTTGTAGTATGCTTTGAAGCCAGGTATTGTGATGCCTCCACAAATTTTAGGATTATTTTTTTCTTTTTTTAAAAAATAGTTGAAAGAGTTACAAAAGAGAGGGAGAGACAAAGAGAAAGATCTTCTTTCTGCTGGTTTACTCCCCAGATGGCCCATAGGGAATATGACACTGGCATTACCGACTATGACACAACACCTGCCCCGATATTATTTTTTCTAATTCTGTAAAGAATGTCATTGGTATTTTGATAAGGATTACACTGCATCTGTAGATAGCTTTAGGCAATATAGACATTTTAATAATATTGATTGCTCCAATCCATGAGCAGAGAATATCTTTCTGTTTTTTGTGTCATTGGTGATTTCTTTCATCAGTGTTTTATAAGTTTTATTGTAGAGATCTTTTACTTCTTTTGTTAAATTTATTACTGACTACTTGATTTTTTGTGGCTATTGTGAATGGGATTTCTTTCTTAATTTCTTTTTCAGTGAGTTCATCATTAGCATCTAAAAAAGCTACTGTTTTTTGCATTTTTGTTTTATAACCTGCAACTTTGCTGAATTGACTTATCAATTCTAATAGCTTTTTGGTGCAGTTTAGGATTTTCCATCTGCAATGTCATGTCATCTGCAAACATGGATATACTGACTTCCTGTTTTCCAATTTTCATTTCCTTTATTTCTTTCCCTTCCCTAATTGCTTTTGCTAAAATTCCAGTAAAATATTGAATAAGAGTGGTGGAAGTGATAATCTTTGTCTTGCTCCAGATCTGAGGGGAAATGCTTTCAGGTTTTCCCTGTTCAGTTTGATAGATGCCATTGTTTTGTCATATACAACCTTTATAATTTTGAGGAATGTTACATCTATACCCAATATGTGGAGGGTTTTTCAATACCTCATAAAGAGGCATTGAATCTTATCAAATGCTTTCTCTGCGTCTATTGAGATGACCATATAGTTTTTTTTTCTTCATTCTGTGGATGGGATTTATGATGCTTATTGATTTGCAAATGTGAACCACTCTTGCATCTCTGGGATAAATCCTACTTGATTGTGAAGTATGATCTTCTTGATGTGATTTTGGATTTGGTTGCTAATATTTTGTTGAGATTCTTTGCATCTTTGTTCATTAAAGATATAGGTGTGTATTTTTTATGTTGTGCCTTTGGTTGTGGTACCAAAGTGATACTGGCCTCATAAAAAGTTTGGCAGAGTTCCATTATTTTCAGTATTTTGGAATAGTTTGAAAAGTATTGGAATTAGTTCCTCTTTAAATGTTTTGTAGGGACTGGTACTGTGGAGTAGCAGGTAAAACCACTGCCACATATGGGCACATCCCAAATGGGCACCAGTTTGAGTCCGGCTGCTCCACTTTTGATCCAGCTCCCTGCTAATGTGCCTGGGAAAGTAGCAGAAGATGGCTCAAGTACTTGGGTCTCTGTACCCACATGGGAGACCCAGATGAAGCTCCTGGTTCCTGGCTTTGGTGTGGCCCATCCTCTGTCTCTGCCTCTTCTTCTCTGTAACTCTGCCTTTCAAAAATAAATATACATCTTTTAAAAAAAATGTATGTTTTGTAGAATTCAATAGTAAAGCCATCAGGTCCTGGAGTTTTCCTTGATGGGAGACTTTTTTTTTTTTTTAAGATTTATTTATTTATTTGAAAGTCAGAGTTACACTGAGAGGGGCAGAGAGACAGAGAGAGAGAGAGAGAGAGAGAGGAAGAGAAAGAGAGAGAGAGGTCTTCCATCTGCTGGTTCACTTCCCAATTGCTGCAACGGCCAGAACTGTGCCGATCTGAAGCCAGGAGCCAGGAGCTTCTTCCGGGTCTCCCATGCGAGTGCAGGGGCCCAAGGACTTGGGCTATCTTCTACTGCTTTCCCAGCAGAGAGCTGGAGCGGAAGTGGAACAGCTGGGACTTGAACCAGTGCCCATATGGGATGCCGGTGCTTCAGGCCAGGGCGTTAACCTGCTGCGCCACAGCGCCAGCCCCAGTGGGAGACTTTTGATTGCTGCTTTAATATCATTGCTTGTTGTGGGTCTGTTTGTCTACATCATTTTGATTTAATCTTGATAGGTTATATGTTTCCAAGAATTTATCTATTTCTTTGAGGTTTTCCAGTTTATTAGTGTATGGTTCTTCATAGTAGTTTCTTATGATCTTTTCTATTTCAGTGGTGTTCGTTGTAATGTCTCCTTTTCATCTCTAATTTTATTTGAATTTTTCTCTTTTTTAGTCCAGCTAGAGGTTTATATACTTTGTTTATATTCTAAAAAACCAGCTTTTTTTTGGGTTGGACTGATGCTGTGGCATAGCGGGTAAAGCCACTGCCTGC